>NC_141699.1:445852669-446412307 GCF_964263255.1 Lissotriton vulgaris
TGAATGTCTGACAAAATATCGAAATTCACAATATCGATGTACAAAAATATCGGAACAAATATATCGAAATCAAAAATATCGGCTTCCTATACTTAACTACATATATACACAAATATCGATTTTTTAATATCGATATACAAAAACATCGTTTACTGTGATATCGACTACATTAATATCGGAATACAAAAATATCGCTTTCTACAAAAAATAATGACATTAACTATAATATCGACTTCAAAAATATCGTGCACATAAATATAGGATTATAAACTATATCGACTTTTTATAAGCATCTGTTAACATAATTAATTAACGTTTTTTATATGTTTTCACATCAAAATAAACATACAATACTTTCATTAATACTATAGACAGACTATTAATTCATCAAATATTTCCTATTGGTATAATTATATCACCTACACATATAAAAATATTCTATGCTAGTTTGTATACTTTTAGAATTATTTTTGGTTTTTCACTTCTAATACAAAGTAAACACAACTGAAATTCAAATATACTAACTAACCAATCACAACCCTAATTTTTTAAATGACCCAATAGCAAAGTAATTACTACTGACACTCCCCTATATAAGCAATGAAAATGTAAGCACAAACTACTTGCCAAAAGTCACTGAAGGAGATTCATCTCTATCCGAATTGCTGCACAACAACTAGAAGAACCAGACTATCAACCTACTATTACATCTTCTAAGTAAGTAAATAAAATAGAAACTGCATTATTTGCCAATACTACTTACTTCCCTGCTAAATACCCAGTGCCCCTTTGTTATTCATACTACTTAACATGCTAAATAATGATATAAAAATATTTTTTTTAGATACTACCACTACTGAATATTCTACTCAAAATAACTGTGAACAAAGCATAGGAATACAGATTCTAAAAACTATGTAAGTAATTTCACATTGTTTCATTATGTGCACATAAATCTAAACACAGAGAAAGAATGACTTTTGCACACCATATTTCTATTTTTCTGTAGATTCTACTACTGAAAACTGCACTACTACTGAACTAAGGACATCAGTACTATTTCTACAATACTTTTTAGTAAGTAAGTAAATAAAATAGAAACTGCTTTATTTGCTACTACTAATTAATTACCTGCTAAATACCCAGTACCCCTTTGCTATTCATAGTACTTAACATGCTAAATAATTATATACAACTATTTTTTTAAGATACTACGACTACTGAATATTCTACTCAAAATAACTGTGAACAAAGCATAGGAATACAGATTCTAAAAACTATGTAAGTAATTTCACATTGTTTCATTATGTGCCCATAAATCTAAACACACAGAAATAATCAGTTGTGCCCCACATATTTCTTTTTTTCTGTAGATTCTACTACTGAAAACTGCACTACTACTGAACTAAGGACATCAGTACTATTTCTACAATACTTTTTCCTAAGTAAGTACGTAAAATAGAAACTGCATTATTTGCTACTACTACTTATTTACCTGCTAAATACCCAGTGCCCCTTTGGTATTCATACTACTTAACATGCTAAATAATTATATAAAACTATTTTTTTAGATACTACGACTACTGAATATTCTACTCAAACTAACTGTGAACAAAGCATAGGAATACAGATTCTAAAAACTATGTAAGTAATTTCACATTGTTTCATTATGTGCACATAAATCTAAACACACAGAAATAATCAGTTGTGCCCCACATATTTCTTTTCTTCTGTAGATTCTACTACTGAAAACTGCACTACTAATGAACTAAGGACATCAGTACTATTTCTAGAATACATTTTACTAAGTAAGTATTATGCAACTGAAATAAATGTTGAAAAACCATACAAACATTTATAACTGTTCTAATTATTTTCTATTATATATTGTTTATTTACAGAGCAAACACGGCGAATAGATATACAGACATAATACAGAACTCCACATTCTAAATAATACTGATACTAATCACAAAGTAAGTATATTAAAGAACATAATTACCAGATAATGTATTAAAAAACGTACCAACATGGTGATTATTCTAACACATATGTTCCTTATTTTTTTAAGATAACACTACAAACTACTCTCCAGAAGCTGAAGAACCAATTATACTGCGAAATACCAACCTAAACAAATATGTAAGTATTTTCACAATGTGAATCATGAAGATACACTTTTGTAGTAGAAATTAGCTCTAACATTGCAAATGTACCTAAACAATAATTAATAATATACTACTTTCCTGTTTCTCATAACAGCTACAACAACATCACAACCATTTATCCCCAACTAAAGAAGCAAGGAACTCCTAAGTGTTGCTGTAAATTCTAAATATAAACATTCCTACTTATCACTAACATAGATTATTTATCACATTTTATTTGACATTAACTATTATATATATATTTTATAGATATACAAAGTACAAAATGACCGAAGGAGCCGAATTTGTGACCAGCCAAAAAGGAAAACTATTACTTTGCTACATGGGTTACACGTATACACAAGAAAAGCAATATGGCATGAAAGTTAAATGGAAATGTTGTAAATATTATTCTAACAAGTGCTATGGAAGAGCAACAACTAGAGAAGCTACAGTACTGTATACTAGGGAACACAATCATCCACCTAATGTTACTGAAACAGAAGTTAGAACAGCTTTGGAAAATATAAAAGAAGCTAGTACAGGTTCCCAAAAGCAAACAAATGTCATTTTAAAAGAAGCCATTCCTAAAATTCCAAAAACAGCCACAACCCAAATGCCAAATATCCTATCCTTAAAAAGAACTATAGCACGAACTAAAAAAGCTACAACTGCTACAACACCATCTCCCAGAACATATCAGGATATAACCTCTTAAGTGCTGCGCCTATTCCAACGGCCGACGGCACCACTACCTCGGGAGTGCTGCCGTCGGCCGCTGGACGTTCCAACTGCACCTGCGCAATGGAACGTTCAGCACTGGAGCTGGACGTTCCATAGCTGCTAAGGTGTTAAATGTAACCGCAAACCAAATAATAACTTTAAATAAACAACCATTTATAGTTTATGACAACGAAAACAATGACAAAAGGCTTATAATTTTTGGTACCAATATGAATTTAGTTAAACTGCAGCAAAGCCAATATTGGATGATGGATGGAACATTTAACATCTGTCCCAAACCATTTTTCCAATTATACACAATACATGGCCTCTACCACAACTGCAACATCCCTTTGCTATATGCACTATTGCCAAACAAAAATAATTCAACATATATGGAATTATTAAATATAATAAAACAAAAAACGAATATTTTTTCTCCAGAAAAAATCATTCTTGATTTTGAGCATGCAATGCTCTCAACTATTCTAAAAATCCACCCCCATACCTGCATTCAAGGCTGCTATTATCATTTCAACCAGTGTTTATGGAGACACCTTCAAAAAACTACCCTAAGTGTCGAATATGCTACAAATTCGTCATTTGCTTTCCAAATCAAAAAACTCATTGCACTTGCCTATGTCCCTGTAACAGATGTAGCTGAACATTACAACATTATTATAGACAGTCCATTCTACAAATAAAATGAAGCTAGATTAAGTCCTTTTCTCGATTACTTTGAAGACACCTGGATAGGCAGACTCCACAGATCTGGCCACAGACGAAATCCAAAATTCCTCATACCCTGGTGGAACATGTACAATAGTACCCTTAACGGAGAATCAAAAACTAACAATGCAGTGGATGGTTGGCACAATGCATTTGTACAATCAACTGGCAGAACCAAACCTACTCTAGAAAATTTCATTAAATGCCTACAGAAAGAACAGAGCTATCAAGAATTTAGAATGGACCAATCTGTAACAGAACTTGTCCCAAAAACATCCAAGCAAAATAAACAAATGCACAAGTACCTGGAAGAGCAAGTAAAACTGTACCCTAATACAAAAGGCATAGAATACCTAAACATCATAGCCAAAACACTACTGTAAATAATTCTCAAACTGTTATAAAACACTAAAAGTATCACCTAAGTATGCAAAAATATGTAACGTGAGCTTCTAAAGTATTTAATGTATGCAATAAAGAAAGATATTATTATAATATATGCACACATTAAAACTAAATAACAAGTAAAAAACAATTCCATAATAAATATGACATTAACCACCCACACAAAAATAGAAAGCATTGACTTACCAATTATGTTGTCAATCCAATAACGTCCTTCTCCACCAAAGTAATCCATGTAGTGCAAAATTAACCCCAAAAAAATGTAAAAATACAACTGTTCCAAAAATAAGAAATCCACGTGGTCCTGAGCCATCGAATAACCATAAAAAACCAGAAAAATTAGAAAAATAGAAAGAATCGCTCCTGGAAACCTGAAAAATGTAAAGAAGTGTTTGTAAATCAGTGTTGAATTAAACAAACAAACACTTCCTTGAAAAAAAAACGGAACTTCCGATGTAGCGTACACCTATGACAAAAACATAGAAAACAGACATTCCCACCCACATTAATTAGCTAGTAATTAGATACCAACATATTAACATTGATGATTTAACTTTTAGATATACCCTAAAAGACTTAAATTCACTCTATAAATAAATAGTTAACTAACTAACACTACGTGTAGATACCATAAGTAAATATCTGTTTTCAAAATCTAAAACATAACTCCCTCACATTCAACAACACTAAATATAAGGTCACTAGTCAAAAAACATCATAAAAATACACATAAAACATATAAAATCAACCTTACCTGAAGCGACATGAAGTGTCTCCCAACCGGGATCAGCCCTTTTTCCAAATAACCCAAAACGACCTAACCCAGTTACAAAATAAAGCACCCAAATACAATAAAATAGTCCCAAGTGTAAAATATAATATCTATACTTTACAAAATGGGGAAAAAAAATGTATGTTTATATTATTGTTAAAAAATATTTTCTTTAATCCTACAATGATTTCATTAACAAATATGTACATGAATGTAATAATTAAATATTATGAAAACAATAATGTTTATGTTAACAATGTATAGAAATATAACTACATTGGCACAAAATAAAATAATGAAAAAAAGTGTTAAAAATGTGTGACTTATGTTATAAATATTTGTTCTTCACAAATGAAGCTGAAATAAGCTTAATTGAAAAATACTTCTGATATTTCTACATTTTCTTCTGAAATAACAATATGTAAAAGAGATAATAAAGAAAGTTAATTTTTGTAAAAAATGTTCACAAAATAATAATGCTTCTGTATAGTTGTTTATGATTGTGTTTATAAAAAAATGTTTTAAAAGCAAATGTAAATAAAAAAAAAATTGTATGAAAAAACATATTATTTTTGAAACATAAATAAAAAAATTCGACAATCATGTTGAACTATTTGTATCATTATCTTACTAGAAAGTAACAATCTTATTAATAATTTTTCACTGTATATTAAATGTGAGTATATGTTGGACTCTAATAATGTAATTATTCATATACCAAATCCAGTGTACATTAAATTACAGTAGGTGCTGCACACTAATTATATAAAAATTAGTATTCCTACTCCAGTCTACATTAAATTTTAATAGGTGCTGGACACTAATTAATTATTAAATAATATTCCAACTGCAGTCTACAGTAAATTAGAGTTGGTGTAATATTATATATTTGTAATGTCCTTTAATTAATTGAATGTAAATGGAAAGGGGCGACCACTCGGTCCCCCCGAACGTATGGCAGAGTACCACGATCCCCCCGGGAAGCCATCTTGGGCGGGAGGCGAGTCTCGGCTGGTATGCCCGAAGCGGCGTAGCCGGGGCGCGCCTTTTCCCGCCCTAGAGTGGGTTGGCCTAGACACTGACGCGGCTGGCCACGCCCTAGGGGCAGGCAGGGGCGGGTTTAGGCCCGCCCTGAAGACGGATAAAAGGAGAAGCAAGATCCGAAGGCATCCTCTTGTTCCTGTGCTCTGAAGCTGCACCTCCTCGCTGCACGTGAGCTCGAGATGGAACGAAGAGCCAATTTTGAGCGTTGTAATCGTTCTTGTTTGTTTTGCAGATACTCTGTTGGAGAATGCCGAAGAAGGCGGGAAAGCGCATGACTACTGAACAGATGCTGCGCGTTCTCATGAAGGAGATGACCGAACTAAAGAGGCGAATGGATAAGAACGAGGAAGGGGGACCGAAACGTCCTTTGGCGGGAGCAGCCCCGGGAGGGAAAAACAAGAGGCCCAGGAGGGGAGCAGCGGGAGAAGACATCCCGGGTCCCAGTGCCCCGCTCGAGGCACCAACTCCCGTGCCGAAGGAAGGGAATCCGATTCCCGTTGTGGTCACCCCCGTGTCCGAGGAAGATATGCCGCCCGAGCTGGCAGCACAATTGGCAGCGTGGTTGGGAAAAGGTAGCGAGGGCGCCACGGCTGTCGACGCGCAGGAGCTAATGAAGCAACTACGTGAGTCACGGGAAGCAGCGAAGGTGTCCACGCCGGCTGCAGCAGTAGAGAAGCCACAGGGGACGGGTTCAGTAGCAGAGACAACGTCCGGTGCAGGTAAGCGGCCATTGCCGATTGCGAGGGATGAGTCGGCACCCTCTCGTAGGGAAAAATTGGGTCAGCATGTTCCTTTGGCTATTAAGGAAAAGATATGGGCAGGGGAGTACGTAAACATATTCTCGTTGCTTACTGATCACTATGAGATGGAGCATGTCAAGGGCCAGAAGGAGCTCATGCATCCGAGTGTTTGGCGCGCAAAAATGGCCGCCTTTAAGGTAAATGAAAACATTGGCAATTGGGGCCAAGCGTGGGGGGTTTTTACATCGATCTTGGGGGAGCGAAGGCCCGATCTGTTACCCGAATTGCCGATTTATCAGTCACGAATCATGGGGTACTCGGTATCACACGAGGGTAATCATTGGTTCTGCTATGATAACCTGTTTAGAAAAGCTAAAGAACATGATAAAAACTTAACATGGGATTGTTATGATTCTGTGTCATGGTCCAAAATGAAGGAGACTGGTATGTTAAAATTGCCATTAGTGGGGAGTATCGTTGGCGAATCTTCCCGCCAGTATGCGGGGACGCCCTTTCGGTCAGGTGCGGGTACCGACAATTACTCGAAGCCTGCCGGTAACACAGGAAAAAGGGGGGTTTGTTGGAACTTCAACAGGGGTAAATGTACTAGGCCCCAGGGATCGTGCAAATTTAGACACGAATGTAGTGGGTGTGGGCAATCATCCCATCCTGAGTCCACGTGCAGAGCCAAAACGGGTGATAACGGGGGTAGAGGAGGCGCCAAACAGGTCTAACATAGTCCGAGGGGCGCCTTTACCTACCCCGATTGATACCTTGGCAATGATTCCTTGGCTCAGTGAATACCCGGATCGTGCTTCTGCTGGGGTGTTGCGGAACGGGTTTTCTTATGGTTTCCGCATCCCAGTGGGGGACTTTCAAGGTGCAACGAAATGTAAAAATCAGCTATCGGTCTTTCAGCATACGACTGTGGTACAGGATAAGATCAGGAAGGAGGTTACTCGAGGTCGAGTCGCCGGTCCGTTTAGTGTACCACCGGTTCCTAATTTTGTTTGTTCCCCTTTAGGTGTGGTCCCAAAGAAGGACCCGGGTGAGTTTCGGCTGATACATAATTTATCAGCCCCACGTGGTCTTTCCGTAAACGAAGCGATAGACCCGGAAGTGTGTTCGGTGCGGTACGCATCCTTCGATGAGGCCGTAGCCATTTTGAATCGCCTGGGGCCCGGGGCGCTGATGGCAAAATCTGATATCGAGTCAGCGTTCCGGTTGCTCCCGGTACATCCAGACGATCAGCGTCTCTTAGGTTTCATGTTTCAGGGTCATTATTACATGGATAGGTGTATGCCGATGGGGTGCTCTATATCTTGTGCCTATTTCGAAAAATTCAGTAGTTTTCTACAATGGGTCTTCACAAGGAAGACGGGTTTCCAAAATGTGATGCATTACCTTGATGATTTTTTGTTCCTGGGGGCAGCCGGGGACCCGGAATGTGGGCAGGCTTTGGCACAGTTTTGTGTCTTGATGAATCAGTTTGGCGTGCCATCGGCACCAGGTAAGACTGTGGGGCCTTCCACTTGCCTCGAGTTTCTGGGGATCGAGTTAGACTCCGCAGAAGGTTGTTTTCGTTTACCAGCTGACAAAGTGTCAAAGTTCAGGACATCCCTGCAGATGTGTATAAGGGGACCTAAGGTTAAGCTGCATCAATTACAGAAGTTAGTTGGCCAGTTGAATTTTGCCCTGAGGGTTATACCAATGGCCCGCCCCTTTTCCCGTTCGATCGCTCAAGCCATGGTCGGCCTGAAGGAGTGCCATCATCGCACAAGGCTCTCGGCAGAGGTCCGCCAGGACATGCGCATTTGGTTGGCATTTCTGGCGGATTTCAATGGTCGAGTCGTCTGGAACAAACCAGCCGTGTCCTCTGAGGAGCTGGGGCTGTGGACAGATTCGGCGGGGAGCATAGGTTTCGGTGCCATATTCGGCACAAGATGGTCTGCACAAAAGTGGCCGACATGGTGGCATAACAGTGGACTGACAAGTAACATTGCTTTCCTGGAACTTTTCCCCATTTTAGTGGCCCTGAGAACTTGGCCCGAAGGGTTCAAAGATCACTCTGTGGTATTTTGGTCTGACAATATGACCGTGGTCGAGTGTATCAATAGTCAGGCAGCACGATGCAAATGGATTTTGAGACTGCTCAAGGAAATTGTTTTACTGTGTATGCAATTGAATGTGCTATTCAGAGCAAGACATGTCCCAGGGGTAATGAACCAGGCGGCTGATGCACTGTCTCGTTTTCGTATGCAGGCTTTCTGGGGTTTCCTTCCCACAGCGGACCCGGAGCCGGCACCCTTTCCCGAAGCTCTCTGGTCTCTCGGTGCCCCGAACTTCGTAACCTCGTGGGAGAGAGTTTAGCACCCAGGACGAGGAAGGCATATGAAGGGGCGTTCCGGTCCTATTTGGCCTTTTTGGGGACTGATAGGGAGGAGCTTTGGGGCCAGGAAGAGTGGGTGGTGGATTTTCTGATGTCCTTACATCGGGTCGGGAAATCGGTGGCCACGGCTCAGAGGCATCGGGCTGCCATTTCCTTTGTTGCTAGGGCTCACGGGATCCATGACCCGACAGCGTCTTTCGTTGTACAGAAAGCGCTACGGGGGTGGCAACGCCTTGAGGGTCGCAGAGTAGATGAGAGGCGCCCGATAGGTTTGGATAGGCTGGCCCAGTTATTGTCCAGACTCCCTGCTACGTGTTCATCTCAGTTTGAGACAGTGTTATTCCGAGCCGCTTTTACGCTGGCATTCCATGGGGCTATGCGGGTAAGCGAATTAGTGGCGAGGAACAAGCAGGATGTGACAGGAGGATTGTGCCAGGAGCACGTCCAGATAAGAGGGGAGACGATGACGGTCTCATTTGTCAGGTCCAAGACCGATCAAAGTGGGATGGGTGACTGCGTAATCATACGCAGGATTCCCGGGTCCTCCATGTGCCCGGTAAGGTGTCTAGAAGATTATTTAGCACGAAGGGTGGCATCATGGGGGGGGACCTTGTTGAGACACGCTGACGCCACCCCACTGACAAAGTTTCAGTTTCAGCGGGTGCTTGCGATGTCGATTGCCGCTGCGGGCTTGAACCCGGGCGAGTTTGGGACCCATTCCTTTCGGATAGGGGCTGCTACAGAAGCTACAGCCAGGGGTCTGGATGTTGAACAAGTTAAACGGGTGGGGCGTTGGTCCTCCAATTGTTATAAAAGGTATGTGCGGTTGCACATGTTGTGAAGCTGTAGCAATGTACTCACGCTTCTTGTTTTTGTTTGGTTTTCAGTTGCGCAAGCCTACGAGGCGGGGCGGACTTTGCAGTCGACCCTACACCGGGCCAGCGGTCAGACATCACCGGCTGTGAAAAAGGAGGTGTGGGTTGTGGGCCACTCATACGTGAGACGTGCCGCAGACGTATTCAAGGCAGGTGATATGATTCACGTAGCTGGGGAATACGGGTACAGTGTGTCCTTCTACGGAAAAGGCGGTCTCTGTATTGACCAGTTTCAAACATTTTTTGAGGGTTTGCTAGGGCGGACGAGGTCACCGTCGTCTGTAGTGATAGTACATCTTGGGGGTAATGATTTGGTCACCACTGGTAGACGACTTCTTCTTGAGGCGATGCTTTCCACTGTAAGTTGGTTAGCGAGGAGAGTTCCGGGTGCACAATTGCGTGGTCCCATATGATCCCACGAAAAGTGTGGCGGGGGGCTATTTCTGTTCCTGCTTTAAATCATTCTGTTAGGAAGCTTAATAACAAAGTGAGTAGGTTGTTCCGTTCCAAGGCACTGCATGCTATTTCACATGTATTAATGATGACAGTATGTATTTGGGGGATGGAGTGCATTTGTCTCGGGTGGGGAATGAGTTACTCATCGGAGACTTCTTAGCATGGCTAAAAACGTTACACCATGACCTTTAGGTAGGAGTGTTGTGGGGGGTCCGGATAGCCGGTCAACTATCCGGCCTGTGGCGGTAAGGTCATGATCGGTGAGCACTAATTGGAAGATCCCTATGAGTGGGCGTCACCCAGCACGGATGGGAGCGCTCGGGGGAGGTGGCCATTGGCCCCTCAACGGGGAGGCGGTCCCTTCTAAGGATGGGTCGCCGAAAGAAGAGGAAAGGCGGTCAAGGCCCCTTCCTGGGTAGGAGGGGTTACAGCCCCCTCCTGGGGAATTTCCCGGGGCTAGGACGTCTGCGACGGCAGATATGGTAAGTTGTGTGGGGTTTGGGGGGGGGTCTACGCTACCTTCTAGATACCTCACACAAGTCCTCGTACGACCTCTAAGTGGCGTCGAGTTTTATTGGGGCCCCCGTCAAGTCAAGGGAAATTGGTAATTGCACTTGAGGTACGCCTCTGGGCCGCCCCTCACAAGTGAGGGCGATATTTCTGGGTTAGGGATCTTGACACCGGTTACGACCTTGCCGTTGGCCCTTAAACGTTAGTATGTACAATTTCAAAATTTCAAGTAAATGTTTGGCAGGATGTTAGTTCGGCTAGGAGAACCTTTGTATTAGAGAATCTGTTAAGGTTAGCCAAACATCGCAATGTGGTAATGAAATTGTACATAATATGAAACTGTTTATTTAATGTTTTAATTTTGTTTCATATTTTAATAAATACGGCCGGGGGGGTTACTCCCTCCCGTCTTCCAAAGACTTCAGAACTGTTTCCGGTTTCCCATCCTTGGGGATTGTGTTGAGAGGGGGTGGCGGGTATCTCAGCCATATGGAAAGGGGCGACCACTCGGTCCCCCCGAACGTATGGCAGAGTACCACGATCCCCCCGGGAAGCCATCTTGGGCGGGAGGCGAGTCTCGGCTGGTATGCCCGAAGCGGCGTAGCCGGGGCGCGCCTTTTCCCGCCCTAGAGTGGGTTGGCCTAGACACTGACGCGGCTGGCCACGCCCTAGGGGCAGGCAGGGGCGGGTTTACGCCCGCCCTGAAGACGGATAAAAGGAGAAGCAAGATCCGAAGGCATCCTCTTGTTCCTGTGCTCTGAAGCTGCACCTCCTCGCTGCACGTGAGCTCGAGACGGAACGAAGAGCCAATTTTGACCCACCCACCAGCCCCTGATGACAGCAAGTGGTTTTGAATAAAGTTGATGGATAACTCTGATTTTCGTTTACAGGTTGTGGTATTATCGTGATGATTTTGAGTATGTAATAAAGAATGTCGATTTGTGTTACGTTTTGCAAATAAAGAAATTCTGCTTTAGTGTTCATTGGTAAGCATGCTTTTAATAAAAGTATAGTTGCTACAGATTTTTTGTTTAGTCATTTAGTTAGCATTGTCGTATTTATTTTGGTCGGGCGGTAAGGTCATGATCGGTGAGCACTAATTGGAAGATCCCTATGAGTGGGCGTCACCCAGCACGGATGGGAGTGCTCGGGGGAGGTGGCCATTGGCCCCTCAACGGGGAGGCGGTCCCTTCTAAGGATGGGTCGCCGAAAGAAGAGGAAAGGCGGTCAAGGCCCCTTCCTGGGTAGGAGGGGTTACAGCCCCCTCCTGCGGAATTTCCCGGGGCCAGGACGTCTGCGACGGCAGATATGGTAAGTTGTGTGGGGTTTGGGGGGGGGTCTACGCTACCTTCTAGATACCTCACACGAGTCCTCGTACGACCTCTAAGTGGCGTCGAGTTTTATTGGGGCCCCCGTCAAGTCAAGGGAAATTGGTAATTGCACTTGAGGTACGCCTCTGGGCCGCCCCTCACAAGTGAGGGCGATATTTCTGGGTTAGGGATCTTGACACCGGTTACGACCTTGCCGTTGGCCCTTAAACGTTAGGATGTACAATTTCAAAATTTCAAGTAAATGTTTTGCAGGATGTTAGTTCGGCTAGGAGAACCTTTGTATTAGAGAATCTGTTAAGGTTAGCCAAACATCGCAATGTGGTAATGAAATTGTACATAATATGAAACTGTTTATTTAATGTTTTAATTTTGTTTCATATTTTAATAAATACGGCCGGGGGGGTTACTCCCTCCCGTCTTCCAAAGACTTCAGAACTGTTTCCGGTTTCCCATCCTTGGGGATTGTGTTGAGAGGGGGTGGCGGGTATCTCAGCCATATTAATTATATTTTAACCCTGTACAACTCTACACCAAAAACCCAAAACTGACCCTGAACCCTACAAGTACCCCTTTACCCAAAAACAGAAAACTGACCCTGAACCCAAGAAATACCCCTTTACCCAAAAACTGAAAACTGACCCTGAACCCTAAAAATACCCTTTACCTACAAACTGAAAACTGACCCTGAACACAAGAAATACCCCTTTACCTAAAAACTGAAAACTGACCCTGAACCCTAAAAATACCCCTTTACCCAAAAACTGAAAACTGACCCTGAACCCAACAAATACCCCTTTACCCAAAAACTGAAAACTGACCCTGAACCCCAGAAATACCCCTTTACCCAAAAACTGAAAACTGACCCCGAACCCAAAAAATACCCCTTTACCCAAAAACAGAAAACTGACCCTGAACCCAACAAATACCCCTTTACCCTAAAACCGAAAACTGACCCTGAACCCAACAAATACTTCTTTACCCAAAAACTGAAAACTGACCCTGAACCCAACAAATACCCCTTTACCCAAAAACTGAAAACTGACCCTGAACCCAACAAATAACCCTTTACCCAAAAACTGAAAACTGACCCTGAACCCTAAAAATACCCCTTTACCTAAAAACTGAAAACTGACCCTGAACCCAACAAATACCCCTTTACCCAAAAACTGAAAACTGACCCTGAACCCAACAAATA
This sequence comes from Lissotriton vulgaris, assembly GCF_964263255.1. NCBI lineage: Eukaryota > Metazoa > Chordata > Amphibia > Caudata > Salamandridae > Lissotriton > Lissotriton vulgaris. The sequence goes on from NC_141699.1 coordinate 445,865,986, forward strand.
CCCCTTTACCCAAAAACTGAAAACTGACCCTGAACCCAAAAAAGACCCCTTTACCCAAAAACTGAAAACTGACCCTGAACCCAAAAAATACCCCTTTACCCAAAAACTGAAAACTGACCCTGAACCCAACAAATACCCCTTTACCCAAAAACTGAAAACTGACCCTGAACCCAACAAATACCCCTGTACCCACAAACTGAAAACTGACCCTGAACCCAACAAATACCCCTTTACCCAAAAACTGAAAACTGACCCTGAACCCAACAAATACCCCTGTACCCACAAACTGAAAACTTACCCTGAACCCAAAAAATACCCCTTTACCCAAAAACTGAAAACTGACCCTGAACACAAAAAATACCCCTTTACCCAAAAACAGAAAACTGACCAAGAACCCTCAAAAAAATCCTTTTCCCAAAATTAATTATTATTATTTAATTACCAATTAATGATTAATTAACAATAACGTTAATATATGAACTCATTTGCTGTAATTAAAGAATTTAAATAATTATTATTATTTTTACCCATTTAAATAACACAAAAATAAAATATATATTTAAAAAAAATTAACCTAATTAATATAATTAACTAATTAATATTAATTAATTACCAATTAATTAGTAATTACTTATATGTACTATATGATCTTCATTAATTAACTAATTAATTTTAATTAATTACCAATTAGGTATAAATTAGAAATATTGACTAACATATATTAATTAATTATTATTAAATTACTTCCCACCCTTATCCCCTATAAACCCAATAACCCGCTCCTAGAACTAGATATCTATTATTTAATATTTTTTTATATTAATTAAAAAAAAAAAATTGAAAAATGTATTTAACATATTTTTATTATTTTAGGTTATTTTACATACATTTTAATACACTCCCCACCCTTATCCCCTATAAACCCAATTACCCGATCCTAAACCTAGATATGTTTTTAAAATACATTTTTTTTTTAACTTTTTTTTTTTTAAGGAGACACCTTTTTAACAACATTTTATGTACAATTATTTTACTTTTTCCTATACTATTGGTTATTTACATTACTACACGATATTTTGTATTGTCGATATTTTGTCAAACGATATTATTGTTTTTGATATTTTTACTTACTTACCTATTACGATATTTTTGTATCCGATATTTTTGCTTCCCTATATTTTTGACCTTCGATATTTTTTCTTCGATATTTTGTCTTTACGATATTTTTTTTCGATATTTTTTCTGATTACCATCTCAATTCAAGCGGTAACCTGAGATTTGCGAAAAGCTGTCAACTTGAAGAAGAAAGGAAGGGAGAGAAGTAATTGGATTGGAACAATATAAAAGGATGTCATCAGCATAAACAGACATTTTAACTTGATTGGGGCCAAGATGAAAACCCGTGATTTGATTATCTTGCCTAATCTTTGTTAAAAAAGGCTCTAACGCTAATATAAACAGTAAAGGGGACAGAGGACAACCTTGACAAGACTCCTCTAGAAAGAGAAAACTAGTCTGAAACTTTGCCATTAGCAAAGATAGAAGCTTTGGGACCAGAATATAATAAAGAAATCAAGGAAATTAAGTTGGGAGGAAATCCAATCCATTTGAGAGCATGGAGCATAAAATCCCAGCCAATCCTATCAAATGCTTTCTCAGCATCAAGAGTTATAGCGGCCAATGGGTAAATTAAGGAGGAGGCCTTACTAAGGACATTAAAGAAACTCTGGAGTTATCGGAGGATAGACAACCTTTTACAAAACCAGATTGTTCTGGTCCAATGAGCTCGGGTAGGATGGGGTCTATACGTAGGGCAAGTAGTTTTGCAAAAATGTTATAATCTGTATTAACCAAAGAAATGGGGCGGTAATTTTTACAAAAAGAGGGATCTTTACTTTTTTTTAGGGATTAAACAAATCATGGCTTCCTGAAAGGTTTCTTAAGAAGAGCCGTTTGCGATAATGGAGTTAAATAAGAGAAGAAGGTGCGGAAAAAGAAGCTTAGAAAAATGATCATAAAATTCAATGGTGAAACCATTGGGCCCAGGAGTTTTACCATGTCTTAGTACTGAAACAGCATGGGAAATCCCTTTTAAAGTGATATATGCTTCAAGCGAGTCAAAGTCAATGTGTTGAGAAGGGGGAGAATTGATTGATTGGAAGTAAGAAGATACATCAGATTGAAGTGGAAGAGTCTCTGGGGTATAGAGGCTCCTGTAAAAGGAGACAAATTCTTGTAAAATATCCTCATCTTTAAATAAAGTAGCACCATTAGAATTCATCAGTGAGGCGATTCTAGTTCTATCTTGACACATTTTTAAAAAATTAGCCAAGAGTTTCTCCATTTTATTCTGGCCTCCATAATATTGGCACTACTTTTCAGGAGATAAGAGGCTGCAGCGTCTGTGGAAAGTTTGTTAAAAGTGACCTTAGCGGAAATGAGATCCTTTAAAGAGGTTTCTCTGGAAGAATGATAATAGGCATTTTCTATTGAGTGGATTGTTTTTTTAAATGGTTTTTCTTCTGGGAAACATAATTAATTATGAAACCTATTGCAGTAGCTTTGAAAGTGTCCCAAATCATAGTTGGAAAAGAGTCAGAAAGGTTATTATCAGTTAAAAAATTCTAGGGCAAAAGAACTGAATTGGCTAGAGAATTTAGAATCAGAAAGCAGGGAATTATTAAAATGCCATCTACCAGTGGAAGGGGAAACAATAATTAAATCAAAATCAACAAAAACCGGGGCATGATCTGAAATTAAAATAGAGCCGATTTCTGAATTGCTGCTATCTGTCTTATTGAGTCCTGTAACATCTTTTTACTAAACCACAGAAAAAAGGATTGGATGAAGCTCTCTAACAGCTAAAGCTCCGGCTAATGAGTTTCCAGTTAAAGCTCTTTTTGAAGACTGTGCAAGGAGGCAACTTAAGAAAGCCCAGTATTATTATGGCTGTTGGTATAGTGAACCCTAAGAACTTAAGGAAAAGCTTAGACTGGAATGTTTCACTGTTCTAGTGGATACAGTAATAACTTCCATCAATGAATGGTTCAAACTAATAAAGGAACATGACACAATAAGAGGTTTCTTGTATAACATAAAATAGCTCCGTGATTGGGCACTTCTGTTTGATAGATGCAGTAATTTAGAGGTGGCACAAACGTCTGCCAGAGATGCAGTTGTTCCTGCAGTGTGTGTCAAAGATAAGTTTCTTGGATTTAATGACATGCTTTCAGAAGCCATTGAGAAACCACTTGATTTACTTCAATTCATATTCAATGCTGCATTTTTCAGGGTTTTGCAGGGTTTCTTTACAAATTCTTCTGGCAATACCAGTACCTATTGCCCGTGGACAGAGCAGCGGCTCTGAGTTGAAGCTAATTAAAACTTATTTGCTCTCAATTATTAACAAAGAGAGGTTGGTGTTACTGGCAGTAATTTCCATTGAAAATGACATCAAGCAAAATACAGATTTTTTCCATCTGATGAATGAATTTGTAAATAGAAAGGCCAGAAATGTTCACTTTCAATGATATATGTGCACTTCAGTGAAACGTGCCTGTACAAAATTATCATCCTGGCTAAGGAAACCGAAAGGTCTATGTACTATTTTTGTAAAGGTTATTATTTTATTCACAGTGTTTGATCACAAAATTTAGAAAAATAAACACCATTGTTGGAAATTTTTGCCGCTTTCTATCTTTATAAAACTATTTCGATTTTGTAAGTCAGCATCTATATTATTGCCATCAATAACTATAGAGACAATTATGCAGGCAGGTAGGTGGTGGGTGTTTTTACGCGAAAAATGCACTGGGTCGTGGGATGACAAATTTAATTTCACCTAGCGTTCTTGTGGAGTAAAGGCAGGTCCTGATGTCATAGAAGGAAGAAGGTTAGAAATCCAGGGGTGTCAAAATGGACACTGCGTTTTTCTCACTTTCAGGCATTCTAAATACCAGGGAAACTTTACAAATCCATTTGCATCTAGAATGAAATTGTTCTTGCAAAACCACAGGATTTGCATTAATGAGAGAAGCATAAAACAAGCAGACTTGTTGCATCAATGTTTTGGAAGACAAAAATGTAACTCTGTTGCTAACCATGGGTGTCATGCGTCTAATGGGTCACCATTCTTTCTAATAATAACATTACTAAAAATGTTTGTGTTCATATAACGTATGGTACATTTTTAGATCACATAAAATATCTGGAATACATGTAGCTTTGTTGAAAGCTTAACTTTTTTTTTACTGTAAGGCATCTCTGAAAAAGAGTATAGCAATAATTACATGCTAGCTGCCAGAAATTAAAACAGCACGTTTTTCATTATATTATGCTAAAAAATTTAAGAAATGTCTGAAATTTACTGGTAACATTTAATTGAATATTCAGCTATATTCTCATAGTAAGTGAATCGTATTGTTTCAAGTAATATGTCTTAGGTTGCAGTATGAGGAAATAAGGATGTAGCTAATAGTTACAACAGTGTTTTTGCTGACAATTTTTGACTAAATTTCAACATGTACGTGTTTCCCTTTTTTCATGGAAAGTTCCACGCTAGCATTGTTATCCAGAGTGCGACTATGATTTTTAATTTTCCGAGCCTGGTTTTGGATAATGAGTATTATTTGGACCTTCCCAGATTATTAATAGACCCAAAGACAAAGATGTTTCTAGTTTGTTCCTTGATTATCAAACAGGATCTCTGTTGTGAATCTGATCATATGCCCCCAATGGCTCTTCCATTCCTTAGTGTCTCATGCTGTAGATTAAAGAACATTTTGTAGGATTACTTGGCTGGTGTCTGCACAAGATCATAAATATAGAGTAGACAAATTCACTATTATCTAGTACCCCCCAGTAATTTGTCCAGAGTCTGTCTGGCACATCATGTCAAACAGAATTTCATAATTTTTGCTCCCCTGGTGAATCAGACTTGAGGCAGCAGTCCAAATTAGGTATTGTCTATTAACATATTCTAGAGTAGCCCCGGGGTATATTTTTGGAGTGAGGGGATTCTATTCCATTTGAAGATACTGTAACATAACAAAGGGCAATGTGATGTTCCCTCACTTGCGTTTAAATGAAGGGTATTTTTGTATTTTTTATTTTATTAATTGTAAAGGCCCAAATCACCCCCAAAGGGGTATCTCACGCAATGGAGGTGCTACAGTTGCGGCAAAAATAGAAGTAAGAATTTCAGAAAAGCTCAGTTTTAAGGAGCTTTCGAAATAGTAGGTATTCTGGGTATTTCCAGAGGTGGGTGGGGAGCTTGTTCCAGTAGAAGAGGGCTTGGTGATAGGATGTTTTCCCACCCCGCAAGATTTCTTAAAACGCTGAACAATTTTGTTCCTGAATGGAGTGGTTCGGATGACTGGTATTAGGTGAGTTTTTCTGCTAAGTAACTAGGCCCATTGCCATTTAGTGCCTTATGCACAATGCAGCAAATCTTAAATCTAATCCGCTTGCGTATTAGTAGCCAGTGAAGACCTTGCAATAGCGGAAGAGAGGCAATTCTAGCAGGACGAGCTGCAGTGTTTTGGACCACCTGAAGTCTATTAAGGGAAGACTCACTAGCTGAAATCAAAAGGGCATTACAGTAGTCTAGGTGGTTTATCACTAGTGCTTAAAGGAGTAATTTACGTACAGTCAGGTGGGAGAAAAGGAAATACCCTGCGTAGAAGGCTTAACATGTGAAAGCACGAGCCCACAGTAGTTGTGACTAGCTCTTTCATTGTGGGTTTTTGGTTCAGATGTATGCCTAAGTTCTTTAGCACGGCCTTAGGGACCGGGGAGACACCCTATTCAGGAGGCCACCACTCTGGGGACCAGGGCAAAGGGGTTTCTCCGGATAGCATGATCTCTGTTTTCCCGGCATTTAGCTATAATAAGTTATTCCTCATCCAGGTAGCAATGGCTGTCATGCCTACCGGGAATATAATACAGTAAGAGGGTATACCCATGACAGTCACTGAGACCTGGGTGCAATATGATACAGAAAAGAGGGGTCCCAGTAGCAAATATCTAGAAAGGTAGGACACAATAAATGAAAGAATAAGAATACATAAAGCAAAATAAGAACACACTGTTATTTAATCACACTGTGTTGAGCATATTATTTACAATTTTCATCAAACAACAATAGTGCCCCTAAAAGTGAACGAGGAATAGCGTGTAAGTGAAGGGTAGGGTTAGTGCGATGTTCTCAAAATTGTGACAATAGAAGCAAAATCAAACAAATCACAGTATTAAATTCATCCAGGCTTCAAAAATAGCCGAAAAATATAAGAACACCCAATGTTCGGTAAGTCTCATAGAACCATGCCAAATGTACTGCAAATAATGTCCACAGATTAAGTAACGCTGGCTGGTTGTAATGCGGGATAAAGTTGACGTTTCGACCCCAACGGATGGTAGGTATCGATGAAACCTTAAAGCGGGGTCTTCCTCAGGACAAGGTGAAGTGTAGGGGGGGTGGTGGAGGGGGCCAGGCTTATCTAAAACAATGTGGAGACACAAGTAATAAAAGTCGGGTAGTTGAAATAAATGAACCATAATAAAGGAAGAAAACCAAGTCTGAATGGTTTGGCACACTTAATAATATGTAGGGCCAAACGGCTCCAACAGACGGAGAGCGGAATACTAAATACAACATTGTTGGGAAAACTAGTGAGCTCTATGGACTCGTGGTGGGGACTAATCATAGGTTAAATTATTCTAGACGTGTGTCGTCATGCCACAAAAGGCTTGATTCAAAACTTACAAATGGAAAAGTAACTTCTGGGATCCACCTGGCTGAGTTAATCTTGCCGCCAGATCCGTGCAGTCCATCAAAGTTACACTGCAGAGGAATAAAAACATACAACGGAGGTAGCGGCACTGTTATCCGAATGCGGATAGCCACTATGTGTGTCCATACTTAAAACCAAAACAAAACCATCTGTACTCACGTTCACAACTTATTCAAAACTGTTTGTGTCAAACATGGGCATCGTAAAACAGCCGCGGCCACGGTCAGTGATGCCTGGAAACACAATAGAAAGGCCATAAGCTTAATGGATGACTCGGGAGTCTGTTTGTATCTGCTAACACGACCGTGGATGAATATAACACCCGGTCGTCAATTACCTGAAAAAAGGGGGATACCTCCGGAGTCTAGAAGGGTTCGTGCATCTGCCGCCTGAGTCAGCAACAGCGCAGATGGGCGGGGAAGCTCAATATATAGAGACGCCCTCGCCGGCGTGCACATAGTACTACCACGGAATGCGTGAGTATGTCCATGGTGAAAAGACTATGCTGGGCAACAGAATGGACGTGTATGTAATGTCAGTGCAGGTTCGTGTACATTTCAGGTTCATGATTAATAACCATAGGATATAAATTTGCAATGTGGCACGGGGTGTTTGCACAATCATCACACAATTAATGGTCAAATGCTGGATGAAATCAGCGGCGCGCACTTCTCAAAACATGAGAGTGAGGCGCCGCAATCACAAGTCAATATTCACAATTTATTAAAACGTAAGGAGAAACATTATTGCTGAATAAGGACTCGCACCTCTCAAACATGAGGGTGAGGCATCCTGTTGTTGGTTGCGTGTCAGATTGCAATAAATGGCAACATTTCAGATGTTTAACAGAATTGCTAGTTTCAGGAAATTACAGTAGCGCGCACCGTTCAAACATGAGGGTGAAGCGTCCACTTGTGCCTCAGCAGATTCTTCCTACACAAGCCAAGCAGTATATTAGAGAAGGGTTGAAGGGCAAAATCCACACTGGCTACTCTGCTGTTGATACTACTTGGGTCGGCACCCTGAACATGGGGCTAGTAGTTGGGATCTCAGGGCAGTGTCCCTAGTTGGATAATGCAGCGAGTTGCGCATGGCTGCTATCTGTTTCGTTGAGGCCATTTTTTATGGAGTCAAAGAAAGACATCCATTTGCCTTCTCGCATGTTCAAGATCGTTATGATATCTCCCCCTCTGGCTCCCAGAAGTACCTTCTCAAGCACAGTCCATTTAAGAGAATCTAGGATATGTCCTGTCTTTTTGCAATGTTCCACCAGAGGTGCATCTGTAGGTTCACGGCGGATACGGCTCCCATGTTGTAGGATTCTTGCTTTTATTTTTTGCTGAGTTTGGCCTATGTATAGCAAGTTGCACGGGCATTGGATCACATAGATTACGCTTGTAGTGTTACAGTTGGTATAGGATTTCAACTCCACTTACTGCTGGTTATATTTGAACACCTTACATTGTATTGCTGTTGCGCATGCTTTGTAGGCTCCAAATCTGTGATGTCCTACTATCGGTGGCATGTTCCACATTGAGAGCACAAGGGCCTTTGCAGGAGGGTCCTGGAATGAATGGACTACCTGGTCTCTGATGTTCTTGGCCCTCCTAAACAAGTATAACGGTAAGTCCTTTTGGTCGATGTCATCTGCTATGAGTGTCCAATGCTTGTTAACAATCTTTTAAATAGCATTGCTCTTGGTGGAAAACGTTGTCACGCAGATAATTCTTTGATTGGCGGTGTCATTTCTAATGCGAGGTTGGAGTAGTTCTTCCCTGGGCCTGTACCATGCCCACATGCAAGCCTGTTTGATTAATCTCCCCGGGTATCCTCTTTCATGAAGGCGTCAGCTAGTATCTCCGACTCCATCATGTAGTTTGTTTTGGAGGAACAATTCCTGCGGACCCGCAGGAATTGCCCAAAGGATAGATTATCCCTTAGTCCCCTTGGGTGGTGGCTGTTGTATTGCAGAAGGGAGTTACGTTCGGCTGGTTTCCTGAACAAAGTGGTTTGTAAAGCACTGTTCTCATTGAAGATAGTTATATCCAGGAAGTCAATCTGGCTGGCACTATATTGTACAGTAAATTGGATGTCCGGATCTTGGTCATTCAGCCACGTATGAAAGCTTACTTGGAGCTCTGGGGTTCCTGTCCAGATCAAGAGGACATCATCGATGTAGCGGATCCATAAGGTTACGTTGATGTTGCAAGGGTTCTGGTCGCAAAAGATGTATTTGCTCTCAAGTACCATTCCCTACAGACTTCATCATCGACCTCCTCAGAGTAGCCATGATGCAAAAATTCTTTGTGTTTCAAAGCGATTTATTTAATTATTTTATTTTATTTTGCAATTTTTAAAGCGCACAAATACCCGTACGGGTGTCTCGGCGCTGGTGATCTCAGAGCTCACTAAAGTATGGCGGGGGAGTTAGGAAGAGGAGAAGAGCCATGCCTTGGGTGGTGGCTGTTGTATTGCAGAAGGGAGTTACGTTCGGCTGGTTTCCTGAACAAAGTGGTTTGTAAAGCACTGTTCTCATTGAAGATAGTTACATCCAGGAAGTCAATCTGGCTGGCACTATATTGTACAGTAAATTGGATGTCCGGATCTTGGTCATTCAGCCACGTATGAAAGCTTACTTGGAGCTCTGGGGTTCCTGTCCAGATCAAGAGGACATCATCTATGTAGCAGATCCATAAGGTTACGTTGATGTTGCAAGGGTTCTGGTCGCAAAAGATGTATTTGCTCTCAAGTACCATTCCCTACAGACTTCATCATCGACCTCCTCAGAGTAGCCATGATGCAAAAATTCTTTGTGTTTCAAAGCGATTTATTTAATTATTTTATTTTGCAATTTTTAAAGCGCACAAATACCCGTACGGGTGTCTCGGCGCTGGTGATCTCAGAGCTCACTAAAGTATGGCGGGGGAGTTAGGAAGAGGAGAAGAGCCATGTTTTGAGGCTTTTTCGAATTTAAGAAGTATGGGAGCGGATTTGATATGGAGTGGGAGGGTGTTCCACAGTTTAGCTGTGGCTGTGGTAAAGCATCTGTCTCCCCAGGTGGCCTTTCTTGTCCGAGGGACGTTCAGCAAGAGGGCTCCAGAGGATCGTAACGTCCTGCACTGCTCCACTGGGCGAAGAGCTTCTTTTAGGAACTGTGGTCCTGTGTTATTCAGGGTCTTATATGCTATACACAGGGCCTTAAATTTGATTCTACTCCTGATAGGGAGCCAGTGGAGCTTTTTGATGTGCTGGGAGGTGGGAGTGAATTTAGGAATGGAAAGTAAGGTTCTGGCCGCCGCGTTTTGCACGGTCTGCAACTTGTTAAGAACCCCTTCCTGAGCATTCAGGAGGAGTGAGTTGCAGTAGTCTGTTCTTGAAAAGACTAAGGTGCTGATGAGTGTTTTGCCGGCTGATTGAGGTAGGTAAGGAAGAAGTTTTTTGATTTTTTTGAGGGTGAAAAAGGCGGATGATACGACAGCATTGGCGTGATGGTGGAAAGTCAACTTATTATCAAAGATGACTCCCAGGTTACGGACCTTTACCACTGGTTGGGGGGGGAGCCCAGCTCAGGTGGCCACCACTGCGGGGACCATGCTGGCTGTAAGCTCCCGAACGTCATCACCTCCGTTTTATCGGAGTTAAGTTTGAGGCAGTTTGATGACATCCAGGAGCTTATCGCCTTCATTCCCTCCTGAAAGTTGGGTGCGACGTTAGCTCCGTTGTTGTGCACCGATAGCACTAGTTGCGTGTCATCGGCGTACGTGGTAAGGGCTATTCCATAGGATTTTATCACCCTCGCTAAGTCCGATACATAGATATTAAAAAGCGTCGGACTTAGCGAGGAGCCCTGAGGAACACGGCAGGGGAGTGAGAAAGTTTGGGAGGTGAAGTTGCCCACCTTGACAGTCTGAGGACGATTGGCAAGGAATGAGGCAATCAGATCTTTAGCTGTACCTCCTATTCCCAGAGCTGAGACACAGTCGATCAGAGTGACATGATCGACCGTGTCAAATGCAGCGGAGAGATCTAAGAGTATCAGGACAGCCACCCCTCCCTTGTGCATGGTTGTTCTAATTTCGTCTGTGGCTTTCAGGAGTGCTGTTTCCGTCTCATGCCCTTGTCTAAAACCAAACTGGGTGTCATCAAGCAAATTATTGTCGTTAATGAATTTCGAAAGTTGGATGTTCATGGATTTTTCAAAAATCTTTGCTGGGAATGGGAGACAGGCGATGGGTCTGTAGCTTGCAGGGAGGAGTGGGTCCAGAGTTGGTTTTTTCAGTAATGGCTTAATGATGGCCTCTTTCCAGACTGAGGGATATATGCCTGTTGAGAACATGGCATTGCAGATGGTAGACAACGCGGGGGAGATTGCTTCAGGGATGAGGTTGAGTATGGAAGGGGGCAGGGATCAAGAGGGGATCCGGATTTAGTGCTGGCTACCAGGCGTTGAATGTGATCCTGATCTACGGGGATGAAGGATGATAAGGTAGGCTGAGTGTCCGTGAGGAGTGCCACCGGGGAGGGAGGGGGGGCAGAGTGAGAGAAAGTGTAAAAGATGGTGCTGACTTTTTCCTCGAAGAAATTGGCCAAGGCATCTGCCAATGACTGAGAGCCTTCTATGCGCGGAGTGGGGGGGTTGGATAGAGTCGTGACTACCCGAAATAGTTCTCCTGACGAATTTTTTGCCTGATCGATTTGGGTGGTAAAATAGTGGCTTTTCTCAGTGGTTATCAATCTTTTATAGGTGGAGAGGGCACTTTTATAGTTCAATTTGTCTGCAGTTCTATAATTGCGGCGCCATTGTCTTTCAAGGTTCCTGCAGTATTGTTTTTGTATGCGTAGGGCTTCAGTGAACCATGGGGCTGAAGGTATTTTCCTGTTCCGGTGTGAGCTTTTAATCGGAGCTAGCTTATTACAGGCCATGTCTAGGTTTGTCAGGTAGTTGGAGGATGCTTTGGTAGGATCTTGCTCATTGGGAATATGGTTATCCTGCATTATCTCTGCTAGTTGAGTTAGATTGATATTTTCCCAATCTCTGCAGGATGAAGAAGATGGTGCGTTAAAACTAGGTTTGACGGGGTTAGTTTGGACTGTGAAGCAAATGGCTGAGTGGTCTGTCCAGATGAGTGGAATTATTTGAGTGACATTTACAAGAGGACTGTTGGTGAAGATGCCGTCTAATGTGTGACCTGCTTGGTGCGTAGGGGAGGTTATTAGTTGTATTAGGCCTGCAGCTGAAAGGTCTGTGAGAAGCTGCGTAGTATCACGGTTGTCCAGAGTCTCTAGGTGAAAATTAAAGTCACCTAGTAGCGTAAAATGAGGGGTGTCTGCAGCTACTTCATTTAGACTGCCTATATTGGCTAAAAACTTTGCTCTTGACCCTGGAGGGCGATAAATCAGCATGCCCTTGAAAGAAGATTTGGCCGAGAGGCCTAGTGTAAAGATCAGGGACTCGTATTCTGGGCAGGCAAATGGTTTCGTCGTGAGTTTAAAGAGGTATTTGTAAATTATGGCTATGCCGCCACCTCTTTTTTTTGGCCTATCTAATCTACAACGTAGTTGGTGGGGGTGGCTTCTATGAAGTCGGGGCCCGAGTCATCGTCGCCCCAAGTCTCGGTGATGAACAGGAGGTCCAGTTTGTGCGCGTCAATAAGATCGGCAATTTCTAATTTGTGTTTGTGAAGAGATCTGGCGTTTATTAATGCTGCTTGGATCAATGGAGGGTCATTAGTAGAATGTTTCACAGTAGGTTTGTTGCAAGTGGGACATAGAAGTGGGCCAAAGATATGGTTGGAGTAGCCTAGATGCGGTAGTGCGTAGGGTTGAGTGGCAAGGTGCCTGAGTTTTAATAGGTCGGCAGTGGAATAGGTGAGTCTCACCGTTTCAGAGGGCGGTCGCGATGCTGGAGTAGCAGGGGGGGTGGCCGTTGGCCCGTCCTCGGGGCGGACGAGCGCAGACGCGCTTCCGGTTGCAGCACATGATTTATTAGCCTGCGAATGACATTGGAGGGGGTGTGATCAGCGCGAGTGGGCGTGTCCGCCGATTGGGAAGGCGGCGTTGCCCTGGCAGCAGTGTGCCGCGTCAGCCCAGAATCGGCTTGGCGGTGTGCTGCTCGATCAAGGTGCACAGAGGGAAATTAGCGGTTTAAAATACAATTTACACAGATAAAAAAGCTAACTCCCGGCTTTCCGCCTCAGGAGTGGAGTTCTGAGAACGCTCGCTCTTGTTCAGCGCGCGCTCTATATAGAGGCAGGGGGCGTGGTCAGCGCGAGTGGGCGGTCCGCCGATTGGGAAGGCGGCGTTGCCATGGCAGCAGTGTGCCGCGTCAGCCCAGAATCGGCTTGGCGGTGTGCTGCTCGATCAAGGTGCACAGAGGGAAATTAGCGGTTTAAAATACAATTTACACAGATAAAAAAGCTAACTCCCGGCTTTCCGCCTCAGGAGTGGAGTTCTGAGAACGCTCGCTCTTGTTCAGCGCGCGCTCTATATAGAGGCAGGGGGCGTGGTCAGCGCGAGTGGGCGTGTCCGCCGATTGGGAAGGCGGCGTTGCCCTGGCAGCAGTGTGCCGCGTCAGCCCAGAATCGGCTTGGCGGTGTGCTGCTCGATCAAGGTGCACAGAGGGAAATTAGCGGTTTAAAATACAATTTACACAGATAAAAAAGCTAACTCCCGGCTTTCCGCCTCAGGAGTGAAGTTCTGAGAACGCTCGCTCTTGTTCAGCGCGCGCTCTATATAGAGGCAGGGGGCGTGGTCAGCGCGAGTGGGCGTGTCCGCCGATTGGGAAGGCGGCGTTGCCCTGGCAGCAGTGTGCCGCGTCAGACCAGAATCGGCTTGGCGGTGTGCTGCTCGATCAAGGTGCACAGAGGGAAATTAGCGGTTTAAAATACAATTTACACAGATAAAAAAGCTAACTCCTGGCTTTCCGCCTCAGGAGTGGAGTTCTGAGAACTCCTTTCTTCTTGCAGACTAAGGGAGATGCGATGGGGGCGTCTTTCGCCCCGGATCTGGCCATTATATATATGGACAACAACTCAGTGAATGGTCCGCAATATCTGAAACACATTTCTTGTGTTCTTTCATTTGTTTTGGATTCTGCTATACCATGCCTTCAATTTCCTGTGCCTGCACAGTCTTTGCATTCTCTTATTTCTGCAAGGATAGTTAAAAAAAATTGTTGAACATGGTACATCGAGGGCTGGCTGTCCAGAGTTAGTCCGATGATATTGCTTTTAGATTGCTGTGGGTTTTGATGGCTCATGGCATTGTCAGCTCCTTCCATCAACCACTGAGGTAGCCTTTGCAATAATCCATTGGTTTTTACTCTGTCAGAACCTTGATAGAGTACAGCCAGGGTCCTTCCTACTGCCATTTCCCCCATTAATTTGGTCTTTTGCCCAGGCAGGATTCTGTAAGAGCTAAAACCCACGGGTCACTGGTTGACTCACCTGTATCCCATCCTTTTGAAAGACAGATTGGCATATAACAGATAGTCCTGATGGGAATAATTAGGCTCATTCTCCCCCACAGAACCAGTATATGCGACTAATGGGACAATCCCTGTGCTCTGGATATTTTTCAAACTGCTAGTAGCCTTTAGATCATCCGTTCTCACCAAATTCAAGGTTTTTGCAGACTAAGCCACTGAACCAGCCTCCACCCTACAATCTGTAATAATGTCTGTATTATTTGTGGCGGCTAATTCTAATGGGGGCCCTAATAAGCCAAATATAGGAGAAGAGTCCGTACTAATTGACAGAGCAGGGGACAACGGCTCCTTTTATTTATCTATTGTTCCACTTTTTTTGACTGAGGTATTCTCTCCCCTCACTGCCAGGATACGTATTTGTGCTGCCTTCCTCTTCACCCGCTGTACTACCGGGGACTCAAAATAGAGGCTGAAGCTTCTACTCCTGCTTCCCTCAAAACCATTTGTCACATACTTTGATCATCCAGAAGAGGAACATTTTATCTCTCGCTCTAGTGTTTAACCTTATCTGTCAAGCAAGTAGAAAAAGTTCTGGCATGTAGTCAAGTCAAAACCACTTTATTCGATTAATTAAAATCATAAAAGGTACATATAAAAACACAATTCATAATATTCAATTGATACAGTTAAAAATGTACTTCTTAAAAATCTCAGCCATGATAAAAAGGGAAAGGAGTAATCATATGTTTCACTCCATAAAATGGTAACAATTGTATGTCGGGACTCATGTGACCCTGTCTAAAAAAGAAAGGGGTAATAAGGTGCTCAACGGGTCAAGGGAACAGCACTATTTACACATTTTTGGTTCTTAATACGCACAGCAGCAACAAAGTAACTTGCAATATTGAAAATTGTCCAGGGAGATTCCAGAAGTTGTAAGTAAAGCAGAGCAGGCCTAGCCTGTACAATCCCTGTTCCCTTTAGCAGTGGTAATAAAAATGTAGACCTAATATCCTGATAATAACCACAGAAGAGGGTAAAATGCATTGTGGCCTGAATAGAGCTATCATCACATTTACAAAGGGCTGTATCAGCAGGCCTACTCCACCCATCATACATACCCAGAACAAAATGTATTAGATTGAAGCGGAATTTTGTCAACAATGCGCGTTGGAAAGGCCTTGTGACCAACTGCAAGTATGGCTCAATCATTGGGGTCATTACTAACAAAAAGTAGGCCCTCACGTGAGGCTTTTTTAGCTCAATCTCCTCCCTTTCCATCTCTCTTCGAGCCCAAAAGTTTTTCTTAACCCATGCAATATCACCCTTTACAATGGTATCCGGGTTTTCAAATAGCTCGGGTCGCCCAAGTTTCTTCAGCTCATTTTTCACATAAAATAGCCACTGTATTTCTTTTCCTTTGTCCAGCCTAAGGCAGTCTTTTAATATCTGCTGGTTTAAGAATAAATCCAGATTAAGCCAGACTTCCAACCAGCAAATAAGGGGGGCCAAACTGATATAGTCCGCCACAAACCCCATCCCTAATTCCTGGTGAGTGGCGAAGGTGGGCGAGGATTGTGGGATTGCTAACAGGGAGCGGAAGAATTTGTTTTCTACCTTTTGAAGTTCTTCTGCCTGTTTGTAGCCCCCTATAGCCGATCCATACAATGCTGCTACCAGGCATTTTGCCTTATAAATTGAGAGTACCGCTTCACAGGGCCTACCCCCTAGTCTTTGCGCGAAGCTTTGGACTGCAGAGGTTGCTCTAGTTAATGTTTTTTTTTTGCCAAGAGCAGGGGGGTCCAGGAGCATCGTTCGTCGAACAAGACTCCCAGATAGGTAAAGGCCTTCACCCTTTTAACTTCTACCTCCTTACAGTAAAAAGGCCTTAACTTATTCTCGCCTATCCCCATGGCCATGGTATGTGATTTGGCACTATTTACCACCAAGTCCAGTGAATCCATGAATATCCCGAATGCATTCAGCAGCCTTTGTAGGCCAAGCGGTGTGCGAGCTATCAACACCGCATTATCCGCGTATAGGAGAACTGGGATGGGACTGTCTCCTATACGCGGAACGTCGAGTGTGGCTGTAACCACATGCTTATCTAGAACATTGACATACAGGGTGAATAGGAGAGGGGCCAGAATACAACCTTGTCTGACCCCTCTACCCAATTTAAAGAATCATGAACAAGCTCCCTCCTGGTACATCCTCACACTCGCCTTTAGGTTCCTATGTAGGTCTGCCATATAATAAACCAAACTAGGGTCAAAGCCCAACTCCAGTAACAACGTCCACAGCTTTGATCTATTCACTAGCTCAAAAGCTGTGGAGAGGTCCATGAACCCTAGGTAGATTGGCCCCTTTGAAGCTTTAGTATATTTTTGGGTCAGAAAATATAGATTTAAACACTGATCCTCTGTGCTTCTTCCCGCTCTAAACCCATACTGGCACTCCGTCAAGATATTATTGTCAGAGGTCCATGCTGTTAATTTATTCAAGATGACTTTACCCATTATTTTAACCGATGAATCAATCAACTAAATGGGCCGATAACAGCGTGGGTCTCCTTTTTGCCCCTTTTTAAATACTGGGATGATGATAGATTGGGCCCAAGTCTCAGGGAATCCTACTTTAGCAGTTGCATTAAAAACATTTGCTAAAATGTTCGCCCACACTTTAGGGTCACTTTTGTATAAGTCGGCAGGAACGCCGTCGGGGCCGGGAGCCTTGTTACTAGTCGTTTCATTTATGGCTAGCTCCACATCCTTACTACTAAAGACTATTTTATTCAGTTCACCAATTCCAGTATTAGCCACAAATGGGGGAAAAATGTCATTATTGGCGTAGATGTTTTCAAAGTGTATCAACCACTCCTGCTCTGGTATATTAATTTTCAGAGGACTATTCTCGTCGCCTGTAAATAGTGGACTATTTACAATTGCCCAGAATTTAGCACTATCTTTCAGAACTTCCCTATCCATCAGACTCTCCAATGCCTTGGTTTTTATTTCATTTTTGCGAGTTAATAAGATATTTTTATATTCTTTCCTAAGACCCAGTATCAGCAGTTTATTTCTAGGTTTCATTTTCAATGCATTTATCAAGTTTTGATGGGCCTTTGAGCAATGTGAATCAAACCATCGTTTTAATTTGTTTGGTTTATGTCTAGATGGAAGGGATAATTCCTGGGCAACCTGCTTGCAGATAGTTTCAAAGGCAGAGATAGTTTCCATCCCCTGCATTGAGTGATTAGTACATTTTTTCAATTTCAACCTTAACTTTAACATTTAAAGTGTTTAAAAGATGTTCTGGTACAATTTTAGTCCATTTCAGCCTCCTTCCCTGCTCTTTTGTTGTGACATTAATTGGGCATTTGTCATTTGCCCTAATATCTGATAATTCAGACCCGTGATCTAGTTTTATTATCACTGGGTTGTGGTCACTAAACTGAGAATATACAACATTATAAGTGAAAACATATTTTAAAAGACCCGGAGACACAAATATATAGTCAATAATCGAGTCATTTTCTCGACCCTTAAATGTTGTAACCCGCTCCCTAATATCATAAAAACTTGGTTCGTAAAGGTCACTAGTTTCCAGAAAAAGTTCCAAGGCCTCCCCCTTCAGTGTGTGTTCGTAGTGGGGAATTGAAGCATGTGCGGGGCCTTGGTCAGCCTTTATTTGAGTTCTGGCATGTATTTACAGGGTGCACTTGCAGCTATAAGCATCTAGGGACTCATGAGAAAAGGGCTGGCAACCTTAGAGAAGAACTTAATCGGTGGGGAACTGCTGAGGTTCAGTTTAGCACAAAGGATATGCCTACAACAGCTGGGCAGGATTGGTCACTCTGGACAACTCCTCCACCGGAAAGGACCCCCCTTAACTCAGCAAGACGCCTGGCAATTCCATGCAATCTTCTCCAGTTTGCCCACTCTCTTTGCCATTCTCTGTCCTGCTCTGTTCCTTGCCACAACCAGCACCAAGCAACTGCCTTCACTTGCATTTACCGCAACCAGCAGCATTATGTTTTCGCCTCTGCTCCAGCTCCATGGAGTTTCGCAGTCTGCATCTAGCTTGTGGACAACCTCTTCGGCATATGTGCACGCGACCTGATGCGAGGGGGTGGAGTTTTTGCGTGATTAGTGGCTAGGCATCGGGCTCACCCTCACTGCCTCCCTCTACAAAGCAGCTGCTTGGGAGCACTTGAATATTCTTTGTTTGCCAGAGTTGTGCCAGCATCTGATTGTCAGCAAGCTGACTGACTTCAAGAAGCTTGCTCAGGAGGCAAACCGCTGGACGAGTACCAGGGTCCATAAGGGGCATGTGGAAGACTCAGCCAAGGGTAAACAGAAGGAGTTCCCAAGGTAAAGGTTCATGTCCCCCTAGTGTTAAGAAACCTTGGATCTCTACAGGGAAGCCTTCAGAGAGGTGTTTCTGGCTAGTGTTTTGCATGTGGTCAGGAGGATCAATTGAGGGGGGACCCCAAGAACCCCAAATACACACCGGCACCTACTGGTGTGCAGTCAACTAGGTTGGTTAGTGTAGCAATTGGGGAGGATCTGGGTGAAGGGAAGCCAGCTGAGATGACTCTTGTCTCACTAGGAGACAGTGAGATGGTCCAGAGGTCCCTGGTGCCTGAAAACACTGAGAACTACAGGCAATGGGTGACCATCAATGGGCGGAGGTTGGAGGCTCTGAGAGACAATGGAACCAGTGTGACATTTGGCAGGCATCAATTGGTGTCTGAATAGCAGGTGGTCCCCAATGTACTTCCTTTAGTTGCAGCAGACATCTCTGAGTGGTCTCAGGTATCTTCAGAGTCATTGTGTG
The DNA here is from genome assembly GCF_964263255.1 of Lissotriton vulgaris. Lineage (NCBI taxonomy): Eukaryota > Metazoa > Chordata > Amphibia > Caudata > Salamandridae > Lissotriton > Lissotriton vulgaris. The sequence goes on from NC_141699.1 coordinate 445,885,042, forward strand.
TCCAACCATGCCCATTGATTGCCTGCTTAGCAATTGCCTGTAGCGTTCCCTTGGGAGAAGGTGGAATGTCGGCCTCATTAGAGATGTTGGGCTAGCCAGAGGGGGCTTGTGCGACCACTCGCTCAATGGAAGTCAGTAGGAGTGAAGCTGAAACAGTGGCCCTGGTGCCTAACAGAAAGAGGAAGAGCAGTGGGCATGGGGAAAGCAACCCTGAAGTTAACATGGTACTGAAGAGGTCTGACCTTGAGGGAAATGCCTTGGAAACTAAAAGGGAGCAAGTGGCAGAACTGGGAGACCTACCTGTGCTGACCCATTAGCAGCAGGAAGGGGGTCCCACCAGGAAGGCGTTCTGTAAGGAGTAGCTGGAATGCCCCATTTTTATTGGTTTGTGGGAGCGGGCTGCAAACCAGGCAGTTGATGATCAGTCTGGATGACATTGGATCAACTGGGAGAACAAACTCATCTCCAGTGAGCCTAAGGTTGCTAAGCCTGGGTCAGCCCATGTGATGGTGGTATCCCAGTGCTTTAGAGCCTTCAAACAGGGTCTGGCTCACGACATGCCTTTGGCAGGATATTAGGGTCAGGACAAAGCCTTTGACAGGATTGTCACACACTGCTTTTGTCCCCAAATATGAAGGCACTTTGATGCATGTTGTAGGTCTTGCCAAATTTGCCAGGCAAGTGGTGAGAGTGAGAGGAAAACTAAGGTTCCTCTTCAACCTCTCCCTGTGGTGAGTACCACTTTTGAGTGGGTGGGAATTGAAATTGCATGGCCCCTGGACTTCAAGACAGCCCTAGACAGCAGGTATGTGCTGGTCTTGGTGGACCATGCCACCAGGTACCCAGAGACTATCCCTCTCAGAACAAGGATGGCCCCTGTGGTGTGCAGGGCATTGATGGGGATCTTTTCCCATGTGGGTTTCCCCAGAGAGGTGGTATCCGACTGAAGTACCAACTTCATATCCAAGTATATGTTTTCCCTGTGGGAGGAGTGTAATGTGATCTAGAATTTCACCACTCCTTACCACCCCCAAGGTAATGGGTTGGTTGAGAGATCAGCCAACCGCTGAAAAGCATTATCAAGGGTTTGGCAGACCCCATGAGGTATAAGTAGGACGTCCTCCCTTTTCCATCCCTTTTCTTTTATTACAAGGAGGTACTGCAGAAATCCTTAGGGTTCAGCCACTTTGAATTGCTGTATAGACATCCTGTAAGACTATCTCTTAGTTTGATGATAGAAAGCTGTGTGAAAGCTCCTAGTAAACCTCCCCAGGATGTATTTAGCTACATGCTGGCCTTCGGAAACAAGACTGCTCACTTCAGGAAACTCTAGTTGAGTTTCAGCCTGGCCAGAAAGTGTGGGTCATGGCCAAGCGATCCGGACCTTTTGAGGTGGTGGAGCGCAAGAGTGGCATCACCTATCTGGTGAACTCGCTATCTCCAAGGAACCATGTGAATATCCTCACTTTGAGAGGTCTGAAGTGAACATGCTCTTTGCAATAGATGATGGGGTTGAAGAGTAGAGTGAACCTCTCGATGACCTCCTGTCTACCAAGGAACAAGGTGGGTCAGTGGAAGTTGTCAACATCTCTCCTGAACTAACCCAAGAACAACTGAGTGACTGTTGCCAGCTGTTGGAACAGTTTGGGACTCTGTTTTCCATGAACCTAGGTGTCACCCATTGGTGAACCCATGATGTGGACACTGGGGACAGACCTCTTGTAATGCATATAATTTAGAGATTGACTGACAGGGACAAAGCAAGCATCAAAGAAGAAGTTTCTAAGATGTTGGTGCTCTGGGTGATAGAGCCCTCCAACAGTCCTTGGGCCAGCCCAGTGGTCTTGGTCCCAAAGGCCGCTGCACCCGCTGCCACACCTGAACTTCGGTTCTCTGTGGACTATTGTGGGCTCAATGACTCTCACTAGGACTGACAGGCAGCCCATCCTCAAAGCTGATGAGCTCCTAAATCAGCTGGGAGGTGCCAGTTTCCCCAGTACGTTTCACTCAACATCTGGGTACTGGGAGATTGCCTTGACTGATGAGGCTAAGGAGTGGTCTGTGTTCTCAACACCAGAGGGGCACTGCCAGGTCGAGAGGATGCCCTTTTGGTTGAAGAAAGCCCCTGCCACCAGGTGTTGGCTGGAATGGACGATTTCAGTGCCGCCTACCTGGATGACATTGCAGTGTTCAGTTCCAGCTGAGAATAGCACTTGCAACACTTCTTGGAAGTATTGAAGGCTCTACAGAAGGCAGAACTCACTATCAAGGCCAGTAAATGCCCATAGGGCAAGGTTCTGTGGTATACTTAGAGCACCATGTAGGAAGCGGCCAGGTAGCCTAAGATTGACACCATTTTGTCTTGGGAGTCCCCAAAAGACCCAGACTGAGGTCAGAGCCTTTGTAGGTATCACTGTTTATTACAGGAGATTTGTCAAGGGGAATGGCACCATTGTGCCCCCCCTTGACTGAGCTGGCTTCCAGGAAGCAGCCAAGGAAAGTGATCTGGGCTGATGCCTGTCAGACCGCTTTTGATGCCCTGAAATCTGCCATGTGCACTGTGTTCATGCTCAAGGCTAGGCCTGGGCGTAGTGCATGTAGTCGTGCTACGCGAAGCTACGCGAATCTACGCGAAGATGTTCTTGCACTTCGCGAGCTTCGCATAGCTTCTCAAGCATGCGTAGTTGCTTGTCACGCTCGTTCGCAATGCATTTTTCTTTCTTGTGAGCGCATTGTACGTGTTTGGGGCTCTGTTTGCGTGCTCGGGGGATACCAGCTCGCGAACTTATCCATGCTTTCACCTATGGGCGCGGCCATCTTGTTTTTTCAATTGCCCCACACACTTGCGATGCCTTATTTCCTGTTCTGGGTCGCGTATAGCATGTTTGCGATGCGCATGTCATGTTCCGGAACGCTATCTACTTGTTCACGACGACTAGTGCGTGCTCGCGAGAAATATTGTGTGAACTTACCCACGCCGGTCGCGATGGGCGCGGCCATCTTGTCTTTTCACTCTATGCTATGGTTCTGGGCCTAGTTTTTTATCCACCTTTAATCTTTGCAATCCTTAGTTTTTTTCACTGTTTTTCCCACTTTTTTATTTATCATCTATCTCTCTCTGTCCCTAAGTTTATATTTTGCATTTATTTCAAATTTTACTGTGTTCTTTTTTAACCTTTGTACTGTTTTATTTGACTTCTTTCTTAAAGCTCCAAATTCTTCCCCCTAACTTAATTCTTTCCTTCTTTTCTTTTCCGCCTCCACCCTAGAATCATGGCCAAGGGCAGCAGTACCGGCTCCAAGGGCAAGGCACCTGCGCCCAAGAGCCGGCTGCCCTGCGGCTGAATGCGCCCTGCAGCAGAATGCGCCCTGCAGGGGTGCAGGCCCTCCAGCTTTTTGGCGAGGCAGAGGTGCCGCCCTTGTTTTTTTCATCCTGCGCCACCTCCCCTTGACCTTGGCAGCAGGCGTCAGGCCAGGCTCCGGGTACCTTACCCGGGAGCCTCACCGCTGGTGGGCGAAGGTGCGCCGGGCAGTGTTTCGGTGCTCAGGGACCGGTGCACCCACAACCAGCTGGCCCACCGGTGGTGAGACATCCTGGACCGGGAGCAAGACCTGTTGGACCTGCTAGGTGTCAAGGTCGTGGGGCTTGGTGCGTAGCTAATATATAGTAGTATAAGTGTTGTGTACAACTTTGTGATGAATAATAGTACGATCGAGGCAGCGGGCGGCCTAGACCACTCACAATCTGGTTTTAGGCCTAACCATAGCACCGAATCAGCCCTCCTGTCAGTGACAGATAACATCAGAATGTCACTTGACAGGGGGAGCTCAGTGATTCTGGTGCTATTGGATTTGTCCGCTGCCTTCGACACGGTGTCGCACAAATTTCTTCTCGACCGCTTGAGGGGAGTGGGAATAAAAGGGACCACCCTTGCGTGGCTTGAAAGCTTTCTTGCAGATAGGCAACAAGGTGTCAAACTAGGCTCCCATAAATCTATCTGTAGGAAGCTTACCAAGGGTGTGCCACAGGGCTCATGCCTGAGCCCCACGTTATTTAACGTATATGTGGCCCCCTTGGCGGAGATTATTAGATCTTACGGGTTCTCCCCAATCTCCTACGCTGATGACACCCAGCTGTTGTTTCCCTTCCAAACTATCACACCTGCAGTCATGCAATCCTTCCAAAATGGTATGAGACCTGTGGCAGGTTGGATGGCCCAGAACTTCCTCCAATGCAATGTGACTAAAACCGAAGTCATGTTGTTTGGAGGGGCCACCCTGCTCTGGTCTCCGGATTGGTGGCCACTTGAGCTGGGACCTGTTCCTGTGCCCAAACAGACCATCAAAAACTTGGGAGTGCGCCTGGACCAAACACTGATTCTAAAAGATCATGTCAGTCAAGTCACGGGAACGTGTTTCCGAGTAATTGGTCTCCTGCGGGGCATCTTCCCCTTCCTGCCAGACATCCACAGGAAGACGCTGGTACAGGCACTGGTTCTCGGACGGGTAGACTATTGCAATGGTCTACTCATCTCTGCCAATCATGAACAATTATGCAGACTGCAGGTGGTGCAGAACACCGCGGCACGACTCATCTTGAATGCCCCCCCCCCGAACCCCGTCACGCCCTCTCCTTTCTCACCTTCACTGGCTCCCAGTGCGACAACGCGTCAACTTCAAACTTTGTTGCATAATGCACAAGTGCATTCATGGGTCCGGTCCCAAATACTTAAAAGACATTTTTGTCCCCTACTCTCCTGGACGTGCCTTGCGCTCCAGTAACACCATGTTGATGCAGGTACCCAAAGTCACCAGAGCGAGACAGGGAGGCCGAGCACCCTCTCTCAAAGGCCCCTTGCTATGGAACTCCCTCCCACCACAGTTGAGACAAATCTATAATCTTTTTTCTTTTAGGAAAAAATTAAAAACATACCTATTCACCCCAGATTAATTTACTTCTGCTTTCCACACTGTCATCCCCTCTATAAGTTCTTTCAACCCACACAGAAGCTACGCGCGGAGATACCCCTTCGGGGCTGATTCATGCGCGATACAAGAATATAAATAAATTACTGGTGCACTTAGTTACATTGCAGGTCAATTACATTTAAAAAATTTCTGTGATTGTAGGACACATGTGTTGCTCGGCACTACTCTTACTTGTTTGCAGCTTTGCGCTAGCTTGGGCTGAATAATGATGTAAGAGTTTACTTTAGAGAACTGAAGTTACTTAATGCTATTGCTAGAGAGTCTAGTCCTTCCATTGTCCTTCCGTGAAATAGTGGTGGATGGATAATAGGTTTACTTAGTATTATTTCATGTTTTTTTTATGGTCTGCGTGACCCCTCCTCTGTCACTGAATGCTGCTTACCTCAGTCCTCCATAGAACCTTTTGTAGTTTGTTTAGTTAGTGGTAGGGTTAGCATTGTCACTCAGTAGCAGAACAACAGATGACACAACGAACCAACAATTTGGTGTATGCACAAATGTATGCATGTGTCCTCCCTCTCATCTATGCATTTTTGAAGGCAAAAATGAAATGGAAATGCAGACTTAATGAACAATTGGCCCGTCTGGAATAAGTGGTGTAGGCCAGGTGGTACTTAGACTTTGTTAGTATTCTGGAATCAGAATGATTATGGAACATTTGATTAGTGTTCATATGAAGTAGATGGTCCGTGAATCCTGCAAGCCAGTAGTCGTTTTGATTAGATAGGTCAATTTTATTGCAATTGCTGTTTCCTAAAACGTTTTTTGAGCGTTTTTTTAATGATTTATTTGTTTCACAACACTCATTAATGTTTGTCTCTTCCTTTATTATTTCTTACATGATCAGCTCCCAGGGGAAAGAAGATGGGGTGCGTGTCAGCAGGACAACCATCAGAGGACTGCTCCTCTACCGCGGGTACTGCTGCTGGCGCCTGCAAGTCCTCCAGTGGCTATATTAACAATTATATTTCCCTAACTTTTATCGCACCTTCTTTTTTCCGAACTATTAATTACGGTTCCACTTCCTAATTACATTTTTTATAAAACTTACTTTGATCTTGATTATCTGTTTCCAAATGTTGGTTATCCCTGCCTTTAAGTTACTTCTAACTGCCTCTGCTATGACTCTCTGTACTACTACTATTAGACTGTCTGCAGCTAAGCTTGCCCTGTTCGCCACTCTTTATTTAAGGTTTTCTTTTGAATAAAGCTCTGATAGACTAATAGCTATAGCCACTGGGTCCACTCCTGTCCTTTGGGTTGTTCTCTTTAATCTTGAGGCAGAACTATGCAGAAGAAAATAGGATGTTGCTGATGGGAGGTTGGACCTTACTCACACCCCAGTCAGGACTCAGAACCCACAATTCCCTGACGACTAGCTATAGTGTCTCATTAGGTCCCAAACCCCCATATGAAGATACCCAATGATTATAACACAACTCAGAACATAACACCCTTTCGCTCACTCACTCGTGTAAGTCCACAACACCACACCAAAAACCACAGTGTGTATGTGTAAGTTCAACAGGTTTATTTCGAAATGCCAAGCTTTGTAAGTTGTTTCATGAAACTACTACTGCCAGCTCCAACATGCAAAATAAATAAGATTAAAACAGAAAACATTTGTTAAAACTAGTGCATGATAGAAAAGATCTGTGTGAATTCTGGGAGACCCCTCACCGTTGAACGTAGAAATACTTGTTACATACATCTTTCGTAAATGTCGGCAAATCTCTGCTTCCTAGAAGGGAATCTTCTGCCTATTATGAGAAAAATGATGCAGATTAGACAGTATAATGCAATTATGCAAGCATTTTGCAGTCATGCCAAAAAGTGTAACATTATGGCTAAGCAATAGGGACTAACCGAACTCCATTAAAAAAGTGGCCGGTTTTTCGACCTCTTCTACACTGATGTGGCCTCAAAGGCGTCTTACTGCACAACAAGCTGCGAGGTAAATGCGCAAAAGAGTAGACATGATTCTAAAATGGTTACATGGCTCAGGCTAACTTTCCAAAGAGTAGAGTAGGAGTAGAGATGACCGTAGGGACCATATAATACTACTAATGTCTGTCTACTGACTCTAATCTAGTACGCAATTTGGACTAGTGATGATGTATGTTGTACTTTAACTGTTTTTTCAATCTTTCTTCCTAGTGAAAACAAGTAAAATAGGGGTAGGTGTACAGGCATCTAAAAAGATGTATTTTTTTATAGGCATACTATCAGTACCAACCACCAGTGCTGGCGGGGCGAGTGACGATGGCAAAACAGCCATTCTGGAGGGGGCGGGAGATGCGGCACCTGCAGGAGCTCCAGGGGGGAGCCAGCAGCAGTGGTGGGCTGTGGTAAGTGATATTCATTACTTATTGGCATTACTAGCTGCAAGGGGAACACTTCACTCACTGTACTGTGAGACTTATTAATTAAGTTTGAACTTGAAGTTACCTATGCATTAGCAATAGCATTACCAGCGTGAGTTGAGTAACCATTGGCCTCTTCTATCTGACTCCAACTCAGCTGTGAAAGTTATGAAGAAGACTAAAAGTCAGATCAGGTGACCTTGATGGATGTGTTGAACAAAAAGGGAAAGAAGGGTGGAAGGAGGAAGGACGGGCAAGATGTAATACGACTAGCAGAGAAGGATACTTTGGAAGCAGAATGCAGGTGACTGATAGGCATCAGATGCATGGGTTGTTAAAGGATGGGTGGAAGGTAAAAGAAGATGCCTGCCTGGGTGGGCGACACAGTATCGGTGGATAGTGGATAGCAAGAATCATCAGAGGTGTTTGTGTCAAACTCAAAGCCAAGGCAAGGAAGGAATGGACGCATTGGTGGTTGTTGGTGATACCAGCTAAGGTTTGTTAAACCATATTTAACAAAAGAATGATAGACATTTAATGTTAATGGATGGATGCCTGGATGTATTCATCATAGACAGCATAGGTGGAGACTGTCACTGGATGCAGAATAGAGTCTTACTTTGCAGAGAATGTAAAAGAAACTGCGCCATAGTAGCAAAGCAGAGGGTAATATTTATATAAAAGTAGGATTTTATTTCAGAATACAGTTGATGACTCAGTAGTATGCAAGCACATCTTATATATATTATCAAGCGCCTTCCTCTGACTCCAAGGACCACTTCCTACCTATGTTAATTTTTTTCCGCTTGTGTCAGCCAGCCTGCAAAGGATGGCCTATCTGTTGGTTACACGAAAAATGAACAAAGTACCTTATGCAGTAGCGGTCGGTGGTGGGAGTGCTGGTGAGCGGTGATGTGGGGAGGGGGATGGGGAGGGGGGTAGTAAACTATGTATTATGAATGCAGTGCGCACAACAACATTTGTTTTATTCATTTAAATGCTTACTTACCAGTAATTGTCCGCAATTCATAGTTTGCTCCCCCCAGCCTGCCCCTCCCCTTCCCCATGTCACCGCTTTCCAGCACTCCCACCACCGACCGCTACAGAACTGATATGTTGTCGTTCCATATAAAGAAGTTAAACAAAACAGGGTCTTGGCTCCTACCACAGCAAGGCTAAGCCAGATATATGAAATAAACAACACAGATGCCAATACTGTATTTTACTCTCTATAGTCAATTAGAACCCACATGAACAAAACTGTTTGGTATAACGTCACTAGTTTATTATTTTATTTGTTCCACTAGTCCAAAATTTCTTTTTTTGCTTTTTCGAGAAAAACTTTTTATGTGCATATACAAAAAAGAACAGTTAAATGCAATCTATAAAAATGACAGACAATCACTGTACATATTTACAATTCATCCGCTCCAACCTTTCTATCCAACTCATTCAAACTGCAATCATACCAACCCTTGCACACACAAAGAATCAGAAAAAAGTGGCCCTATGTTAAAACCAAACGTTGTGCTAATACACTTAATGTGCCCTAAAGGCACTTTCAGACTGAGGCGGCTTGGATACATTGTGTCTACTCTAGTACTATTTACACAGCATTAATGTACAAGAACAACAGGACAGGAGCCTGCCCAGATGAACAGGTCCATGGCACCGGGCCATGACCCAAACTCCATTTACCTTCAATTTTGACAGAGCCAGAAAAAAGGCATATACAGCAACCTAGCATTTTTTCAAATCAAGTGACTAAATCAATGAGCCACTGTCAGTCATCATACCACTATTCGACTCCATCACTGCACGGACATGTAGCCTAAGTCTTCTGTGGTTCTTGTTGAATTGTTGTGTTTACCTTTTATGCCAGATCATGAAACTTAGTTATTCCATCAATCATCTCAGATCCAACTGACTGACTGCGTTCAAAGATAGTATGGTCATCATCATTGTGTGGTACGTGTACGTGTTGTCCAACACCAACTCAGTCTGTAGTGAGTGACTCCGATTAAGTAAGTCCAGACTGCACCTGCAGTAGTAGGAGTACAATGTAGGTATTAAACAACAAGGAAACACTGACTGTCACTTTTACTTTGTATATTGACTACATCCAATGCAATGCATGGCATCATTCATTAATCATATACCTGTCTTGCTCTTCTCTTTGGCTGTCAGATCAGAGATGCTGAGCCTTCTGAAATTGATGATGAGTTGACTTTACTTTTGGATGCCTGCTCAAGTTCTGACAGTGAAGAGTTTTGGGTGCCTGCAGACAGAGGCGGTAGCCTTAGGACAGTGATGAGTTTCATCTTGGAAACAAAACAGAAGATGGCTATAGTCACATACCTTTAACTTGTTATGGAGGGACTGTTAGAGACAACATTATGGTACTATTCTCCATCTCCATCCAATGTCTGGCTTGATGGAAATATATTTAAGGTGAGTCAGGAAGATGGAGCAGGACTCTGAGGAGTGGAGTGGACAGTTAAATGCACAGATGTGCAACTTCAATAGGTACATAAAAATAGGAGACAGTGGTGATGGATTTGTTGTGGTTTGATTTGAACCAGAAAGGCAGATATACACACACACACACACACACAAATAAAGGAAGGAAGAAAGTAACAATTTGAAAGCCTAGTTTTCAGCAAAGAGGAGCTTGTCCTCAAACTCTGGTGGTTCAGACAGAAGTAGGTCATGTAACCCACTACTTATGTCTTTGGAGTTGCTCTCCTCTTTCTGCTGTGATTCACTTATTTTGTTGTCCGGTGGTAAGAAGTGCTGATTCATTTAATCATGGTTAACCTCTCCGCGCTTTTGGGCTAGAGACTGGTACTTTTCACAGTTACAATGGCACCAGCAGCACTGAAAACACGCTCAGAAGAGACATTTGCAACAGGGCATGCCAGATACTTTATCGCCAGCCTTCTGAGCACTGGCCATTGGCTTCTTTTACCATACCAATACACCAATGGGCTCTGCTCCATGAAGACCTCTATTGTGTCATCCAGATAGGCCTGGACCATCCGCTCAATGTTCAGGGGTGCTCCGATTTGCTTGGCCTCTTTAGACTTTGCATCAGCAATGGACTTACTGATTCGTTTCCATAGAAACCAATCAGTTACCATTTGGTTTGCTGTGTCTGATGAATCAGATCCTGTTGATGCTGTTGTTGATGTTATTATCGGTAGTGTTGGTGACTGCTGGGAAACAAACGTGCTGCTCTCATGTTCTGAAGTAGAACTTGACTCTGGATGCCCTGTAATACTTGCTCTGTCCTGGGGTAACACTGGCAGGCCTCTAATTCAGAGCCGTTCATTTTCTAAATCAGTGGCTTCCTCAGCTATTAAAGTTTTGTACTTGGCAACATCCACTTCTGAAAAAGGAATTACTGTATTACTGTTCAGAAATAATTTGTACCGTGGATCCAGAAATGTGGCATTAATGTAATGTTGATGTGACACAATCTTATTTTGAATCCTTGTATTTTCAGATAAGCGAACGGCTAAGGCGTTCGCCAAATAACATGCGTCTACTTTGTCTTCCACAACTTCGTACGTTTCAGACACCTCCTTCAGCTATTGCTCCAGCATGTACAACAATGGGATAGCTTGGCCCATAGTACAGTACTCCCTGCTGACTGCACGTGTGAAGACCTCAAAGGGAAGTAGCATCTCTGTCAGGCATTTTACGAGGTCCCATTGCCTCATCTCGATGGTCATGGCTTTCACAGAAGGATCCCCTAATCTTCTTGTCATGACATAAGCATTAAGTGGTATGTACTGCTCAAACAGACGATTAAGCATGTAATAAGTTGAGTTCCAACGGGTTGGCACCTCCTGGATGAGTGCTTTGACTGGCATTTTATGCTCACGCTGAATGACCCTCAGCTTCTTCTGGGCTTTAAAAGAATGGTTAAAATGTGTGCATATTCTTCTGCAGGTGGTCAGTAAGTTGCTGACTTTACTTTCATTTTTCAGGAAGTCTTGAACAACAATGTTAATGCAGTGTGCCAAACACGGGACCCTGAAATATCCACCATCTTTCATGGCCTTAACTACGATACTGCCAATGTCTGTGACAACAAAGCCAATGTGAAGCCCTCTTGGTCGCAGCCACTCAAAGACCTTGCTGTTAAACTCATCCAAGAGGCGTGAAGACGCGGCTATAGTTGCATGTTTGTGAGTGTCATGAAAAATCTTATCAGTGTCACTGCCTGCAGATATCTTTTCTATAACACCCAAAAAAGAGATCCTGTGTGCAGTGATGCACATGTGATCAGTGGCTTGGCAACTGGTCAACACGTGGAAACTCTGAACAGCACTCGGTTTTAAGGCTTTTCCAAGCAATTCCAGCACGTCGTGATGTAGTGCTGGAACAGCAACTCTGGCGAAATAGTAGCGACTGGGAACCTTCCATTTTGGGCAGATGGTTGTCAAAAATTCCAGAAAACCAACCCCTTCAACAAAAGAAATAGGGAGTAGGTCCAGCGCTAACATTTTAGCCAGCTATGTATTATACAAATGTGCTATTGGGTGGTTGCGTTCATACTGTCCCTCCTGTCTAGTAAACATGCTAAGAATGGTACGCTGTGTGGTATTCCTTTCAGTTCGGCTCAACGCAGTACTTTTTTGCATCGCAGTACTCCTTGGTGTCTCAGGCTGACTCTTACTCATGTGCCACTGAGATGTTGCTGATGCTTAGGATGTGGGCGGTACCACTGCAGTTCTGGGGACAGGGCTACTTAGTGTACCACTACCAGAGAGAATGTATCTCTCTTCTTCTTCTTCCTGTTCCAACGTGAGCAGACCTTCTACTCCTTTATCCCCACCAACAGCAACGGTTCCAGTTTTTATGCGACAAAGGTGGTCCTCCTAGGTGATTGAGTGGTGTTTTTTCAGATGGGTCATTTGGCCTCCGGTACCATATTTTGTACCACGCTTACCACGACTAACAGAGGTATGACAAATGGAGCACATAGCACTTTTCTCCTCCTTTACGCTAACCGTAAAGAAGTCCCACACTGGGGAGCTTAACGTTTGTTTCCTGCTAGAGGTGCCACTTCCAATGCTGGATGAGCTGGAGGGTGTGTGTTGAATTTGGCTCTGTGGCTGTGCAGTACCACTACCTACTTCTGTTGAGGAGGTGCTTGTGCCGCACATTTGACGCTGCCGGCCCTTTGCTAATGTAAATATGGAAGCTGGAGGTCATGTTGGTGTTGCCTCTGTTGGAGATATGCATGCTACATCCCTAGTCACACTCGCAGCCATTCTGGATAGGTTAATGATGTTGGTCTCTATGTCCTCGGGCCGGGAGTGATCTTTGTGATAACTGGATCTTCATCATCATTATCATTATCCTGCTGTTCTACATTGTCCTCCATAGGTCTAAGGGTTTCTGGAACCTTCCTTTTCCTAGCCTGGTCTTGGGATGTGTCTCCCTCTCATGCTCAGATTGTTGTGGCTCTCAAGTGAGATCTATATCATCAGAAGGGATGCTTGGCGAAGAACTCGATGGACTAACCCTCCTTTTCCTTGCTGGGGATTTGGGAGACAATGGATCCCCTGAATGAGTGGCTTCCTCTTCTTCTTCCTCTGCATGAGGCTCAATTTCCTGAACTGCCCCTACTTCGGGAGGAGCAACAACTACTATTGCTGATGGTGGTTGTGGTTGTTGTTGTTCACCACTTATCTGCTGTGTTACCTCATGTGTTGATTGTGTACTACTTTGAGATAGGTGAGGCTCAGCATCACTGCTTTCCACAATTAGGTTGGCTACCTCTTCCACACTCATGTCCTTGGGCCTGGGTTGGTGGGTTGGGCCCACTGATGCGGAGGTGCCACCCCAGCTTGCTCCCCAGACACCACTGCTGCAGGCGTACTTTTTGGTTTCCAAAAAAAGGTTCTGGGGTCAACACCAGACTTAACCCCTTCGATGCTCATGACAGAACAGTTCCATCATGAGCGTCGGTTGGCCTGTGCTCATGACGGTACCCTTCCGTCATGAGCCCATTGGCTCATTAGAACCTTCAGCACAGCGTGAAAATTCGCGCCGTGCTGAAGGTGTTAAGTGTCACTTCCTTCTTCTGTTCTTCCTTCTTCTTCTCAGCAACTTTCTTTGTCTTGGAGGACCTGGTACCTGCTTTCTTTGGACCATCTTCTTCAGATGTCAGCAGCACTCAGTTGCACAAGTTGCAGAGATGTCTGGTCAGGTCACACCACACGTCACGTACAACAGCAGGACGTCTGTCTGGCAGCACAATGGGCGATGATGACAGACACCTCCTCCTCAGTCTTTTGTGCACCTACAACCAAAGAAGGCAGACAAACATCAGTCAAACGTGGAATTTGTTGTGCTTTAATTTTAATTACTACTAGTGTACACTCAGTAAGAGTAAGAATAGCAAATAACTAAAATACAAATGTAGCGGAAGTGGAACCTGTTTGTCCTTAATTTGTATATCATGTGGGATGGATGCAGCATCAGGGACCTGCAGCTGGTAATGGGGATGGAAGCAGTGGTAAATTAATTTTACCGTAGCATTTTTCCATATAATTATCAATAAAAGACAGCTCATTTAAATGAGAGGCAGAGTCCGTGGTATCTGAGTCATACGGGCTTTAATGGACAATGATCCTCGAGGATGGGATATCATGTTCCATCACCTCTAAGGTTCAGGAAGGGACATTCAACATTTTATTAGCATTACACATTATATATAGTAAAATGGCACAATAGAATCCAATACAGTAGGCGTAACAGGTGAAAGAAAGAGATAAGAACACATGTGCGTAACAGGAGGCGTGTAAAAGGGCGTACACATGGGCGTGCACTGTACATGTCAGAGAAACGTCATAAGAAACGTCACATGTGGGTGGATGCATAGAAAAAGTTGCAGGATCAGCAGAAACCCTTGACCTGTATGCGCGCGCAACTAGCATGACGTGTAACTGGGGGGCTTTGACTTTAGCACTAGTGGAGGAGACTGGTGTCTGGAGTGTCAGGGCAACCTGTACCTATAGCATATCTGGTATCTCATGTTTGGAGGATGTAGTGTCTGAAGTAAAAGGTCTCTCGGGCAGAGGCCGTTCAATACTGAATGCTAGTGCGTGCATACGTGTCTTGGTGCAACGTGCGGAGCCATGGACCTACCATGGTAACGGATTCAGTAAATCACTTGCAAGGAGGACAGGAAGGCCGGGCCCTTTGCTCTGTAGCCGGGAATATGTTTACCTATTGCACTAGACTGGAATGTGTTTTCAAGGAGGCTGAGCAGATAACTGTAGGCAAAACATGAATTTGGCAGGCAGTCCAGGCCGAGCCGGGCACCGCTTCGCTGGCAGGAAGTAAGGCAGGGGTCATGGATGCATACAGCTTTCGGAGACAGGAGAGATGAGGCTCGGGGGCCTCGTTTAAGGGCCTAGATCGACTGGGCCAGGAAACATGGAGAAAACGTGTGCGAGATTCAAAAGTGCACCATGTAAAGACGTTGGCACCAAGTGCTTAGAATCCTAATTAACGGGATTTCTTTGCATGACTGGATAGCTGACATGTTAAGGATGGACGCAAATGTATTTGCGTCTTTCTAGCATGTACGGAACAGAAGTTACACAACATACAAGGAACATGGGTGCATGGATAGGGTGCGAGTGGGGGACACATTAGCTACCTGAAAATTCCTATTACCTAATTCCCTCCTTGGACCCTACTACACCCTTCAGGATATATCTATATTCATGAGACCATCTATCTGTTCGTAAAGCATCATTTGTTCATCTTTCTTTATTCAGGAACGGGAACGGGAACGTGTACTTGGACGGGGAATACAAGCTGTGGCGCACAAGCCGCAAATCGCTGGCCCACATTGCAGACAGAGACAACAACTGAATACTATGACCAATATTATTCCTAGGAATGATAACAATTTCCATCCCCAGGTGGATATTACACTCCAGAGCCAACCGGACCAAGTCCAGGAGCCTGGATTCTGGTGTATCAGGTGAGCAATCTCATGAAGCCGAGTTATGGCCTTATACACGGATGGCGCGTTATTAGGAATAAACACGCAACAACTGGATCCGATGACTCTACAAGCCCCGCCCCTATCTGCCAGGATGACGTCAAGGACAAGGCGATTTTGAAGAACAACAAGTCTCATAGCAGACTGTTCCTCGGTCAGGTTACCTAAAGCAGAAGTAGTCTCATTCACTACTGCCTCTAAAGTCCTAGTCAATTTGCGTATCAATTTATTATTCTGGACAGGACCTACAAAGAAAAAGAATCCTTTATTGAAATCTGTATATTGCTCCCAGGTAGTTTCTGTCTGGTCGACAATCGGGGTCTTGATCTCCCTTCTATGTCTTACATGAACGAGATGTGGATTTCTGTGATAATCAGGCGGGGCTAGGAAAACAGGTGGCAATAGGAACGCAATATAGCACGTCCCATCCCAGTCCAATGGCAGACGTACATAGGCTGTCTGACCACATATGAAATAAGAATGGCGGGAAGCTTTGAAAGTAGACCTTCCTTTATCACTGAATTCGACCACAGTATTACAATCACTGTGTCCTAGATGTACTGAACCATTCTTTCTGACACATAATTCACCTTTCACTGGTAAAACTGTAATAACCGGCAGGTCCGAATTAGTCCCAGACTGCACATTCAGGATCATGAGGTTAAGTGTAAAATTACCTAATCCATACACTTCATTTTCTAGATCGGTCCCTGTCCTTTGGGGAAGACCTTCTTGGTCTGGGAAACATAATTTATTCATGACTGTATTCAGGTTCCCCCATATCCAATTGCCTGGGGAAACCGTGGACTTACTATCTAGGGAGGACATTAAGGTAAACCATGCACCACACGAACCATTATGTGTGAACGGATAAGGAAAGAGGGGCAGAGCTCCCTTGTACTTCTGGTAGGGAGGGAGTCGGCCACATACCCAGCAATTAGTGGCATTGCTGGTCTAGTGAGAATGGTGTAACATACGGATGAATGTATTGTTGCGCATGGCTAAACGATAGGACAGTTCATGAGGGGGCAGGTCACTAAAAGTGTGCTCCACAGTGTCATTAGAGGAAGCATGTACATGTGAATCAAGAGGGAAAAAAACATGTAACAGTAAACTTATGCAAATTATCGTAAGACTCAGAAGAAACATGGAAAACAAGGCAATTATGCATCCGCTGTGCAAAACTTTACAGTGCTTTATTCTTTTCTCATCACGCCTATCTCTCTGACTACTTGGGTCTATCTTATTCATGTCAGAAACCTGTCTAACCGCTTCACCCAGGGGGGGACTTAAACAATTAAACGCTGTCTGACTTACTAGACCTCAACTTGGCACGATACTCCTCTTGGGGAGTTTTCTCTAGCAGGGGGAGTTTAGAGTCTGTTTCTAGAAGTGGGCAGTCCTTAATCGGGATTTCTGGACACAGTCCGTGAACTTTTTTCACATGGCTCGAATGCAGCTATCCTTTTCTTCCTTCTAGCTTGACTGCAGTTCTCGTGGACATCAACACCAATTTAGGCTGTTTCCATTTGGGTTCCAGCGGACTCTTCCTATCGAAATTCCTCACGAGGACGAGATCACCAGGGCAGACTTCATGCGGTTTTACTTGGGTGTTGTCCAGAAAGGCAGCCGCGACCTGTGAACGACAAGATTGTAGTGCAGACATCAAGGAAGCCAAGTAATCTGTCAACATAGTACTTTCTATATCGGTAATGCGTCTCGGCATAGGCGTACCCCACATGTTCGGGGGACGACCAAAAATAACTTCATAAGGAGACAATCCTGTCCTAGAATGGGCTACCATTCGCATGTAAAAGAGTGCAACTGGCAAGTCAACTATCCAATCTACACCTTTCTCGGCACATATTTTGGCTAGGCGTGTTTTCAGGGTCTGATTATGTCTCTCTACAAGACCTGCTGCTTCAGGATGTCGGACACAGTGGAACTTCCACTGGTAACCTAACAGGAGTGATACCTGTTTCATGAGCTCGGACGAGAATGGCTGTCCATTATCAGAGTACACGACACGGGGCAAACCGTACCGTGGGAAGAACTCACGTACCAGCTGTTTGGCAGTGGTTACAGCAGTGTAATCGGGGACTGGATATGCTTCTGTCCATCGGGAAAGAGCACATACGACTACGAGGACATACTTGAATCCTCGGCATCTGTCCATCTGGATATAATCCATCTGGAGGACTTCAAAAGGATGGTCAGGAGGATGAAATCCACCTTGTTCCACGGCAACACCTTTGCCTGGATTGAACTGACAACAGATCATGCAAGTACGTACTTTCTGTTTTGCTGCTGCTCGTAAATGTTTGTTGTACCAGAGGTTCTGTAAACTGTCTAACATGGCTTTCTCTCCTAAGTGTGCTGGACTATGTGCTGTATTAATAATGATTTGAACCATAGAGTCGGGGAGGAACCATGTGGCTCTACCCTTCGTCATCCATCCCTGATCTGTCTGGATCCCTCCTTGTTCAGTCCATTTCTTGATTTCGTCTGGGGTTGCATGTGTCTGTATGTCGAGTACTTCTAGTGTGGGATCCTTAACTGTCAGGCAACGTGTCAGTGTAGGTGCTTCAGTCCTTGTCATATCAGTCGCTATGTCTGTCTGAGCTGTAAGTTTGGCTGTTCGATCTGCCAGGTCGTTACCCTGGGAAATATTGTCGGTGACTTTAGTATGTGCTTTGCACTTCATAATGGCTATGGCTGTAGGCAAGTATATTGCTTCTAACAGGGCTTGAATGCGGGGACCATGCTGGATCTGGGTACCTTGAGAAGTTAAAAAACCTCTCTCTTCCCAAAGGACTCCGAAGTCGTGAACGACTCCGAATGCATACTGTGAATCTGTGTATATGTTAACTTTCTTGTTCTTGGCTAGTATACAGGCTTGGGACAGAGCAATGAGCTCTGCAGCTTGAGCAGATAGTGTGTCAATACGGTGTGTGTCTATGACTTCAGTTTCAGTGGTCACTGCATATGCGGCCACTAACTCTCCTGTGCTTGTTCTCATACATGAACCATCCACATAAAGTGTCAGATCTGGGTCGGTCAATGCAATGTCTGTCAAGTCTTGTCGGGGCTTTGTTATTGTATTAATGACTTCTACACAGTCATGTGGTGTCGGATCAATTGTACTCGCGGGTAACAATGTGGCAGGGTTGAGTATGTTGCAGCGTCTGATTTCTATGTGTGGCTGGAAAAGTGTCAGTTCATAACCTGTCAGTCGTGCTATGGTCAAGTGTTGAGTCTGGGTACGGTTCAGAAGAACTTCCACGGAATGTGGAACCTGTACTGTCAAAGGATGTCCTAACACTATTGAATCGCTTTGTCTGATAGCTAAAGCTGTTGCTGCAACTGATTTCAAGCACGCAGGCAAGGTCTGGGCTACTGGATCCAATGTACTAGAAAAATAAGCACAAGGCTTATGGTGTCCTGCTTGATCTTGTGTGAGAACCGATAATGCTGTGCCATCGCGTTCTGTGACAAAAAGTGTAAAAGGTTTGCTGTAACATGGTGTCGCTAAAACTGGTGCTTGACATAAAGCTTTCTTCAAGTCATTAAAAGCTTGTGTATGTTCCTGAGTCCAAGGGAGGACAGTCGAAGTCGCTGCCTCCTGTGTTGTCAACTGTATGAGTGGCTTGGCTAGAAATGCATACTGAGGAATCCATTGTCTGCAGTACGAAGTGAGGCCAATAAAGGCCCGTACTTCCTTTTGTGTCTTGGGTTGTGGCAGATGTGCAATTAACTGGATACGATCTGGTGTCAACTGTCTACCCCTCTTGGACAGCAAGTGTCCAAGGTATACCACTTGCTGGGCACAGAATTGGAGCTTCGAAGGGGACACTTTGTGCCCCTTTTTGGCCAGAAAATACAAGACTGTCAGTGACGCGCGCTCGCAGGCACGTTCGGTCCGTGCTGTGATCAAGAGATCATCAACATACTGGAGCAGAGCAGAGTCAGTAGGCATATGAATACTGTCTAGTTGTCTATTCAATGCTTGGCTGTAAATACTAGGACTTTCCGTGAACCCTTGAGGTGCACGTGCAAATTTAAAACTTCGGCCATTTAAACAGAAACCGAAAAGGTATTGGCTATCGGGATGAATGGGGACGCTAAAGAAGGCGTTCTTAAGATCAATTACAGTAAAGAACGCAGCTTCGGAATCAATGGCAGTCAATAGTGACGAAATATCTGGAACCACTGGGTACTGTGGTACTATGCATTTATTCAGTTCTCGAAGATCGATCACCAGTCGATAAACTGGAGGTGCATTTGGGTCAGTTCGTTTAAGAATCGGAATGATAGGAGAATTACATACATTGGAGTCAGTTTCTACAACTACTCCTTGGGCAATAAGTTCGTCAATAATTTTCAGTAAGGCTGCTACAGCCTCGGGGGGCAATTTGTATTGTCGGATTCGGGGCAGTACAACACCTTGCTTGAGTGTGACACGATAAGGAGTAATGTGCATACAACCTACATCAGTTGGACCTTGCGCCCATAAATGCTGTGGAACATTTTTCAATCTTGCATCAAAATCTCTCAACGCATAATGACCCTTAAAGTCACGTAAGAATAATCACACTCCTTCCGGAGAACAACATATAACAGCTCCTAGAGCTTTCAGTGTTTTAATACCAAGCAAGTTTTCTGGACATGATTTCGTAAGCAATAAATCTGTAGTACGGGACAATGGACCAACTGCAAGGGGAACTGGCTTTGATACTTCGTTAACAATAGGCTTTCCTGAAAATCCAAGGGAAACATTCTATGAGCCTGAGAGGGGTGCCCCTGGAACCTCGTCATGACTAATGGTAGTTCTGCTCGCCCCCGTGTCAATCAAAAATTTTCTGTCTTTCCCTAATACCTGACTATGTACATAGGGACCATCTTAATCTACAGGAACCTCGATAAGGGGCAAGCCAACCTCCCTCTCTAGGCTGTTTCATGTGTACTGCTGATAATCGGGGTAATCAGACTGTGCATACTGGTACATTTGCTGTGTGACGTGTTGTGTTGCGGCAATGGGTTGAGGTTGGGGTACAGCTACTGTCTGTTGCTGTACATGCTGTGGAGGTTGCGGAGTCTGTGGAATATTCTGTGGAACGTGTTCTGGTCTAGGCGGACGTGGTCTTTCTTTCGTTTTGCCTGTAGGAATATTGTGTCTGAGAACGGCACATTCATTTATAAAGTGACCTGGCTGTTTGCAGTAATTGCAATTCCCTTTAACAGGAGCTGCAGAATGACTAGTCTGTGTGTTCTGCGTGTTACCCCTTCTCTGACCATCTGCTGGAACGGACTGGGCAACTAGTACTTTCATTTTCGTGTCTTTCATACGTCTCTGTTCATGATCGTGTTCCTCTCTAATTCTGTTCTGATGGTACTGTAACATCTGTAACATTTGGGAAGGCGTATTAGCTTGCCATGTACTTTCGACTTTCAATACTCTGTTCTTAACCTGTGGTAATGAATTCTCGACTAATTTGGTCACAAAAAGATGTGGATATGATTCGCTACTTGTTTTCAGGCCACTATTAATAATGAAACATTTCTCGAATCTGGAATAAAAATCACTAGTGTCTTCGTCTTGTTTCTGTTTGCAGGCTGAGATTGCATCCCAGTCTTCCCTTTTAACTGTCAATAATCTAGGCAAAACCTGTACTAATAATCCTGGTAATGCTTTAGTTTTGTCCCCAAGACCTAAACCTGGGGTACGTCTATTTTCCTCGTCTTCTAATTCAGTCCAAATAATCTTTTTATCTCCCACCTCCCATTCTTTCTCTTTCAGTTTTTCGTAAATCCCTGCTGGCAATAGTACTTTTAGCATTTTAAGAATGTCGGAATACGTGTAATCTCCCATAAGTAACATGTCTTTTAATTCACGGTGGAATCCTGCAGGATCTTTATCGTGACAAGGTACTATTTTCTTCATTTCCAGTAATTCCATTTTAGTCAAAGGAGTGTATACGAATAAACGCTTTGAAGCGAACCCCCTGTAGTCAGGACGGGATGTACTTCTCGTAAGGGATTCTGTCTGTCTAGGTGATATGGCTGTCTTACTGAGGGTGGAACAGAAACAAAATGTGGAGTCAGGAAAGTTCTGTATTTGTGACGTTGTTCTAGAATGGTATTAATTAAATCTGTACCTAGGCCTCTCCATCTTCTCAGGAGTAAGTCTTGCAATATATTATACAATGGACCTGGATCAGATTGCTGATTTTCATATAATGTACTGAGATGTTGGATCATGTATATACCAGCTAGTCGCTGTTCTTCTGGAGTAAGGCTCAAAAATGTTTGCGCTACTGAATCATATTTATATATACTGTCATTTCCAGCCCATTGGACTGCTGACCGGGCTAGTTCCTGATCACGTAAGGTGTTAAGTTCATGATAACCTATTCTTTCTCTCAGTATTTTATCAGTATCTTGAAATACATGTTCAAGAGAACATTGCTCTGGTATGGGGGAAAGGAAACGTTTCTTGTTTTCTAGACGAATGGGTCTGTCAAAAGGTCTGTCAAAAGAATACTGTTTAGGGAGTTTCACTCTACCTACGTACGCTATTTTATCCTCACTCTCTACTGGAGTCTCTATTTCTTCCTCCTCCGAGGATTCATTCTTGTCTGACTCGGCTTCCTTTTCAGCCTTCTGTCTGTTATGTATTGCTACTATTTCTTTACGGATATTTCTGGACATGGCATCTATACAATTCTGTTTATCATGTTTACAATCTGCAATATTCTGACTCCATTTTGTCAGTACATCCATCTCTTCTTGAACAACACCTGGCCGATCTTGTTCCCTTATCAAACAATTAATCAAGAATCGTAATATTAACCCTTGTGTCTCAGCTTTCTGATATGCCATGGCTTCACAAATACATTCTGGTCTCTCCCCAGTTCTAATAAAATGATATATTTTGCCTAGATGGTCTGGCATTTCTGGTAATAACATCAAATAATCTGTAACACGTCGTAGACGTAACGAGGCTAACATCATGTCTCCTTTCTTACCCGGTACTGGATCATATCTACAATCCGAAATATACTGTCTAAGCTTTTCATATGTCATCGCTTTCGGAGTACGCTGCGTTGCTAATTCTCTGATTGTCATTCAGTGTACTTGTGGCGGGGTGCGAAGGTGGCCTCCTACTGCACCTCCTGAAGCAGAAGCGAGGGCATGAACTGACTGGGTTGTAGCTGTTGAGGTCATGGCGGGTATAAGAGGCATAGGTAATGAGGGTGGACTCTGGGTTATATCTGTCGCAAAAGGATTGAGAGGACCAATAGTAGGGGGACCAGTAGCAGTAGCAGTAGGGGAAGTGACAACAGGTGCGGGAAGCGAGTCTTGGAGACGTGGAGGGGTCGTGGCTTGAACAGACGGGACAGGCAGCTGTACATTATTAGCGGGTGGTACGGGTACATTAGAATATGCTGGAGCTACGTCATCTAAATAGGAAGATAGGAAAATGTCTGCTGCGGTCTGTTTGTGACGGAGTTTAGTCGGAACCAATGGTGGTGGCAAGTTACGGGGTACTTCCGGGGTCGCCTTGGGCAGGCCCTCGGCAAGAACTGGATACATGTCTGTAATGAGTGCATTTCTTTGGCAGTCTAATTGTTCTAATCTGACCTGTTCTCCTTGTTCTAGTAACTCTTTTTCTCTAGCTTTTTCGGATTCTTCTCTATTTTTCTCTGTTTTTCTGATTGCTTTTTCTGTCCTTCTATGTGATTCTTTACGCCACAATTCTATGGCATCTTTCTGAGATTGTCTGGCTTTCTTTTTCCACAATGCTTCTTCCACTCCTATGATGCATTCAGCATCCCATGTCCCTGAGACAGGCCATCTAAACTTCTCTTCCAGATCTTTAGTGTAATCCACCCACAAGTCTAAATACAGCACGGCATCTAAGCCATGCTTGTGGTACATAAAATATCCTGGAGTGTCCCTAGGCGGGACGGGAACTGCTTCTTCGATTATCCCTTTCCTAGTACCTATCTGACGTAATTTCGAGAACAGTGGCATGATTGGAGTGATTCGGACGTGAACACAATAAACACAGTAATAAACAGTAAACAATCATTCACCCCACGACATTAAAAACACATTAAAACATTTCAGACTGAAACCTGGTACATAAAGAACACATATTCTGTAAATCTCGAGATAATACTGAATAACTAGATGCACTGCTAAAACAGTACAGACAATACCGGTCCCATAAAGAGACACGTCGGACCTAAGTGAACACGTCAGGACCAGGTCTGTGTACCCAAACCTGTCTTGACCGGGCACAAATTAATGAATCCGTCTAGATGCGTTCCCAACAACGGTACTCACCGGGAAGCAAGAAACGGAAGGCCTCGGAAACTGGACTGGACTGGACTGCTACGACGTCTGACTGGCACGCATCACGCTACCACGCATGCGCTTCGGAACAGGTGGGCCTCCGGACACCTCGGACCTTGCTCTCTTGACTAGGGCTCTGGTCGGGATCCTCCGCATTCCTCACCGCCTCGTCTGGACGTCGGACCGCAGTCTCCGTCTCCCTCGTGGGCCCGAGGGAAGATAGCAGGAAAACCCGCAAACGTGCACGGTTTCCGTCGGGGCTGTATAAGGGGTCAAAGGCCGCGTGACTTCACCGGCGAGTGGGGAAGGGGGGGGGTACCTGTTCGGGCACCAAATTATGTGGTAAATTAATTTTACCGTAGCATTTTTCCATATAATTATCAATAAAAGACAGCTCATTTAAATGAGAGGCAGAGTCCGTGGTATCTGAGTCATACGGGCTTTAATGGACAACGATCCTCGAGGATGGGATATCATGTTCCATCACCTCTAAGGTTCAGGAAGGGACATTCAACATTTTATTAGCATTACACATTATATATAGTAAAATGGTACAATAGAATCCAATACAGTAGGCGTAACAGGTGAAAGAAAGAGATAAGAACACATGTGCGTAACAGGAGGCGTGTAAAAGGGCGTACACATGGGCGTGCACTGTACATGTCAGAGAAACGTCATAAGAAACGTCACATGTGGGTGGATGCGTAGAAAAAGTTGCAGGATCAGCAGAAACCCTTGACCTGTATGCGCGCGCAACTAGCATGACGTGTAACTGGGGGGCTTTGACTTTAGCACTAGTGGAGGAGACTGGGGTCTGGAGTGTCAGGGCAACCTGTACCTATAGCATATCTGGTATCTCATGTTTGGAGGATGTAGTGTCTGAAGTAAAAGGTCTCTCGGGCAGAGGCCGTTCAATACTGAATGCTAGTGCGTGCATACGTGTCTTGGTGCAACGTGCTGAGGCATGGACCTACCATGGTAACGGATTCAGTAAATCACTTGCAAGGAGGACAGGAAGGCCGGGCCCTTTGCTCTGTAGCCGGGAATATGTTTACCTATTGCACTAGACTGGAATGTGTTTTCAAGGAGGCTGAGCAGATAACTGTAGGCAAAACATGAATTTGGCAGGCAGTCCAGGCCGAGCCGGGCACCGCTTCGCTGGCAGGAAGTAAGGCAGGGGTCAGGGATGCATACAGCTTTCGGAGACAGGAGAGATGAGGCTCGGGGGCCTCGTTTAAGGGCCTAGATCGAATGGGCCAGGAAACATGGAGAAAACGTGTGCGAGATTCAAAAGTGCACCATGTAAAGATGTTGGCACCAAGTGCTTAGAAGCCTAATTAACAGGATTTCTTTGCATGACTGGATAGCTGACATGTTAAGGATGGACGCAAATGTATTTGCGTCTTTCTAGCATGTACGGAACAGAAGTTACACAACATACAAGGAACATGGGTGCATGGATAGGGTGCGAGTGGGGGACACATTAGCTACCTGAAAATTCCTATTACCTCACCAAGAGGAACAATGGAAAGACACACAGGCCTTTGTGGCAAAAACAAAACAGCACACTACTACTACCACCACAATATGGCCCCCGGCCACATGGTCACTCATCATCACAGGCACAAGGGTAAGGCCCAGAAAACAATGAACTCAAGCAGGCCTATATCCCTATGTAGCCAGATAAAGGAGGATGCCTGTTACACATCATATCTTTAATGCAAAAAAGAAAATCTGCATGTCTAAAAAGGTTGGGGGAGTTACACAACAACAACACACACACATGCAACAAAGGCATTTATTAACACACATCCAAAAAGTTAACTACTCCCCAAAAACTACATTTTGGAATTTAATCTAATGCCCTCCATGCCCTAAATGATGTTTAAATTCAACAGACAACATAGAAACTGTTACATCAAGCCCCCCGATGAGTACCTCTGGGAGTCTGGGCCTACTGGCAGAATAGGCCACACGTTTGGAGGCCTATGGCAAAAGCACAGTGAAAGGTCCCACAAAATGGCTGCCACAACATGGCATGGACACCCACAACAACATGATATGAAAGGGAAGACAGAGAATGCAAGCCTATGGCAAAAGCACAATACTTGGCTTCACAAAATGGCCACCACCCACATGGTCAGCCCACCCAAAACAAGAAAGTACATACAAAGGACAGGAACAGGAAGTTGGAGTCTTTGGGGAACTTCCTTCCTCTTAAAAAAAATTTGAAAACAGAAAAATCACTCCATGCTCCAAAAACTACAACCAAATGACAACCTGAGGAGTTCTTTTGGCAAAATGAACAAAATCATAATTTTTGAGAAGGTTTTATAAAGCTCGAGACATATTGCTCGCCGGATTGCAAATTTGGCGTGTTCGTCATCGCGAACAGTACAAAAAGTCGTTATCGCATGCATGAACATGCAGATTGAGCGAGTGAAGAAGACAAAAACTGTACGTTTGCGTCTTCGTGCTGTGCAAAGTTACCGAAAGTACGCGAGCTGAACTCCTAGGGTTACCTACTGGCAGAAAAGCCCTATTTATTTAACACACATCCAAAAACTGAGATTCCACCCCAAAAAATAAGTTTTGCAAATCAATCCAAAGCCATCCATGCCATACATGATGTTAAAATTCAACAGACAACACAAAAATAGTTGTTTAACTTTCATGCACCCATGATGACTGATGATGAGTACCTCTGGGCCTACTGGCAGAGAAGGCCACAAGCTTCGAGGCCTATGGCAAAAGCACAGTGGCTGGTCCCACAGAATGGCCGCAACCACAGATCCAGGCCACCCACAGAAAGTACATGCAATGAACTCAAGCAGGCCTACACTAAGTATTTGAACTCCCAGAGTTAACAATTGGCTGAAAAGCCCCTTTTTAATTAACACACACCCAAAAAGTGAAATTCCACTCCAAAAACACAGTTTGCAATTCAATTCAATGCCATCCATGATGTTTAAAAACTTGAAATTCAACAGACACCACAAATACATGGTTGGACCTCTGGGCCTACTGGCTGAAATTTCAAAGAAATACAACTTGGCACCTCATGAAAGTACAGGCCTCCCACAACAATATTTTTTAAAAAGGATGAAAATCCCAGAAAACTGTAGGTAAAAAAAAACCTCACTCAAACAAACATGTACACCAATTCTCCAACTTACTTGTAAAATAAAATTTCAAATCCAAAAGTCCTCAATAAATCCAATCCAATGATATGATGCAGCAGACAAACACAAAAAGTGATCCTTCCAGCTCCAAATCCAAATGAAAGTGAACAGCACATGAACAAAGCACTGGGAGGAGCCTGCTGGACAGGAACAGGAAGTTGGAGACTCAGGGGCATTTCCTTCCTCTTGAAAAACAGAGTAGAAAAAAAGAGGACTCCTTGCACAAAAGACTGCAGCCAAATCACAATCTGAGGGGTTCTTCTGAGCAAAATAATCATTTTCAAGAAGGTTTTATCGTGCTCGAGAGATATTCTGTGCCAGATTGTAGTTTCTGCGTGTTCGGGAACGCAATTTTACCAGCACTGCGCCGGAAGGAAGATAGCGTGTCCGAATAACGTGTTCACACGTCCGAATGACGTGTTCGCATTTGCACAGTCTCGCGGGATTGTGCGGTCGGATTCCAAACCTCGTGGCACACGCGACTGGGAGAGAAAATCGAGTCGGCAAACGCAGAATCAGGTAAGTCGTTATGGTGCACGCGAGAACGGATATTGAGGGCGCGAGGAAGAAAACAACCACGCTACACCTTAGCTTGCGAAGTATTCGACAACTTTGCGCTCTACGCGAAGCACGAAGTTGACGAAACTTCGCAAACTCCGCGAATGGAACTTAATTTACCGCCCAGGTTGCTCAAGGCACCCAACATCTCCCCAGAATTTGCTGTGAAGATAAATGTTCAGAGTATGGTGTGGGGGTGGTATTGTCGCAACTGAATAATGAGGTCCTGGACCATTCGTAGCCTTCAATAGCCAGAGGTTACTTCCTAGGGAACAGAGGTGAAGTGTAATTGAGAGTGAAGGTTTGCTGTGGTCTGGGCACTGTAGAAGCTAAGACCCTATTTGCTCCCGGTTCAGACAGACCACAAGCCACTCACATGGTTAATGCAGATGAGTGGTGTTAGAAATAGGGTTTCTGGTTGGCTAGGGTATGCACCTAAGCCAGAAAGAACCCACCACTCTAGTCAGGGTCAAGGTAAGGGAGTTAGACATCCAAGATAACGGATCACTGAAACAATATTGAGGTCAAAAATATCGAGTTACAAAAATATCGAGGTAAAGATAAAAAATACCAAAATATCGACCTCCTATCTCCAAACAGGTAAGTACAAAAATAAAGTTAGTCAAAATATCGAATTTTTTAAAATGCTTTAAATTAATTAAAAATTAATGAAATAATAAATATAATTAACTTAAACATACTTAAACTACTTAAATAACCTTAAAATTAATAAATAATTACTGTAAGTAAAAAAAATGTTTTTACAAATTAATTTATTAATACATATATATATAAACGTAATATTAATAAAATATTTACAATTTTTTTACCGTAGGATAGCGGAAAGTGTAAAATTGACTATAACCACTCCATTAAGTGCAACAGTAGAGAAAGCGTTGGATAGCGTAGGCGTAAAATCCGTTTCGCGGGAGCGAATTTGCGGATTTTCCGCGATTTCGCGATCCGCGAATCTCGCGAAATCGGAGTAAAATCCGCGAATCAGCGGGGACAAATTTTCAGCCAAGCAAGGGTTACAGCAGCAGGTGCAAAAGTTGAACCTAATTTCTTTGTAACCTTTTACAAAAGGGTTACAAACAAATTAACTTCAACTTGGACAGAGAATAATTACAAGTAGGCAACGAGGCACCTGTCCAAAGAATTAAACCTCATCAGGAAGCACTTACAGATATAAAAAACAGGAAGAAGGGAGAGGATGGCAAATACACCCATTTTGAGTTGTCAAGAGGGGTTAAACTAAAAAAGACCTTTAAAGCACAATTTTCATATGCATTTTGCTAAAAATAAAAAGCTGTATGTTCTGTAGGGGCAACTCAGGAATCTGGCCCTTCAGAGATCTGGCCTCTCTTTCTTTCTCTTGTTCTCTCTCTCCCTCTCTCTTTCCCTCTCTTTTTCTATCTATCTATCTATCTCTCCCTCCCGCTCCCATAAACGTCTGCATGGGTAACTTCGCTATGCAAGCGGCTCGCGAAGACGCAAAAAGCCCCGCGAACACGCAAAAAACCCCGCGAACACGCAAAAAACCCAGCGAACACGCAAAAAAACAAAAATCCGCAAATTCGCACAAATTAGCGAATTTTGCAGATCGCGAATTCGTAAATCCGCAAATTCGCGGACCGCAAATTTGCAAAATTTGCGCATGCTTATAAAAATTACTATTCCAACTCCAGGGAGTGCAACAGTAGGGAAAGCGTTGGATAGCGTAGGTGTAAAAATTACTATTCCCACTCCAGAGAGTGCAACAGTAGGCAAAGCGTTGGATAGCGTAGGGGTAAAAATTACTATTCCCCCTCCACAGACTGTAACAGTAGGGAAAACGTTGGATAGCGTAGGGGTAAAAATTATTATTCCCACTCCAAAGAGTGCAACAGTAGGGAAAGCATTGGATAGAGTAAGGGTAAAAATTACTATTCCCACTCTGGAAAGTGCAACAGTAGGGAAAGCGTTGGATAGCGGGAGGGTTAAAATTACTATTCCCACTCCAGAGAGTGCAACAGTATAGAAAGCGTTGGATAGCGTGGGGGTAAAAATTACTATTCCCACTCCAAAGAGTGCAACAGTGGGGAAAGCGTTGGATAGCGTATGGGTAAAAATTACTATTCCCGCTCCACTGAAATTCAGGTGTCGCAGCACATCCGGATGGCATTCGGCGATCCGGGTGGGCCCCGATGATGAAGCATGTCACCAACCAGGTTGATGAGTGAGGGGTTTATAAAAACAAGGAACATTTTCCTTGAGTCTTCATACATTTTCCCATCTCCAGTAGGGCCACCTTCCGGTCCTCTGGTGATACTCCTCCCTTTTGTTTATACAAACAACATGTATCCCCACATTCAGGCCAAAACCTCAGATCAGGTTAGGGGAACAGTGATACATCAGTCACCAATTGATTCCCTTAAGCACAAAGTCACAGCACTTCTGCACTCATCCTACCTTTGATATGGTAATCCCAGATTTGTTTCCCTGAACTCAAACCCAGTCAGATCCTCTGTGGAGGATTCAGTCTGATGTGTCATGCTTTGTATGTGTATACAATGGTGGGGGAGGGCACACATCCTTCCCTCAGTCAGTGGGGAGACTTCCCTCAGTCCCCTTTTGCCTGAGTAGTTGCTGAGGCAACTGACAGAAGACGTGCAGTGCAGCTGCCAAATTTATATGCTGAACAGTGCCCCCAGTGGCAAAATCAATGGAGAGACCTCGCTGGGTCCCACCGTCCCACTTTCACCTAGGCAGATGGCCATGACCAGGCTGCACAGCTTATCACCTTCCCTGTGGATGCCGGGCTGGTGCTCCTACTGCTGAAGCTCTCAACACACAGAGTGGCTGTTGGGACCACGGACCACCCCGCTCCAGTTTTTCTCAGGTGACGTGACCTCAGAGGGGCCTGCGCTGGGATTGGCACCTTTACCCTCTGTGGGCAGGACTCCATCTGCAGCTTTGTTGATGTGAGGGGCCGCACTGGAGGGGGTTCTTGCTGGGCAGCTACAGTTGGTCCCCAGTGTGTCCTAGGTGCCTCTACTCAGCATGAGTCCTTTCCGTGCCATTTGTCGTGCTCCTCCCTTTTGCACCATAGTCCTCCGCAGGAAGGCCACTTCAGCAGAGGCCCAGCTTTAACTCCACTTGTGACATGGCACACGCACAAGCTGCCAGGGAGAGCCCTTCCTCCCCTACCTGCTCTCCCCTTCCTCAGCTCAAACACACAAGGCTGAGTGCAGCACTGCACGCACTGTGAAAAGCCAGCACTAGGATTTTAAAACAGTGCTGACCACGCGCTCATTAATGAGCCAGGGAGAGGAAACATAAGGCACTCTTCACATGCTTGAATTTAAAATAAAAGTGTGAAGAACAATCAAGTCTTTCTTCTGCTCCAGACAGGAACAGCAACTACAAACCAACACATTAGGGGCAGCGCTCCTCACACAGGTCTTCAGCTCTACTTCCTGCACGGATCCTGTTAAGTCTTTTATTTCCCTGAGACTTCCAAATTGAGCAAGCATACACAAGCCCCCTAGAGATTCTTCACAAGCAGGATACCACAACATGGCAAAAAGAGTCAGTTATTTTCCTTCTTCCACAGAAAGAAGCGGGAACTTCAGGCCAACAAACCCCTTTCACTAAAAGGTGGGTTAATACATTCTGAGTTCAGAGACCCTAAACTCCATTTCTCTAGTGTGTCCCAACTAAAATTTCACGTGTGAAATGTTACAGTGCAGCTCCAAGAAGGTGGGGGTCCTTTCGTGATCTGACTGCCATCATGGAATATGGTGGCCGGATCTGCAGGGATGGTCGTGATCGAACTGCCATTGTTAGTACAGCAGTCTCAGGACCGCTGTACTCATAATAAGCCCTTAAGTCTTTAAACAATATCTTTGTCGTTTCATTTAGCATGTGGAAGGTGCACATTTAAATTTGTGTGTAAGTTTGTTATCATATCCAGTGTTTAATGTCATAAATCTAGTTAACAGCATTCACGTTGCAGCAGCACTTGCACGGAGAAAGTCTCTCTGCAATGCAAAGCATTCATTGTGACACCATATGCAATACCGAATATTCAAGACTTGGTACAAATCACCAGGTAGGTCCGCTCTTGCATGAAGTGAAAAGCCTCACTTTAAAGGTGCTCAAAATATCGGCCACGCAGGAGGTAGTCAACACTTTGCTGTTCTTTGAATGCCCCTGAGATTAGGATTTAAGGGGTCCACAGATCATTTGACGGCAAACCCAAGAGACAGATTATAATTCCTCCAAGCCAGAAGGACTGTGATGCCCTGTCAGAGTCAGGCTAGTGGTGTCATCGTTCAAGCAGAGTGGGCAGGTCCAAGTTGTCTGGTTTTACACCAGGCACCTCTCCGTCACATGGCAGTAGACCTCAAACATCTGAAGCCTTACGAGGTCAAGGTGCGTTTCAAGGATGTCCTTTGACTCAGAATCTGGTTGAGAGAATGGGCAACAGCCTGGGTCCTGACAGAAATAAATATGCCCTGTTTTTCATGGTTCTTGACAAGCTGCTTGCAGCAAGTGAACCAAGGGCCTTTCTTATCACAGACAATGGACCTCAACTGTGTATTTACTTTGGGGCTTTTTGAGGTCCCTTCTTCTTCTCTACAGATTTAGGGGCAGATTTACAAGCCCCTTGCTCCACTTTTGCGCCGCCGTTGCGTCACTTTAGTGACGCAGCGGCAGCGCAAAAGATGCGCCATGGTGCGGGGTATTAACAACGTGACGCAACTAGGAGATGCGTCACGTTGTAAAGCACTGCGCCATAAGGAGGCGTTCCTGCGCAGGAACGACTCCTAAAATTGGCTGAGTGAAATCTACAAGATTTCACTCAGTCACTTTTAGGCCAATGCTGCATCAAAACCCTGCGCCTGCTTGAAACAGGCGTAAGGTTTGAGGCAGCATTGAAAGAATAGGCCCGACCCAGAGCATTGCTGGAGCTGCGTCCCACTTGCGACACAACTCCAGCAATGCGCCGCTTTTACGGAAAAGATGCGTGACGCATCTGTGCCGTTTTGGCCCCATGGTGCACCGCATTGTAAATGCGGCGCATCATGGGTGGTAGAGCTGCGGCGCATCATGGGTGGCAGACCTGCGGCGCACAATTACTGGCGCATCCCTGCTAATTTGCAGGGAATGCGCCAGTAATTCCAAATCTGCCCCTTAGTCTTCTACTGGTGCAGGTAACCAAGTTACGCAAGATGGAATTCCAGATGTACGCCAACAATACACAGGTAGGGCTGATATGGAGCAAGCCTCTAGCTGAATATCTGTTGTTGGATGAGAGTGAGTAATTTGCTCCTACACCTGACCAGACATTCCCAGCTAATCCTTGGAGACCTCAGATACATCAAACAACTTAGAAATATGCCATGGGTATTCCACTAATGCTGAAGCAACTTAGGGAAGTAATGAACCTATGTAGCTTGCTGCTAAAAAAAAGTAATGTTCTCAATCTTGATAGCTAAGAGAAAGAAAAATGGTGCGAAAAAGAAAAGGATTTTTACTCCACTCACCTGAAAGTGTTCAATTGACATCCAAGGCTGTGATGTATTCACGCTGATGAAACTGCACCACAAATAAGACGGAGCGCTCTTTAGAATAAAAAGCCAGGAGCTCGTCACCAAATTCATTGTAAGGCTGCGCTCACTGCCTGCAAGTGAAATCATACTTCATATTCAAAGTATCCCCTATGTACTATTAACTAGCGAGAGACAAGTGTGCTGAGCACTTGAAGACCTCCTTACTATGCCAGCTTCCCAGTTTCACATTTGTATGGATAAATGAAATAGAGATGAACGGAAGCTGGTATATTTTTCACAGTTATGTGTATAACAGAATAAAAATGAAAAAAGGGCATGTACAATTTACCAGAAAAGGGATTTAAAATATAAAGGCAGAGATATTAGAAGTGACTATTTTATAGAGAAAAAGAGAAATTGAAAAAATGCACATCAGATTTGTTCAAAATAAAAATGCAAAACACATATGGATATGTTTGAAAAATGACTACAATAAAACCAGAAGCGTTTTCACTCCTAAGTTACTAAGGGAACATAATATCCGAAAATGATTAAACAGAGAAGCAGAAAAGCCGGTTCCATTTAAGTGCAAGGGCACAGGCATGACAACCGGTAAAACTTGCGAATTACCTCCTGCACACATCTAAAAGATGTACCTCTATAGCTGGAGAAGGATACTCAAGACTCAACTATTTAGGAAAACTGAAGGAAAGATGTTTATGAGGACTAAGATCCTCGTTAGGATTGTGGGCGCAGTGGCTGCTGGCAGCATAAGTGCACAGCACCAATCAGACACGCTGCACTTTTATGGAAGAGCAGACAATGCACCCCGGACAAACGCTTGCGGTGACCCCCACCCAACCCACATCCCAATTCACGTCTGCACTTTTCAGACATTTTCCACCTGCACAGAGCAGGCGGAAAGGCTAGTGGTTTTCTCAGTGGAAGCATTCGTGCAAGATCCCTGGTATTGCTGGGTCTATGTTGATATTCCCCATTCTGCGGAGTATACTTGTGATTTCCAGAATTTGGTGCAGGATACAGTCTGGAATCAGAAATTCCTGCCCAATTGTATCTGTACACCAAATGTCGAGAAAGGTATAACAGAAGCCTATGACTTTTACGGTATTAGGTTTTTAAGAATGTAGACTAGGGGGCTCATTATGATGGCAGAAGGACCACCACCACAGGGCCGGAGGGGGCGGTCCTTCTGCCATTTGATTCAGTTTTCCTCCCGCCAAATTACAATGTCGCTGGAAACATCAGCGATGGCTTGCGGACGCAAAGACCGTCTGCCACGGTTCCACAAGGCGGTCCGCTTCTTCCCGCCTTGCTTAACCAAAAGATTGGCCAGAATTGCGGCAGTGCCTTGCAGGCACCGCTGTAAGGATTAGAATAACCCTTTCCAATTGTCTATTCGCGGCTGTCATCCCACTGCTAAAAGACAGGCAGAAAGGGATTCAGGGGGCCTGTAGAGGGACCCCCTTTTTGTGGGGCAGGAGGTGGTGCATTGGTGGGGTACCTTCAGTGAACAAAGGATTTTGGGGAATACATATTGGGACCCTGATCCCAGGAAACTTAGATCACTTCTGGAACAAGAAACCTTTCTGCCAAGGAGAAGAACCAAGGAAGCTGCAGGAGCTGTACTGCCCCTCTGCCAGTGTGCTGTTTGCTGTGTTGGCCTGCAGTGGTTGCTTCATTGCCAAGGGAAAGGAGAACGAAACTTGTAAGGACTTTCATCTACAGAATATTTTCCAAGGGCTTGAACTGTGCTTGCCTCCTGCTGAATTCTCAGGGACAAAAGACTTCACCTCCAGCTCCCTCCTGAATTTCCTTGCTGGGAATTCTGACTCCAGTCACTTGTGTGCTGCTGGGAGCTGGAAGCGCGACGCATCGAGAAGAAGCGTGTCGCGGCCGCAGCTGAACTCATCGCAACGCCGGAAAAGCGAGCCTTCGGCGCATCTCCCTGGAAGCATGTGTTCATCGAAGCTGTCTGCCCTCGCATCACCGGAGAAGCACGACGCCATCAAGAGAGTCGCCACTGGGGAGGAGCTTCGCTGCCAACCAAGATGGCCGCGTGAGCTCGGAGCTCCGAAGACCTCCCGATCCTCCGAATTAATCCTGCTCTCTATCCTGTCCCACGATAGTGGGAATCGGTAGTTAAGCCGGGCCTGATGCGGCACCCGTTTTCGGAATGAGAATTGGACATTCCTGGCCTTAGTAGCGTCGACGATTCCCAGAGGCTCCTCCCGCATCGCTTGTGCGGAGGTGGGCAGCAGCGGTGCCCCTTTTGAGTTCCTCCCTGCCAGAATTTCTCCGTCCCCGAGGTGTGCTCCTGAGCTCCTAACGCCTTGCTGGGCGATCCTGATCCTGCACCTTGGGAACATTGAGGTGCACACTGGACGTGCCCCGCGGGACTCCTCTGCCCCTGGTATCCCCCTTGTCCCGCGATTGCCAACATGGCGGGCAAGGGTGGCTCGGATGTGGGCAAGACTCCGCGGGTCAGCAGGAAACCTTCTCATTCCCAGTCTACTATTCCTGAGCGCTTCTCCCAGTTTAAGGGATCACCGGGACAGGTGGTTCGCACGAAAGACCCGAGGGGGGATGAGTCGCCGGACGACTCCGAGATAACGCTCAGGGATGTCATGGGCGCGATCTCGGGAGTGAGGACGGAGGTGCACACACTTCGCGAGGAACTGTCCAGCAAGGTCGACTCCCTGAAAATTGAACTTAATCTCATCGGGACGGACCTCGGGAAAACGAATGACCGGGTGAAATCTTTGGACCTTAAGACATCCAGTCTGGTCACGGATGTATCCGACATCCAGACGGAGGTGCGCAACCTGAAGATGGCGAATGGCGTGATGGCGCGTCGGCTGGACGAGTTCGAAGGCCGCGCGCGGCGCCAAAATGTTCGCATCACCGGAGTACCGGAAAAGGCAGAGGAGGACTCGACTGAACTTTTTGTGGAAGACCTGGTGGTGAAGCACTTGCAACCGGGGGGCCTGAGTAAGTTCTTCTCGGTGGAGAGGGCCCACAGGATCCCTGGTGGGCCGCCTAAATCGGGAGCTACCCCACGCCCCATCATCGCGAGGCTGTTCAACTATAGGGACAGAGACGCTATCCTGCAGACATCGAGGACTGCGGGCCCTCTCCGTTTCCAGAACTCGGATGTGAACTTCTTCCCGGACTTCACCCAGGCTGTTCAGAAACAGCGGCAGAGTTTTACAGGGGTGAAGCGGAGACTTCGGGAGATGGGCCTGCGATACTCTATGCTCTACCCGGCCAAGCTTCGCATCGAACGGGACCACCGGACTTTCTTCTTTGACTTTCCTGACGATGTGGGACACTGGCTCGACACACTGCCACAGGAACGGCCTGAATCGACCGACCAGACGGAGGAAGCCACCGGAGGCGCGGCACCACAGAAGTGACTTTTTTGATTATTTGTTTCCGAGATCTGGGCAGCCGTGAGGTGCTTTGGCCTTTGCTATGGTTGCTTAAATTGACTCATTTTGTCATTAATATGGGGGATGACGGGGGGGGATGGGATGCCTCCTTTCTCCTTCGTGGGCTTTTTGTAGGTTAGTTAAGGGGTGACAGGCACACTGCTAGTTGGGGTGGATTTTAGTCTGATGCAGGGGTGCAGGGTGGGGGGTAGTTGGGGTGTGTGTTTCTTTCATACTTTCTCTTTGTTTTGCCTCTTATTCTGGCTGAGGAGTCTATGGTTTATCTTTTTGCAATGGCGGGCACTGATGTGGGTGGGGGGGGGGACGCGGAGCGTCCTTGATGATGGGGGGTAAATTACTTCATTTGCTGAGCTGGAATGTAAACGGGTTGGGGGATCGTATTAAGAGGGGTGTTGTGATACAAATGCTTAAACGTTGCTCGCCGGATGTCATTTTATTACAGGAGACGCACTTGGTGGGACACGCTTGTAAGGCCTTGAATGGACGGGGTTACAAAATGGTGGCTCATGCGGGTTTCTCCTCGGGCTCCAGGGGGGTGGGCATCATGGTGCGCGCGTCCCTTCCGCTGGAGGTGGAGTCTGTCCTGGCTGATGATAGGGGCAGATACGTGGCACTGGTGGGTAAATGGGAGGGCCGCACGCTAGTTTTGGTTTCGGTTTATGTTCCCCCGGGGTTGCAAGAGACCACATTCAGGGACCTGGGCAGCGCCATTTTAGGTCTTCCCGAGGGACTGTTATTGGTGGGTGGGGACTTTAATTCGGTTGTTTCAGGGAATCTGGACCGCTTTCCTTCCAGGGATCTTCGCCCTTCCCAGTCCTGGATGCCTGATTTTGTGTGTTCCATGGGGATGGTTGATTGCTGGCGGTTGCTCCACCCTACTCAGCGACAGTATTCCTTTTTCTCGGGCGCTCACGGCAGCTTTTCTAGGTTGGACTACGTTCTGGCCCCGGCGGCCCAGGCACAGTCTGTTTCCACCGCGCGCCTCCTGGCTCGCGGCATTTCGGACCACTCCCCGGTCTGGGTCTCGTTCGACTTTCAGGTCCCCGCGTCCTCGCGGGTGGCCCCCATTAATCCCTGGTACTTTCGCGACCCGAAGACCCGGTCTCTCCTGGCCAAGACTATGGACCGGTACTTTGCTGAAAATACTGGCTCCGTGGCCTCTGCCGTGTCCCTCTGGGAGGCCTTTAAGACGGTTCTTCGTGGCGAGGCCTTCTCCCTGATTGCTGAGGCACGCCGCCGCCGCGATG
Organism: Lissotriton vulgaris; assembly: GCF_964263255.1. Lineage (NCBI taxonomy): Eukaryota > Metazoa > Chordata > Amphibia > Caudata > Salamandridae > Lissotriton > Lissotriton vulgaris. The sequence goes on from NC_141699.1 coordinate 445,922,778, forward strand.
AGGACGTGGTGCGGCTGGAGGCTGATCTCGCAGATTTAAACGCCCGGCTGGCACTGGGCCCGTCCCCTGACCTGATCCATGCCGTCTCGCTTAAACAGTCCTAACTCCGCGCCACCGCCACCGATGCAGCGAAAGCCTTGAGCAGGGAACAGCAGGGCAGAATATACGATTCCGGCGACAAGGCTGGTAAGCTCCTGGCCTGGTTGGACAAGCGGGAACTGGCGTCCCGGGTGGTTCCGGAGCTAGTGGGTGAGGACGGTTTGATCTTGACGGACCCGGCGGCCATAGCCGGGTCCTTTGCTGAATATTTTGAAAGGGTTTACACCTCCGCGACTCCCCTACCGGAGTCCGCCTCGGCCTCCTTTCTGGATGGTATTGACCTCCCCTGCCTCTCTGATCTCGAGCGGGATGACATGGATCACGATCTGACGGATGACGAGGTCGCCTTGGCGATCCGCTCACTGCGTTCTGGCAAAGCACCGGGCCCCAACGGTATCCCGGTCGAATTGTACAAACTGAAGGCAGATGCGCTGGCCGCACCACTGCGCAAAATGTTCCTCGAGGCCCGCGCGCAGGGGGGACTCCCCCCCGACCAGAGACTTGCCACCATTGTGGTGATTCACAAGGAGGGGAAACCGCGAAACCTGTCCCGGTCCTACAGGCCCATTTCGCTATTAAATGCTGAACCCAAGATCTTGGCGAAATTGCTGGCCAACCGGCTGGTGGGCGTGATCACGGACCTGGTACATCCGGACCAATCCGGGTTCATACCGCACCGGAACACTGCACTTAACCTGAGGAGGCTTCACGCAGTCATGTCACGCGCCCACTTGCTCAGCGAGCCGGCGGTCCTAGCCTCGCTTGACGCTACTATGGCTTTTGATTCCCTGGAGTGGAATTATTTGTGGGCAGTTCTAGCCAAACTGGGCTTCGGGCCCTCCTATATTGAATGGGTCCGACAGTTATACTCGGCGCCGCTGGCTAACGTGGCTGTTAATGGTAGACTCTCGGCCTCCTTTGCGCTACACAGGGGCACCAGACAGGGTTGCCCGCTTTCACCACTCCTGTTCGCGCTAGCGCTAGAGCCCCTGGCGGCAAGGCTTAGAATGCACCCTGATGTTTCGGGGATCAAGTGGTCGCCTGGTTTTGAGGACCGCGTGTCGCTTTACGCGGACGACATCCTCCTTTATCTCACCTCCCCCTGTCGCTCGCTCATCGTGGTCTTTGACCTACTGGTCACCTTTGGATCCTATTCGGGACTGGTGATTAATTGGTCTAAATCCTCACTGTATACATTGTGTGGGGATACTCCACGCCTCCCCCGTGGGTGCTCGATTCAGGTGGCCCAGCAGGGCTTCCGGTACTTGGGCATCTACATATCGCGCGACTCCCGCGTTCGGTACGCGCGTAACCTTCTGCCCCCGCTTGAGCGTTTGCGGAGGGATGTCGAAATCTGGAAGAAACTGCCCATCTCTTTGATGGGCAGGGCCGCATTATTCAAAATGATGGCGCTGCCCCGCTTCCTCTACGCTCTGCAGAACTCTCAAGACCCGATCCCGACCAAGTATTTCGGTGAGATCGAATCCCTGCAGCGGACACTACTGTGGGATGGGCGGCCGAGAATCTCACTGCTCAAATTGACTATTCCCTGCTATGACGGTGGTATTGCACTGCCGGATATGCGGCGGTATTACTGGGCATCCCAACTTGCGGCGGTTAACCATGGCCTTTATGGCCCCATGGTCAGTCCGGGCTACGCCATGGATCGGTGGTTGGTCAACGACGGCAACTATTACCGAGCTCTTTACTCCAGGTCGTTGGATCGTAGATTGACGGGCCCCACTAGAACGACGGTGCACGTGTGGCGTGCGGTCACCGATACCCTTGGCTGGGAGGATAAGGTTACTCTGGCCACTCCCCTGTATGATTCGGACGTGTTGGGGAAACTGTGGAAGACCAAGGGTTTTGACCGGTGGGATACCATCGGAATATCTAAAGTTGGAGATATGGTCGCGCGGGGCAGGATTAAGTCGTTTGCCGAGTTGCAGCTCGAAAACCAGCTGGCATCGACGGAATATTTCCGGCACGCCCAACTCAAGCACGCTCTGTCTCCCCACGTACCGGAGGGTGGTACCATTCCCGAATCGTCGCCCTTGGAGGATAGGGTGCTGGACGGCTACATGCCGGACAGCGCCATTTCCCTGACCTATAAGAAACTGATCAACGTGAGGGTGGACTTGCTTGAACGATTGAGGATGCACTGGGTGAATGATGGCATAGAAATGGATGATGAGGAATGGCGGTCGGCTGCCTCTTCTCCCAGAGAGGTGGCCATATCGGCGCGGTTCCGTCTGGTTCAACTGAAAATCTTCCATAGAGTGTATGTCACTGGCCCCAGACTCATCCATATGGGGCTTTCCGCGGATGGCCTGTGTCGGCGGGGTTGTGGTATGCTTGCTACTTTCTTGCACATCATCTGGGAGTGTCCTGGTGTGGCTCGGTACTGGAGGCGAGTGCATGAGGTGATGGAGGAGGTGACTGGAGTGGCCCTGCCGGCCGAAGCTCGACGTTGTCTCCTTAATGTGTGGTGTCCGAATGATTACAGTGTGGCCCAGACCCGATGGGTCACCTTAGGCAACATGGTGGCTAAGAGGGACATTGCCCAGAAATGGGGTGCATCCGCTCCCCCCTCCCTTAGCCTTTGGGAGACCAACATGGACTGGTGCATGTTGCGGGAGAAAACAGTGTATGTAGCCAGGGGCAAGCCTAAAATGTGGAGATCAGTGTGGGGTGCCTGGAACTCGTATCGAGGCGACTTGTGCGAACCCCCGCTGGAGCCAGACCCGGAAGTCCAGTCCTCCCCATAAATAGTAACCCTTCCCGTAATTCCAGACGGACCATCCTGATGTGTTACCTCCCCATACCTTTATGCTGCACTTAATATTCTGATTTGCGTTGGATGTGCGGCCCCCGGCCCCCTCCTGCTGTGCCCCTTCAATACTTATGTACTGTCCTCGGCCACTCTCTTCTTCTCTTTCTTTCTCTCCGACTTTCTTCGTGCCTAGGCACTTTGCTCTTTAAAGGCCTTCCGGGGCCCTCTCATTCTTGGTTCTCCTTTCCAAGTTGTTAATTCTTGAAAATTAAACCTGATTGCTTCTGCGCACTATTTTTGTACATGAACCTACCTGCTACTGCAATGCTGCCTGGCCTCCGGGATGTACGGCTGAATAGCGGTGTACTTTTTCTACAAATAAAGGTTTTTCAAAAAAAAAAAAAAAAAAAAGAGAGTCGCCACTGCATCGCCGAAGAAGCGTGTCGCAGGGTCTGTTGCGGCTCCGAAGTACAAAGTTGTCACAAGGCTGCCAGGGCGTTATCGCATCGTCATCGCATCACCGCATCAAGGCGTCCATCTTCTCGCGACGCAACCGGATCATCGCATTGCATCAAGGCGCCATCTTGCGCACCGCAACGGGCCCGCAGGCCGAGAATCTACGTATCACCTCCGCACCGGTAAGGCTCACGACGAGTCCCCTACTCTGCGCAAGCATTGAGGAAGGAGGCAACCGTTCCCCCGGGTCACGGAACCAACGCATCTCCCCTTTTGCGAGCCTTTTGTTCACCTTGCATTACGCATCCAGGTACTTTGTTGAGAACTTTATCGCATTTGCCAACAACTTGAACTAAGAGACTTTAATCATCTTTTAAGTAATCTTAAGTGTAGTATTGTGGATTTTTGTCATTTTGTGGTCTTGTGTTTAAGTCTCTATAAAGAATACTTATTTTTATAAAACCTGTGTTGTGTCCATCTGTAGTATTTTCACTGTATTACTGTGTATATTCACAAATGCTTAACACATTGCCTCTGAGATAAGTTTGTCTGCTCGTGCCAAGCTACCAAGGGGGTGAGCAGGGGTTATTAAGGAGTGTAATCACATTATCCTGACTTGGAAGTAAAGGTCCCTATTTGGACAAAGGTGAATACCATTGCCAACTAGAGACCCCCAGATCTAACACCCTGCATTTCCCCTACACTGCGTGGCATGCACCCCGTGGTGCCTGCCTCGTTGGTAAGAATATTGTATGAAATGTTGTTTTTATTATTGCTGTAAAAATATAATTTTTTAAAATATTGTGATGTATAATATCATTTTAATGGGTTTTCTGTTACATTTGTCGTACTATTTTATTATTGTTGTATGTAAATTATAATATTTATGTTTAGTGATAATTGTTATACTATTTTGAATAATCATATATGTATTTTTTATTATTATTTTTAATAAGGTATTAAAATAATGTCTTTGCAGTTATGGATTAGGAACAGAATGGTAGGTTTCTGGGAGAAAAAAGTTGTGGAAGTTATTAAAATATGAAAATAATATTGTGTTTGAAAATTAATGCTTTTTTAATAAAAGATTTTTATTTAAATATTATTGTTTGGGGTGTTTAAGTAAAAAAAATATTTGTAATTAATCAGTGTATTTATTATCAATGCTTTTTATTTGGTATATATATTTGCACATATCAATTATGTCAAATTATGTATGATATATGCAATATTGTTTGAGTCATTTTAAAAACGTATTTAATTCATTGTTTTGCATAATATTATGTATAGAATATGTAATATTACCTTTATACCTTTAGGGTATACACATACAATTTTCAATTTGATTTATTCATTTGGTACTTTATTATTTTTGGCCATTGTTTTATTTGTTAAACATTGTAATTGTGAAATAAAATACTACATATAAATGTATGATTTAGTTGAAGCAATAAATAATAAATCAATGTTTTGTTAATTATTTAATTGAATTATTTGGATACTTTTACATTTTAAAATAATGTAATAAGATATATTTTTTCATGCAATTCATGTTACATACAATTAAATAGTTAAATGTTTAATTTATGTAAATAATGTATATTATTATAACTTTTGGCAAGATATTTTATTTCTTTTTTAACATAGATGTTTTTAGATTGGATTGGAAATAGTAAATCTTATACCTTGAGTGTTCAACACTTTCCCCTAAATGTCTTAGACTGGGGTTGGGGGGTGGAGGGTATAATACATTCTACACCTTTAGCGTTTAACAGCTTCCACTACATAGTAAATCTTACTGCTTTAGTGTCCAGCATTTTCACCTAAATGGTTTAGATTGGAGTGAGAATAGTAATTGTCACCTATTTAGTGTCCAATGCCTTTCCCCTAAATGGTTTAGATTGGAATGGGCACTGCATTTTAAAACTACATTGTTAATACTTGCATTTTTTTGTTAATAACATGAGGAGAACGCCGGGCGCGATGCTGACCAGCTTAGAGAGGCCTCAACCACACCCCCTCACTTCATCTTGACATCAGACGCCAAAGACACAGCTGGGAGGAGCCGAGCGCGATGCTACTGAAGCCGCTGACGATTCCGATGCTACAGAGCTGCGGAGTTACAGAGGCCCATTTTTGTTATATCAGTGGGCAGCCTGAGGCCTGCTTTGTTACAGCAGTGGGCAGTCTTGCTCTAACCGCCGAGGAAATTAGTTTCTATCTCTTCCCTTTCAGTGCTTTGCCCTGCCAGTTTCTCTTAGGGTGAGGAGCTGGAATAGGAGCTGGGACTGCGTGTGAAGACTCTGGAGCTGTGTCAACCAGGGGTGGCAAGCCAAGCCGTTCCAGGTGCCTTGGGGGGTAAAAAAAAAAAAATATATATATATATATATATATATATATATATATATATATATATATATTTTTTTTTATTTTTTTTTTTTGCAGTTCAAAGTGCCCAAAAGCATTTTCGAAAGGTCACACGACAGCGCTCCTGCCCTCAGGCTTGAAATTAGCAGCTTGCATGGCAGTCCCGATTTTTGTATTTGAAAAGAGCCGACGTGTTTCAAGGCTTGCTGCCTCTTCTTCTTAGGCTGTTCAAGGACGTGACACCAAATACTCACATGACATCACTTCCTGCTTTATGTACATGGATTGCCCGCCACGGGCGTAGTCTTAGGCTGTAACATCAATTGCATCCTGGGATAAGTAGTCCCTCATGTGAGGATTACGTTTATTTCCTATAGTAGGATTGGTGCACATTCTTCATTTAAAACTGTGAATTGTCCTTAGTAGGATGCAGTATTGCTTACAAGCTTAGTTTGCAAGGGGCGCTTTGCTGAATTAGCGTAGATTCGTGCTACTCACAGCCCCAAACAGGTAAAAGGTGGTGCTCCTCTCCACGGCAGGGCTGCCGTGCGATAATTTTGCAGTTCAAAGTGCCCAAAAGCATTTTCGAGAGGTCACACGACAGCGCTCCTGCCCTCAGGCTTGAAATTAGCAGCTTGCATGGCAGTCCCGATTTTTGTATTTGAAAAGAGCCGACGCATTTCAAGGCTTGCTGCCTCTTCTTCTTAGTCTGTTCAAGGACGTGACACCAAATGCTCACATGACATCATTTCCTGCTTTATGTACATGGATTGCCCGCCACGGGCGTAGTCTCAGGCAGTAACATCAATTGCATCCTGGGATAAGTAGTCCCTCATGTGAGTATTACGTTTATTTCCTATAGTAGGATTGGTGCACATTCTTCATTTAAAACTGTGAATTGTCCTTAGTAGGAGGGCAGGAGCGCTGTCGTGTGACCTCTCGAAAATGCTTTTGGGCACTTTGAACTGCAAAATTATCGCACGGCAGACCTTAGACACATTTTGCAAGGCTGCATCTGTGGGTGGCACAACCAGTGCTGCAGGCTCACCAGCAGCATTTGGCTTTATACACCCTGGGCACACCAAGTGCACTAGACTAGGGTCTGACAAGTAAACCAAATAACCAAACATGGAACCACTGATTAATACATCAATTTACAGTAGGGAGCACTTACACTGTGGCACTGGATGACAGTGGCAGTGGCACAGTGCCCAAAACATCTAATACCAGCAAAAATACTTGAGGCAACAACAGAAATGGAAGGGAGACCCACACCAATGGTGCCAGGTCTAACAGGAAGGAAGAGAAGTGAACACTTGAGCAAAAAGTGCAAAGGTCTTTCGACATATTCCTTTCTAGCCCCGCGTGGTTAACCGACAACAGTTGGAACAGGCTAAGCAGAACCTGGCCGAAAAATATTCTGCTAAAAGTGAATCCCTATTCCAGCATGTTAGGCAAAGGTTTTATGAGAAAAACAATCATACAGGTAGATATCTGGCATGACAGGCAAGGGAATGGGCTGCAAGTAATCAAATAGTAGCACTGAGATGCTCCACTTCCGGTTCTCATTTGGAGGACTTGGGAGTGATAGGAGACATAATGGTACAACATTATAGGAATATATATATGGCCAACAACAATCTATTGATATGACATCTTTTGGAGATTTTCTCCAGGAATATGAATTACCTTTCTTAACAGACTCAGAAAAAAGGAACCTGGTGAGACCATTCACAAGAGAAGAGCTAGGGGAGGTTATCAAAAATCTCCCGAATGGTAAATCCTGTGGGCCGGGCGGCCTCTCTTTCGAGTTTTTAAAGCATTTGCAAGTATAATTGTGGATTATCTCCTTTTATTACTAAATTCAATTCTTAAAGGTGGGTTTATACCTCTGTCTTTCAGAAAAGGGAATGTAGTCAGTTTTGTAAAAAAAGGCAAAAATAGTGAAGACCCCAATTCATATCGTCCTATTATGCTTTTAAATTCTGACTACAAAATAATTTCTAAACTTTTAGCCAATTAATTTAACAGGATAGCCTCACACTTAATCCATCCCTATCAAAATGGTTTTATGGCTGAGAGGCAGCATGGAACCAATAGGCATTTTTTAGTGGAGGCACTAGACTATTTTGAAACCTGGAAGATACCAGCATTAGTACTTTTTTTAGACGCTGAGAAGGCATTCGATTTGGTGATTTGGGAGACTTTATTTTGTATTTTTGCAAAATTTGGCATACCCTCCAAAATGAGGGGGTTGATTGAGAAATTATATTTGAATGCGGAGGCCAATATCATTATTAAAGCCACTGAGGTAGGCAAATGTAAAAGTCAAAAGGGAACCAGACAAGGATGTCCATTATCCCCCTTTTTTATTGAGCTCCTCGCGAAAGCTATCAATAATGGGGATATATGCCCTCCGCTTTCAACTATGGGTAAAGTTAAATTATACGCAGATGACATTATGAATATTATAAAGCCGGAGAAGGAAGTGCAGGCAATAGCCTTCCAGATTTTTGACCTTTATGAGTCGTTTAAAAAAAGGAAAACAGAAATTTTTTTGTGTGGTTGTGTATCTAGGGATTTATACCCCAATATTCTTCCATACTTAATCACAAATCCAAAGAGATACCTAGGTGTTTATTTTTCAACATTTATTTCGGAATTATGTGATTTAAATTTTGTTCTATTGTTGTGAAATGTTCAGGACTTATTCACTCAATGGAATTCTCTCCCATTAACCATTCTCGGCAGGGTTGCCTTGATCAAAATGTTGGTGCTTCCACTGTTTAATTTCCTTCTTTCAGCAATTCCCGGTGCTTTAGTGAACTCCTTTTTTACGAAATTAGAGTCAATGTTTACATCATTCTTGTGGGCGAAGAAGGTTCCTTGGATTGCACTTAGCACTTTATATGAGGAACTTGAAGATGGTGGCTTAGCCTTCCCCAATCTGAGGGAATACTATTTTGCAGATTTTGCACAATACATCTCTAGATTTAAGCAGGGACCACATCCGGGTCTTTTTGTTAACTTTTTCATGAATTTAATATGTAAATAAAATCAGATCCACTTCCCACTATTAATATTTAGATCTCCTAAATTAGTAAGATATAAGTGTTTACACTGGTTTTTTCATAAACATCAGGCCTTTTTTAGAAGGTACTCTATCCCAGTTATTAATGTCACAACTCTGATAGCTGGTCTTTTTGCGTCAGCAGGAATTAGAGATTTGTTTTTAATTATACAAAATTGCATTGGGCCAAGGCTGGTTTTCGGAAACTCTCCAAATTTCTTCGGAATGATAGATGGCTGAAAATAAGTGAAATATCTCAATTAATCCCCAGCGACTTCCTCCTCCTTGGGTCATATAATATTCTCAGTAAGTTCCTAAGCAAGCTTGATCTGCATCAGATCATTGGGCAGAAACAGTTAGTTTAGGACTTACTGGAAGATATGGTAGCGAAAAATCCTGGGGAATGGAAAAAATGTCTAGCCTCAATTAAGAGGATAGATCTTGAAGCCAAGGCCATAACAAAATGGGGTAAATATGAGGAATTGGAACGTACAGAAAATACGTGGTCTACAGTTAACAACTTACATTTTAGTTCGGTTAGAGGGGCTAATTGGCAAAGGATGTTATATTTCAGCAAGTGGTTACTTCATAGAACCCCTTGCTTTGTAGCCAAGGTTTATTCCAATCAATCGGGGCAGTGTTTCCAGTGCCACATTCACCCTTTAGCCAATTGGAATCATAGAATATTACAGTGCCCCTTGATCCAGAAATTTTGGAATGATATATTTGATTATATAGCAACAGAATATTTAATAATGATTGGGTATAATGCTCGGCTGATAGTGTTGGGTTATGACCCAGACCTTCGCTTACCAGAGAAGTTGATTAAACTATTATATATAGGAATGGCTGTTGCCAGATCACTTTTACTTCAAAGATGGCAAACAGATCTAATTCCATCTAAAAATGAATGGGTTCGGAAAATGGCACAGGTTAAAAGAAGCGAACAAGCACATGCTTCTCGAATTGGTGGACTCAAGAAGTTTGAGAAGATCTGGGCACTGTATTTCGACTGTGATTTCTGAAAGTTAGTATCTATCCTGACGTATTTTTCTAATCTGTCCTTACTTTTATGAATCTCAGAGTTTGGTACTTTATCATGTATAGTATAGTTCATGTCATTTTACCAGTTTTATAGGACTAAGTTACACGTTTTTTTTTACTATTTTACATATATTTTAGGTACTTAAAAGTTAATGTTTTGTTTAAGTGGTATTAATTTGAGGCAGTGGATATAAGTTTTGAAATATTATGCGTTTTTTTATCTTACGGTAAAAAATGCCTTTGTAGATCTCCCTGCTTATTGATCTCTGGATTTGTTGCTTTTCGATTAATTGGTGCTATTTATTACCCCCTCAGATGTCATTGATGGATTTTGATGGATGTATATTTGGATTCAAATTCATTTGTCGTACATGGTTTTCAATAAAAAAAAAACATGACACAGTATTTAATTTTCTTTTTATGTTTTCAACATTTATTTAATGTATTTAATTTATATGCATACATTTGACTACATATATATTTTCATTCATAAGAAAAAATACTTTTATTGCTATTTTTTAACAACATTTAATACATTTTCCAAATAAAATATGAGTTATATATTCTTCCAGTACATTTTTTGCAATTTTTCCTTTTTACATATTTTTTCAAGCATGGTACGTTTATATTTTTCAAATATGTATATTTGTCCAACATATTTTTTAACATCTTTTGTACTGTATTACAATACTATAATTGTGTTTGTTTTATAGTATTTTTTTCTTTACTTAACTGTTTCATATTTTCATTTAACATTTGACATGTTTTACATTTTCGTAACATTTCTATCCATTATTTTGTTTATTTAAAGTCCGATTATTTTCTATAATTAAGGAAATACTTTATTGTAAATTAATTATATTATTCAGTGACAGTACATGGCTGAGGTAAAGATAAAGTGAACGTGAGGTCTGAAATACAGGTAATATAACTGCATGTTAAGTTCCACCTCCAGGTTCATATCAACTAATGCGATATAGAAAGGGGATATGGTGCAAGATTAAATCTAAAGTGCGAGCGATGTGTCACCATTTTAATTAAGACCAGTGTGGAAGATGCCTTTTTAGAAATTGTCCTATGCTTCTGCCCATGGATGGTATGACAGCATTTCCTAGTCAGTCCCGAATGTGCTATGCCTTGATGTGGCTTGTTCCAACCAGAAAGATCTAGTAATAGATGTCACCGTGACCAGTAGACTTCAAGAGTTGCATGCCCTTCAGCGTTCTTCTAAAATGGAGTCATAGTTTCCTATTCTTGCTAATTCTATTGGGACATCACATGTGCAAGTGAAGGTGACCACATCCCTGCAGGTTCTTAGCTCATGCTTTAAAAATTGCAGCCTCAGCAGAATACGTCTGTTGATTACCAACGCAGGGCAGCAGCATAACAGATGGCACAGGGACTCAGTTTCATACATACAGAAATGACAGCGTTGCTGACCCTCACTTTTTGACTTCCAATGCACTCACAATTCCCATAATGGTTAAGGCGACAATCCTATATAGAGTATATATTTGAAAGCAGGCCTGCCCAGAGAGACTTTCAGGTAGGGATGAAGTGCTGCATCATGTGATTGAAGCACGCCTGGAACCGCTTAAATATGTAAACCTTCCTGCAGGTGAAGCACATTCCTTTCTAAAGGGAAGTAGTCATTTTTGCTTTCATTTAGGGCCATTTGTTTACCGCTAACTTTACCTTTGTAGTCTATTTCTGTCATTTTTCAATGTATCTTCTTTGGATTATGCTGCAGTAAACTGATGCTGCTTGCCGGATAAGGCAAGACCTTTTTCAAGGTTTTCTATAGTGTTTTGGGGGCACTGGGATGTGGGTAGCAATAGTTAATGGTCGTCATAGAGTTGGTTTCTACTATTGGTTTTTTATTTGTACTTTGTGGTATTTTGTTTATTAGTGTTCTGCGCTAGGCCAAGTTAGAGTTTGATAGTACTGTATTGTTTTTTTAGATGATATCATGTTATGTTATGTGTTTTGCATAGTTTTGATGTAAGGTTTATATGATGTTTGAAGACAGTGTTTTTCTGGTGGGTATTGTTTTCTTTTTTACATGTTTACGGATCCAAAGTCATCATATGGACGTTTGTGATATTAATGAAGTTAATATTGCGGGTTGCATTATTTTTGACAAATTTTATGTGCATTTAAAGGTATCAAACAATATTTTTGTTTCCGATATGCTTGTTATCGAAACAAGTATCAATATTTTTAACAGCGATATTTTTATTATCATTATTTGTGTTTTTATAGTTAGGTATCTTAAGGTAATATTTTTGAGAATGTTGTTTATTGTTGTCAATCAATACTGTTATTTATTTTTATTTTTTTAGTTTTATATAGCGCAAACTAGACCTGAGACATCGGCTATCAGAGCCCTTTACATGAGTGCCAGTTTCTTTACATGAGGACATATTCATTTTTGTTAGGCACTGGGAGATTACATGATTTGCCCAGAATCACAGTATGTTGATCGTCGTTACTGAGACTCGAACCTGGGGGCATATTACCAAGGGGGGCGATAGGCAATTATCGCAGATTTAGCAGCCGTTTGATGTTAGCAACAGCTTTTAGGCGATAGCGAGCGATTTGGGGCCCGCTTTGCAAGTCAGCGATGTTTATCGCTAATGACATGCAAAGTGGGCGTACTCAACCAGTTAGCGACTGAAAGCAGTCGCTAACGTCGCTAACGCCTATTAGCAAGGCAGGCGTAGCGTTGGAAATATTTGCGCTAAACGCGAATATCTCCAAATACTAACATCTACCCAGACCAGTTCTTAGCCATGTTATCCAACGGGAGGTGGATAACATGACTAAGAGCATTTCGTCGCTAATGCGTGAATATCGCTGTATTCTCAGCGATATTCACGCATTTCGCAGCTATTGCTGGAAATTTTAGCACAATGGAGAAAGACGTTGCTAATAGCATGTTTTCTCCGCTAACATATCCAGCGATAGGCAGCGATAAAAAAATCGTCGCTAAGCCTATTTAGCGATAAATATCGCTAATTGTTGGTAATATGCCCCCTGGTTCCCCAGCTTTGAGGTCAACGGCTCTACCCGTGAGGCTACATCCTCTCCCCAATATAATTGATATTATGTCATTGAGCCTAACTGCACACCAGCCAAAGAAGTAGGGCTAAACTGGAGAAGAACAGCAGCTAAACTAAAACAGACGGCTATGGCACCCTTGCCCACTATTAAATATGCCACTTTTATAAGAGCAAAAATGAACTTGAAACTCTTCCCTGAAAAGCCATGCATGAATGTCAATGGTGTTAGTGAAATGAGAAAGAAACGTTCATGGTGTATGTGTCTAAATTAAGATGCAAAGTCATAATCTGACTAGGAGTCTGGGCAAGACACTGATGCATCTTCGTGCGAGAATTCTGCAAAGTCAGAGAAAAACATAAAGGGGCAGATTTACAAGACCCTTGTGCCGCTTTTACGCCACCTTTGCGTCACTTTTGTGATGCAGCGGCGGCGCAAAAGATGCGCCACGGTGCGGGGTATTTACAATGTGACGCATCTCCTAGATGCGTCACGTTGTAAAGCCCTGCGCCAGAAGAGGCGTACCATCGCAGGGGGAGGCGTTCCGACGCAGGAACGCCTCCCAAAAGTGGCTAAGTGAAATCTACAAGATTTCACTCAGTCACTTTTGGGTCCATGCTGTGTCAAAACCCTGCGCCTGCTTGAAGCAGGTGTAAGGATTGACGCAGCTGTGTTAGAATAGGGGCCCCCAAGCCTTGCTGGAGCTGCGTCGCGCTTGCGATGCAACTTCAGCAATGCGCCGCTTTTACGGCACAGATGCATCACGCATCTGTGCCGTTTTTGCCCCATATTGCGTCGCATTGTAAATGCGGCGCATCAAGGGTGGCGGAGCTGCGGCGCTCAATTACTGGTGCATCCCTGCTGATATGCAGGGATGCGCCAGTAATTGTAAATATGCCCCAAAATACTCAATTTACCGATGTATGACTCGGGAACCCCAGAGCAAGGTTATACAACGGGTTAACCCAAACAGACTAGTAGCCTGCAAAAGAGTTCTGATACTGCAAAGACATCCACCTTGACTAACATCAACAGACTTCAGTAACCCTACGCACCTGATCCATGAACTGAAAGGTAATTTTAACCATTTTGATTAAATGCAATGACTGCTCGCACCTTATAGCAGGCATCTGAAATGAAACCCCGAATTAATTTAAAGTCCTTACCATCAATATTATTAACAACTAACTGTGTGACCTACACACATAGATCTCTGCTTCTAAGCGCTTAGAAGCAAGTAAGTTATGGGGTGCTGGTTTTACTAACAAGCATAAAATATCTCTGTTGTGTAATGCTATCCTAGTTCCATGCTCTAAACAAAACTTACACTCAGTTTAGCCTTAGCTGCATATTTTATGAGGAATTAAATTATATTTCCAAGACTAAAAGGAAATTGATTTCCTCATTACTATAAATGCGTTTTTATCAGAGGCAAACGTTTATAGTTTGTATATTTGGTAGTTCTGTAATTTTCCCTGACACAAAATTATGCTGCCAATCTTGAAATACTACTGTCACACATACCTGTGAAGAAAATATTAGCAGATGCTCTTTTAAGGCAAATTGCATCATGCGTGCTGTGATCTCTCACAACTCTGCAACAAGCCCCTGTTTATTCAAGTGCATTAGGTTCCGTTTGCTGAATTCAAAAAGCATTTTTCAAATTCAGCCCCGATGCAGATATTGTTTTCTTTATATCGTTCTGGGAGGTTTTGTGCATCAACAGTGTATCTAAATGCTGTCTGACAGTAAATGTTGAGGGAGCATACAGCGCACAGTACACACATTTCAACATCTATTACTTCCGCAGTGGAGAAGATTCGTCTGGGTTCCCGAAACAGACCCAGGCAATGATCAATCAGTTCTCAAAGATGACCATGAAAGTGACTGAAAAGGGGGGGCCCTCGGCCCCCCCGCACGCATGGCGGCGCGGCGACCGTCGCCCCCACTCTCTCCTTTGTCGCCATTCGGCGGTGGGGGCGTGCCCTGGGGGGCGCGACCCACCGCCGATTGGCTGGCGGCCTCCCTGACCCGGATCCTGGGAAGTGGGTCCGGGTCAGGGGGGGCGGGCAATAGGAGGGGCCACCTGGCCCCTCGAGAATAAAGAGATAGGGAGCGCCCAGGAGACCCCCTTGTCTCTGGACGCTCCCTCGCCGTAACGGTGTGCCCCGCGCTCGGGGCTTCTTTGTTTTTTTTTTAATTTTTTCCCTTTCTATTTGCAGGTATGAGCGGGTGGCGTCGTGACCATTCAAAGGATCACCGCCACTGCATCGATGCATGGAGGCTAAAGCGATCCGTGATCCGCGAGAGTGAGGAGCAGCTGGTCCAGTCGGCGGAGAAGCCTACGCGCCTTGGGGGAACAGCTGTGTCGGTCTCCGGCGGTGCGAGCAGCCACCTCCACCTACCGCTTCCAGTTTTAAAATGGTGAGCGTGCACATGGTTGGCGACATGGGGTTTTCGGGCCTCATTGTGGGGATGTGTTCTTTCATAGACGGGCCAGCTGCTTAAGGGACGGGTTCAACGTGCGGGTACTTTTGCCCAGGACGGGGCCCGGGGTTTGTTGCTGGGAGCCAGTACAGAGGGGGCGGGCATCAGACGCTCTCTGCCCCTGTTGGTTCTTTTTTGTATGGCCCAAGTTCTAGTTCCTCCACCTCCGTGAAAATTTCAAACGTTTATTTAATTTAACTGGACTGTGACTGGGAGCATTGATTACAATTAATAGGTGGAGGGGGGGGGGGGGCGGGGGGGTGTAAAGAATGGTCGCGGTTTGCAATATGCATCTGTGACCGACTATCCGGGATTCAAACCGGCCAAGTGATACATTCAGGTTGGCTGAGGTACTGGAGTTCACTCGGCTTTCGGCATCAGGCAGCTGTTAATTTATAATCGCTTATTTGGTGCGACACACGATCACGTAAGGCGGAGAGGAGTTGGCCTAACGGCTAGGGCGCTCGACCTCGGTCCCGGGGGTCTGGGTTCGAGTCTCTATAACGACGCCAAAGAGTGTGTCTGCATAAAATAAAATGCATTCAGGTACGGGAAGTGAAAGAATTGTATTTCAAAAAAGTGTGTGCTTACTATAGCCTGCTGCCCGACTTGGTATTTTTTGAGTTTCTGCCAGTGCAGCCAGAAGGATGATACAACAAGTAACATCAGAAGCCCGTTGCACATGCGTTGTTTATTTATATGTTCGTAGGGTCATAAAATAGGTGGGTTGAGCCTAGGTCACTGTGTTATTGATTAGCAGCTCTAGGTATGCACCTCTGGCATTTGGGAAACCTGCAGGGCACATTAATGCTGTATTGTGCAGTAATTGCGGGAGACACTGTAACTTCTGGGCTTTCACGTAGCAGCGGTGACACAAACAAATATATTTTCCTACAATCTTCCTTCATGGAACTGAACTCGGTCGCATTGGGCTGCAATGATCTACCGATCAATACGTGTAACCGGCTGCTTAATTCTAATTGTGTGCGTCTTCGGTGGGTTTGCAGGCGACTCCCGCGCAAAATTAGTTAATTAGAGCCCCTGAAGGACTTATTCAACAAGTCGTCACGAGATTAGGAGGGCAGCAGACCACGATTAAGCACTGTTTCATTCCCTGGTCTTTACTCATCAACACTCATCATGACGGTATTAATTAGATGGATCCTAGGGCAGATATAGAAACTTCCTTCAGATGAAACCATTTGCTAAGACGACTGCCATGTCCCACAGTGAAAGACATTTCCTGTTTTTCCGGTTTCAAGCCTACTGACAGGAATAAATCAGCAGCTGTGATACGCTGGGATCTGAACTTGAAATTAACAGTGTGCTGCCTAACAATTACTTTGTAAACCTTTTCGTTCCAATCAATGGCCCTTTTAATTTTGGCGATTAACCCCTGACCTCGACTAATAGTGTTCTCTTTCCATCTTACCTGGAGTGAGCGAGGACATTTATAGTACAGAGCGAGCAGCATTATCAGGCTTAAGGGAAGCCGAGACAAGACGTAAGGAACACAGTGGGCATACCGCTTGTTGAAAGGGGCAAACTAACTTTATAAACACCGTGTAGTTAGAAAAACGAATATTACAACCAAGGGCTGCTGAGCCCATCAGTTTCCATCATTTATTTCCAGCTGCCTTGCATCCACTGGAAAGCCCTGAGCCGCTGTATTTTGATTGGTCTCAAATATCTTATCTAAAATAATGCAGGTGTACAGAAATCGTTGCTGTTCTTGCCAGCGCTAGATTTAGGCCCCGATTTAGTGTTTAGCGATTGGAATACTTCGTCACAAACACACCAGATGTGATGTTAAAGTCAACATTATCACCATATTACTAGTGCATTCTAACCTTGGCACTCGATGTGGTACCCGCATATGACTCATTCCTGTGAAAGAGAAACCCATCCAATAGGAGGCCTAGCGTGTCTGCCTTACTTTCTCACCTCCAGGTGGACAGAACCTGAACATTCTGAACACGGGCTGTTCATCTTTCAAGTGCATGTTGTGTATTGGGGTGGTACATGAATACTTGTACGACAAGACCTCGTAGTGTTAAGAGGTGAACATATGGCAGGACAAGGAGCGGGGGGTGCGGGTTCGAACCTCGATACATCCTGTGGTGAATTAAAGAGGGATGTGGGGTCTCACAGAGAAGGTTCTTTAGGTAAGGTAACTGGCGCTTTGTACGGCGCTCTTATTCATGATTCATGAAAAAACCATGGCTATCAGGTTTTCAGATTGCTATGGGTAATGTTTAAACACTGATTCCATGTGTGAGGTAGGTTGTGGCCATGTACTAATTTTATTAAGCAACTTCAAAGGGGGGGGAAGGATGAGTTTTAAACACAGCGCAGCTGGCACTGCCTTTAGCGAGATTCAGGACCTACCCGTCTGCTCCATAGGACATTGGGGCATGGAGATGGAGACGGGGCACCGTTATCAATGCATATTGGGGTTACAGCTTTATAAGTGGCTGTACAGGTATCTCAAGGATTTCACCAATGCGTATGTATGGAATGCAGGTTTAGTAGTGGACTGTATTTGATCGTGCGGGAGGATCCCCCTGCACAGCGAGCGTATAATGCATTCATATAGCATAGAATGTTTGGTACTGGGGACATTTTCAAAATAATCCCCCCCCTGCTCAGACCTTGCCTGGACTTGCGTTGGTCCTTCGGGAAAAATAAGCGCTTTGGGTTCATTCCTGGGCTTCTTTATTGATGTCATCCAGGCGCTTGCAATAATTTATCCAAGCCTGGGTGGCTAATTATTTATCTTGCGCAAGGAACAACCAGTGCCATACGTTAAAGTTTGACACTCTATCATTATTATTATTGGTGTCGGCTGAGGTGATAGTTGGAACGATCGTGGAACGATTCACGTAAAGGGTATACCCACCTTCTCTTGGGGTCCTCCTGGGGATTAACGCACATCACTATCCCATGTTTGTAAAACTTTGGCACGGTGATTACAAGTTTCCTTGGATCACCCGGGTGCGGGCGTTAAATACATTCCTTAATATCCGTGATGCCCGGGTTACATATGCCTTTTTGTGTTCATCCCTGGGCTCCTTTATTGATGTGCTCCAGGCACTTGCAATATTTTATCCAAGCCATGGTGGCTGCTTATTTAGCTTACGCAAAGAACGGCCATTGACCTAAGTCAAATTTTGACGCTCTAGAGTGACTATCATTGGTGTCTGCTGAGGTGATAGTTAGAACAATCATGGAACCATTCACGAATAAGGTATAACCAATGGCTTATTGCACTGTGGAGGTAAGCACCATATGAGGTGCTGGTGACTATTCTAGGGGGGGCATTGCACCAGTCCAAACATTGCACCTGTCCATAGGACCCTTCATGGATGATAGGTTAAAGTCAACATTATTAGTGAGGGTTAGCTGTATTGCGTGCAGCCTTCAGCCAAGTCATGAGGGAATATAGAGCAGTTTGTTTTACCAGTCTTTAATCTCATGAATGAGTAAATGGAAAAGAACAGGGGTATGCCAACAAATAGGTGTATTTGTACTAAACACACCCCTTTTAGTTCAGTCAGTAAACTTATTTCACACACAAGTAAATTGGCACAAGATACGTTGAGCCTATGATGAGATTTGAGCCGAATATTTACAGTGTGGAAACTTATATAGCACACTGTAATTTAGCACCATATACGTTGAGCTCTAGGGGGGTACCAAAGCCACGTATTAATAACATGGTGGGGGAACCACGAATGGCATAGAGACAGGGCCTAGAGCCTTTGGACAGACTACTTGGGGTCCTGATAGTGATACACGCCCTGATGTCCCACCTAAAAGGTGCCCAAGAGCCTGGTTGCGGCATCGGATAGTTCTGGGGATCCATGTGATCATGTCCGGTTGGCTGGGATGATATCTCCCAGAAGCCAAGGTGGCGAGCGGAAACGGTCCTTGGGCCAGCGTAGGGCCTGGCGGAGATGGGGCTGTGCTAATTCTTTTAGCTAAAGACTGGGATGCTGCACTGTTAAATAGGCTGTCTTGTTTTACACATAAGATCCTATGCATGGAGACGTGGGTAGAAAACCAGGATTAAGAGGCGATGTCCTCGCCCGCAGCACAACTTTCTCGTGTAACAATGATTGTGAAAATGGGAGGCCAATTTTACAGCCTACCAGGGTTAACATTTTCCGTCGACGTGTTAATGTGTGGTGACCTGGCACTAAGATTATCTAAAACTTAGCGACTGATGGTAATGTAAGTTTAATGCGTGTACAGCAGTTATTGCCGGAACACTAATGGCGTGTGTCTATCTTTCCAATTTATGTATGACCGGGTCCATGGTGAATACCTGGAGTGCCCCACATTACAATGGCTGCAACAGGTGGACAGCCCAAGGG
The DNA here is from genome assembly GCF_964263255.1 of Lissotriton vulgaris. Classification (NCBI taxonomy): domain Eukaryota; kingdom Metazoa; phylum Chordata; class Amphibia; order Caudata; family Salamandridae; genus Lissotriton; species Lissotriton vulgaris. Next base: position 445,942,510 of record NC_141699.1, read on the forward strand.
ATGCTTACGTCAGTCACGGCTGGGTCCATGGCGGATATCGGAGGAGTGCTCCACACCGCAACATCAACAGCTGGTGGACAAAAAAAGGGGAAGCAAACGTCAAGAAAGAGGACACCAAGGGCCCAGGTATTCCTGGCAGGTGTAAGTGCTACCCATTCCCTACGGTGGAAGTGGGAATTTGTCACCCATGTTTTCTTGGTCTTTTCCTGGTTGCTGCAGTTTTCTCAAACCTGTCACGCAGGGGAGGGACTCATCACCAGAGGTGGTGGAGCTACAATGGGCCAGCACAAACAACAAGCTGGATGCAGGACAGGGAAGAGTTGGTTGGAGGGTCTGTGCCATGGTCAGTTCAGGAGCTTCTTTCAGGGACCTATAGCTCAGCAGCCCGACCTCCTGTCAGCGGTGATACTTCACCTAGGGGGGGCTGAATTGGCCAAACTGGGGAGGCGAATACTCATTGATGGGTTCTTCTCCACTGTGGGTGGGTCTTCAGGACTTGGGTGGCACAGTAGTAGGGTCTCAACTTATCCCGGGGTGGCAGGGACGCGGTCAGGGTGTTGAATCACTCGATAAAGGGGATCAACACACAGTGGGACAAACTATTTCAAGCCCCCACTCGGCTTGCAGATGATCCAACATGGGTGTATTGGTTCTACCTGGTAATGGGTGTATTGGCGCTGCCTGGTAACGGGATGTGATAGAGGAAGGGAGGGTCCTGTGGTCTGATGATGTCGGGGCCTGGCTGGAAGGGGTTACTAAAGGGAGAACTTTGTCGGGTAGACCTAGGCAGGGGGAGGCCAGATCGTCGGTTAACAATGCTGGCCTGTGGCGGTAAGGTCATTATCGGTGAGCACATATTTGAGGTCTGAGGGGGCGGGCATCATCCTATGGAGGTTCCCGCCCAGGGGGAGGAGCCTGCGGGCCACTCCCACAACTCCAGGGGCAAGGTAATAGATGCTGCAAAGCAAAGGAGCGCGGGTAGGAGTAGTTCACGCTTTCCTTAGGCTGGTAGCCACCCCGCGCGCGTGGACTCATGACGCCACCGGCGCAGAGTAAGGGCCCTCCTTTAGTGGGTAAATGGAGTTCAGGGCGTAGACCGGGCAATTCCCGGGGTAACACTGCGCATGCGCACATCCAGAGGGGAGACGCAGCTTGTAGGACCTGACACCGGTAGTGACCCTGCCATATGGCCAGAAATGTACAAAAATTCTAGATGAGGATGTTTAGTATAAGTTAGGTAACTACATGTATTAGAGTTTTGTTAAAGTCAGGCTCTCAAACTTGTTGCTAAGAAGTATGTACCTAAATGTCCTGCTGAATTTTTGTATAAATTGTTGATTATGCAATTAAAACCTTTTTTAATTTCATACTTTAATAAATACGGCCGGGCGACTAGCGCCCGCCTTCCAAAAAGTAAAGACGTCTCGTGTCCACGTTCCTGGGTATTGGGTGCCGGATTGGGGGGGAGGCGGCAGCTAGTCGCTGACCATGTGAAAAGGGGGGGCCCTCGGCCCCCCCGCACGCATGGCGGCGCGGCGACCGTCGCCCCCACTCTCTCCTTTGTCGCCATTCGGCGGTGGGGGCGTGCCCTGGGGGGCGCGACCCACCGCCGATTGGCTGGCGGCCTCCCTGACCCGGATCCTGGGAAGTGGGTCCGGGTCAGGGGGGGCGGGCAATAGGAGGGGCCACCTGGCCCCTCGAGAATAAAGAGATAGGGAGCGCCCAGGAGACCCCCTTGTCTCTGGACGCTCCCTCGCCGTAACGGTGTGCCCCGCGCTCGGGGCTTCTTTGTTTTCCCACCCACCATCCCTTGGTAGAAAAGTTTTGTAGCAGATTTATGTCTGATTGAATGGTAAGTTTTGAGGGTACGGTCCACGGGTCTCACAGGATAACAGAGGTGGAACTGTTGGTATATTGTTGATGCTTTTGTCTAGGAATTTTATCCCTTTTTAGCAAAACAGGTGTGAAGTGAATTGTATTTGAAGCTATGTGTCTTTAGGCCTTTTTTCCTTTTTAGCTATACGTTGATACTGTTATTTAGCGAAACATGTCTGAAGCGAATTGTATTGCAATGCCATGTGTCGTTAGGCCTTTTTCCCTTTTTAGCTACACGTTGATACTGTTATTTATTAGCCAGTGTAGCTGTCCTTTAGAATTTTTTCCCATAGGTCGTCGTATTTATTAGGTATGGGGCATGCGGTAAGGTCATTATCGGTGAGCACATATTTGAGGTCTGAGGGGGCGGGCATCATCCTATGGAGGTTCCCGCCCAGGGGGAGGAGCCTGCGGGCCACTCCCACAACTCCAGGGGCAAGGTAATAGATGCTGCAAAGCAAAGGAGCGCGGGTAGGAGTAGTTCACGCTTTCCTTAGGCTGGTAGCCACCCCGCGCGCGTGGACTCATGACGCCACCGGCGCAGAGTAAGGGCCCTCCTTTAGTGGGTAAATGGAGTTCAGGGCGTAGACCGGGCAATTCCCGGGGTAACACTGCGCATGCGCACATCCAGAGGGGAGACGCAGCTTGTAGGACCTGACACCGGTAGTGACCCTGCCATATGGCCAGAAATGTACAAAAATTCTAGATGAGGATGTTTAGTATAAGTTAGGTAACTACATGTATTAGAGTTTTGTTAAAGTCAGGCTCTCAAACTTGTTGCTAAGAAGTATGTACCTAAATGTCCTGCTGAATTTTTGTATAAATTGTTGATTATGCAATTAAAACCTTTTTTAATTTCATACTTTAATAAATACGGCCGGGCGACTAGCGCCCGCCTTCCAAAAAGTAAAGACGTCTCGTGTCCACGTTCCTGGGTATTGGGTGCCGGATTGGGGGGGAGGCGGCAGCTAGTCGCTGACCATGTTGGCAAAAGAGAGGCTGCTGGTGCTTTAAGCAGGAGCGCGTCAGTTTGCATCACAACCGCGAGGCATCCGATGTATAGCTGCAGCTAATGTGCTGACTCAAAGGGCATTATACTCTGTTGGTAGAGCAAGTTTCTCTTGGCGACCAGGAACACTGCGGTGTGATTGTGTACTGATGTGAAATTGTTGCCTGTGGTCAAGTAATAAAGACATTCAATTGAATTGCCTTGGCAGTGGTGGCATTTGTTTGCACCGCTCAGACATGGTTAGTGATGTTTAAGCAAAGTCAGAAACTCGAGTCTGTGTCAACAATGTTCATTAGCGATCAGAAGAATTTGTGTCCTGCAGCAAAGCTCGCTGACTTTCAGCAATATGCCATCACATCCTGCTGCAGAGGGAAGTAATAGTTGTTAAAGGCCCTCAGCCTGAGTTATAAGCTGAAGCCTCAGGTGAGGTCAAATAATAAGACTGAGCGACTATGAAGACAGTTGTTATAGCCAGAGGCTCAAAGATTGCAATGCTGCACTCGTCCCGGGTTGCCTGTTTTGCGATTCAGAGAGGACCGGGCTTGAGAGTTCAAAGCTGGACTGATTCTATTTGAGCTGGCCTATGGCAGATTTGCATATGGCTGGGCCCAAACAGGGGTGGCATAGAGTGCAACATAACGATGGACTATGATGCGACCCTGAGTAATTAACAATAACGATGGACTATGATGCGACCCGAGTAATTAACAATGGCTGATATTATTTTAAGCATACCTTGCATAACTGTTCTGTATGCTTCACTATTTTGCCCTAAGTTGGTCAGGCATGCTCAGAAAAAGGACCCTTGCACACTCTGTCATTGGAACCAAGCTATGCCCCAATGATGACCTGTTAAAAGGGCGAAACCAGTCTTGGGATGCTTGTGTTCTGGTTGAGGGACAACCTGGCATGGTTGTTCAGGCAGACTGTTCCTACTGACGAAGAGTCTAGATCATTTTTCATATGGCTGGGTCTCAGCTGAGGTATTAAGGTGTGAAAAATAATGATGGACTGGGATGCAGCCCTGAGTAATTACCGGTGGCTGAGACTAATTGAAGCATGCCTCAATCACTTTCTTGTATACTTCAGTGTGATGTCCTAAGTAGAACGGATATACCCAGACGAGGGACCCGTTCACACTGTGCCACTTGAACCTTGCTACAGCCAACTGATGAGCACTAATTAGCGTGAAAGTGGAAAGAGTTGCTTGCATTCTGGTTCAGGAAGGGCATGGCTTGGCAGTTCGGACTTGACTGTTCCTACTGAAGCAGGCTCAATACTGATTTGAATATGACTATATCCAAACTGAGGTGGCTTGGTGTGCAAAATAACGATTGACTGGGGTGCGACCCAAGTAATTACCAGTAGTTGAGATTTCTTCAAGTATTCTTTGCATCACTTATTTCTATCCTACAATGCTATTATAACATTCCACTCACTGGAGTAGAATATTCTAAAAACAAAAGAGGAAAAGCAGAAATACAAACTTTTGAATGTTGAAGCAGAATCTCAGTACCAGCCATTATTGGCCCTGAGTCACTGTATTGCCATCAATAGACTTCTCAACATTCTAATGTTTTATTCTTATTTAGTCAGATACCAGATATTAATTTAGATCAGACTTCACTATAACCCCAGCCAATGGCATCATGACTTCTTTCAAGTTAAAGGTTTACTCAGTGTGTGGTATAAGTCTTAGCATCAGCTTCAGCTTTAGATGAGGTTTTGTGAATGTGGATAGGTAAAACTCAAATACATTCGATACATAACTGTACAGAAAGAGGCTTTTTGCAGGTTCCCCCCCCCCCACTGTGTGCCCCCATTTGGACTACTAGCTGCTGGTTTTCTGACTTTGAGAGTGCATGGATACCTGCTGTCCAGACCTCAGTGCCAGTGTTCTTACCCACTGCAAACTGAATGCCGAATTGCCTATCCCCAATTGGCAAGTACTGACTTATTTATAAGTCCCTAGTACATGGTACTCAGAGTACCAAGGGCATGTAAGGCAGAAGGTCGACCCGGGTCTGCAGCACTGCTTGTGTCACCCTGTGTGTGACAAGGTACAAAATTGCTTCCAGGCCTGCTACTGCAGACAGGACTGGAAGTGCAGTTGTTACACTGCCAGTTTGACTTTGCCATTACCATTAATAGCAAAGCCATTGCTTCCCTGAATGATGTCTGTAAGTCTCTCATAAGGAAGGCCTATCAAGCCCTGAGGCAGGGAGCTGTACATCATTAAGTAGGACATGTAGCGTATATGTGTCTATGCAGCAAAACCCCTAATGCTGTCATTTTGATGTGTAAAAGTTAGTAGCTCTATTGGTTAACACAGACTTACAGGCAGTGTCCATAATAAAGTAAAGCAATTTTTAGAAAGTTGCCACTCTGTGTCCTAGCTGGTCCAGTGGCCTCACTCAGGTACTGGCCTACAGGCAGCTTTATGCCTGCCTGGGAGTGGTATAAATGACTCCCAGGCTTTGCAGCAATAGCAACCCCTGCAGGAAGAATAACCGCCTCCCCTTGCAGGAAAGCACTCAGGGTGTTAGCTGAAATGGCTAGTTTCAAAGGAATAGCCGACTTTTGTTGACAAGTTGTGATAACACTCCAGAGGGGCTTCCATGTGTGCCTCCAGACTAGCTGCAGACAGGGCCAGAGCGAGACAACCAGTGTCTAAACCTGTTGTCCCTTGGGCATGTAGTCCACAGGTAGCCACACCTCTAGGGTGGACTACCAAGCTCCCAATAGCCTAGGAAGAGTGCTGACATCTTGGGAGTGGGCAGACTACTTCCCTCTGAAAATATTAGGTGGCACACATTGCTGAAATGTCATCACCAGAAGGAAGGGGATTTGGTAGCCCATTGGCTAATGACCATGCTACCCCCCTTGGGGCACTTTCCATGGATAAATATGTCACCCATCACACGCTAATCCACAGATCATGCTGAATTTGGAAAGAGGACCGAAGAAGGACTGCCCGCTGCCCTTGGAACTGCACAGAGGGAGTCTGCACCATCTGCTGGACAGCACCTTGGGCTAGTGACGTTTCGACTGTGCCTGTGGCACCTAGCTCAGGGAGAATTTGATCCCCAGACCAGTGAAGTGACTCTAAGAGTGCTGATTGGTTGCCCAAGAGAGACACTAGCCCCCACTAAAGAAAGTGTCTCCAACTTCTGCATCCAGAGAGCCAAAACAAAGCTGCTGCTGTCCTTCTACGCAGAAAGAGGACTTCGTGGGACCCAACCTCTGTGGACTAAGTCATCCCAAATCACCCGTGGACTGAGAAAGCATTACAAAGGCACCCCCATCGACCTCTCCTTTTTTTGAGCATCTTTTCATCATGCATCCCCAGCATCAGGACCACTCCGTTAAAGTCTATGGCTGTTGTGAGATAAAGGCTGGAGCTGGACCAGGAAATGCTTTAGTGGCCAGGTAACTGTCCAAAGTATCCATACTGGCCCCCTAGAACTCCATCCTGTCGGATTTGATTGCCCAAGTCATGCCGGAGTAGCCAAACTAACTTTTAAAAACATTTGTTGAGCAATGATTATTTGTGGTTTATATTAAAAGTGAGAAAACCTTTACAAATCTTTATCTTTGGAAATCTCAGGTGGATTTTGCTCAGCAAGGACTCAAATTCATGAAAATAAAACCAATTTTTATAAATTGGTCTTTTGTTTTTTTCATCTTGTGTGGCTATCTTATTTTGTTGTTTGGTAATATTACATGCATTCACTAAATTCTATGTCCTAACCTGTTGGGCTTGGGCCTTTTTGGCAGGTTCACCCCTAAACTTTTTTCCTTTAGCCTCTGACATGGTGGTAGCGATTTTAGGCCTCTGCGCACTTTAGCACTATTGCCCAGTGTAAAGTGCGTGCGCACTCTGAGTGTGTGTGCTGAGAGTGGCCTGCCCTCCCATAGGAATGCATGGGGGATATGTGTGTCCATGGTAGTTTCTGATATGTGGGGAGTGCAGGGGAGAGTTTGGTATGTGCAAACTTGTGGTAATAAATGCTGCGCAATGGTGTGCGCAGATTAATTGTGTCTAGTGTAGAAGTGCCACTTTTAGAAGTTGGCATTTCTGTGTGCTGTGAGATGTGAATTGCCTGTCTGGCTTGTGAGTGGCAGGGGCTGACTGGTGTGCTTGGCTCCAGGAGCCAGGGTGAGTCTGCCCAGTGGTGAATAGGGAGATCTGCATCTAGATGGGAGGGAGTTGCACCTGGGACCTGAATGGGGCTGTGCCTTCCCTCTATAATGCTGGCACCACACCCTGTGGTGCGTATGATGTCCCTGGCCTTTCCTATGACCAGGGAGAGGGGCTGAGCAAAGCAAAGTGCTCCAGAACCAGTTGCATCTGGTTCTCCCCTTGCCTACACTGGTAACTAGTCAAAATATCGAGTTTTTAATTTCGACTAGACATAATATAGAGTCAAAAATATAGAATAGACATAATATCAACTAGACATAATATAGACTACAAAAATATTGACTAGAAAAAATTAATATTGACTAGAATAGCAATAACATCGAATCAAAAATATAGAATGGACATAATATCGACTAGACAGAATATAGACAACAAAAATATCGAATTTAAGGTAAGTTAATATTAAAGTTTAATTTTTGTGTAATATAATTCTGTAGCCGGTTGTGGGTTTATAGGGGAATAGGGTGGGAAGTAATTTAATTATAATTAATTAAATATGTTATTTTATTTATTGGTATTTAGTTAGAATTAATAGTTAAATTATTATTAATTGGTAATTAATTAAAATATAATTGCTAGTTAATTTTAATTGATTGATTGATTAATATTTTATTTTTTGTAATTTCTTTTCGGTAGCGGGTTGTGGGTTTATAGGGGAATAGGGTGGGAAGCAATTTTATTATAATTAATTAAATATACAATTCAATTTTGGGGTATTTATTTAGAGTTAATTGTTAATTAATTATTAATTGGCAATTAATTAAAACATAATTGGTAATTACATTTATTTGATTATTTGATACATATGTTAATTTTAGTAATTTATTTTCTGTAGCAGGTTGTGGGTTTATAGGGGAATAGGGTGGTAAGTAATTTAATTATAATTATTTAAATATGTTATTTTAGTTATTGGTATTTATTTAGAATTAATCGTAAATTAATTGTTAATTTGTAATTAATTAAAATATATTTTGAAATTTATTGTAATTGATTAATTGATAATTATGTTACTTTTATTAAATTAATTTCTGTAGTGGGTTGTGTGTTTTTAGGGGAATAGCTTGTGAAGTAATTTAATTGAAAGTAATTACATTTTTGAATAAAGAATTTATTGAGTTAATTTTAAAAAATACTTTTAAATTGTTAATTATTTTATTTTTAATAGGTAAATAATTACTATTAGTAGGTAATTTTTATTATTAAATAAATGTTAATTGTATTTTAAATTTATTATTTAATATATTTTACACAATTGTAAAATATTTTAATTATTTTGAAATTGGTGTTACTATTTATATTATTAATATTTAAATAAAAAATATTTACTTGCCCTACTGTTACACTCACTGTAGTTAAAATAGTAATTTTACCTCTATGCTATCCAACTCTTTCCCTACTGTTGCACTCACTGGAGTTGGAATAGTAATTTTTACCCCTACGCTATCCAACGTTTTCCCAACTGTTGCACTCCTGGAGTGGGAATAGTAATGTTTACCCCTACGCTATCCAACGCTTTCCCTACTGTTGCACTCACTTGAGTGGGAATAGTAATTTTTACCCCTTTGCTATCCAACGCTTTCCCTACTGTTTCACTAACTGGAGTTGGAATGGTAATTTTTACCCCTACGCTATCCAACGCTTTCTCTACTGTTGCACTCACTGGAGTGGGAATAGTAAATTTTACCCCTACGCTATCCAACGCTTTCCCTACTGTTTCACTCACTGGAGTGGGAATAGTAATTTTTACCCCTACACTATTCAACGCTTTCCGTACTGTTGCACTCCTTGGAGTGGTAATAGTAATTTTTACCCCTATGCTATCCAATGTTTTCCCTACTGTTGCACTCTCTGGAGTTGGAATAGTAATTTTTACTCCTACGCTATCCAACGCTTACCCTACTGTTACACTCACTGGAGTTGATTGCAAAGGGGAGGTGGTCCACGAAAGGAGACCAAGTCCACATTAGTTTTCACTGTTTGTTTGTTGATGCTAACACACTCAAGAAAACTCTGGACCTCTTGAGTTTTCAAACAACAAAGTCTTTAGAGGGGATGATGAGTGTGTGGAGTGTTACATTTTAAAATCCTTAGGCTCAGTCCTTTTTAAATGAAGAAGATCAAAGTAACCAATTCTTTGTAGAAAAATAGCTCTTTATTTATGATGATACAGATGTGGATAGCCGACACGTGTTTCGCCCCTGTGGCGAATTGCGCCAGGGCTTTCTCAAGGCTGTAATAAATCACAGTAAAAACGGGTGTAAATGTCCATCATTCAGAAAAAAGGAAAGAGAAAACGCCTAAGACCCCAGCAAACCGTGCAAGGTTATAGAAAGGAAAGTGGATTTAGAGTGCAAATTCCTTGGCATTTCAGTACCGGGAAGAGAAAATCCCCTTTAAAGAGGAGAGTGTGTGCGCGCAGGCAGAGAAAATCAGTCAAGGAGAGATTTTTTAGGAGAGTTCCACCACCTCGGGTTGTAGTGCTGAGTAGGTGCAGAACTCCTGAGATTTGGAATTTATTTCCAGTTATGTGAGATACAAGTCATCAAGGAGTGGGCAGATACCTCCACCAGTCTGGTCAAAGAAAAAGTGTTGTGTCAGAGAATAAACAAAATAAGGGGACGTGATGAGACAGAAGAAGAGTTAAGGAAAGTAAAACATTGTCCATTTCATACCTATTTACAATTTTGTGTATTTCCGCAATCTGTGCATGGTAAGTTTCAGCATAAAGTCCGGTTTGTTAATCTGTTGACACAATGTATTCAATTTTTAAATAAAGTTTTTGTTAAAAAACCCAGTTTGTATATTGGTCATTAGAAAGCTACGTTTTCTTGTTACTCAGTCAAGAGACAGTCTGATCGAGCATTTATCCAAGTTTAAAAAACAGTTGTGATCTTATGATTTACATGTCTATTTTTATACAGTTTGTTCATAAGTTTCTATATCTAGCGACAGAGACTTTTTCGTTGGAGGCTCTATGGTAGCTTACAGATAAAGTCTTGTTAGTAACATGATAAAGAACAGTTTGGCATATTTCAAGAAAGAAATTATGTCAGGCCAGGGAAGTTTTTTCTTTTTCAGGATGCTGTAAGCGTGCTCAGTGGGTTGACTCTGAGAGGGGCGTAGTTAATACGGTTCTGTATTAGGAGCCTCGTCTAGGGGCTAGTATACCGGAGCAGTTGGTACGCATGCTCGCTAGTAATTGGGAACAGCCTGGCGTATGTTTGAAAAGAGTGTATTAGTGGTGCGGCTGCATTGTGTGACCGCATAGCGATTTCCACGTCAGGGTATTGGAGCATACATTTAAATGCAGTGCGTTTAAAGCCTGGCCAGCGGGAGCTTGGGCTTGGGTTTGGGCGCAAAAGATGTCTCCAATGACGAATACTCTATACAGGCAATTACAGTTAATCAGATACACGGGAGTTAGCAGTGTCAGGCATAAGGGCACCGGCTCTCTGTGCAAGCGAGGGCTAAGGTTTAAGGCATTGTGGCACTTACTTATTAAGGGATTGAATCCCCGGCGTGTCTCTCCAAACAGCTCGTCTCTTCCGACGTTTCCGCGCTCTGTTTGGTTGTAAGGCTCTTCCCTTTTTAACCCGGAAGGTCAGCTTTGACCCGGAAGTGCTGGTCAGAAGCATAGACCGGCTTGTTTTGAAATCATTCCTATATGACCGAAACGTGGTATCAACAAACGGAAGGGAGGGATTGGCGGTGGCATTGTTATTTGGAAAGGAAAGAAACGCTTTTCATAATCTTGTCTTGGTGTCACGTATTACTAGGAGACTGTGGGTGCGTGACGGATGCGAAATCGACGGGTCGGTAGTAGGTAGATAAGAGTCAAAAACGGGCTGAGGAGGGATGTGCAAATATTGCGCCATATTGGACTGGCATAATGGAAAGGTGAAGGCTAAGCATTAAGCCAATAAACACAAGATAGTGTTTATGCGGTTTTGAAGTTTGAAGGGAATAGAGAACCGATATTGGTGGTCTCATAATGTTTACACAGTCCGCTATTTTGTGTGAGGTTACAGAGGTGTGTTCTACGATTCACGTCTTGTGTGTAGAGGAGGGGAAGCATCACTGCTCTTTTGTTCTATGTCTCTACTATTCTGAAGGCAATATATTTATTTAGGATTAAAACGTTCTAACTGGAGATGTTGCTTTGGATATAAACCATGTATTTGAATCGTCATGCTCAATATTGATGATGATCGATGGACATTATCAACCTCAATATTGATGATCAACAGTTGTGGTCAGGATTGAGCTTAACCGGGATATGTCTATACTAAGAGCGGCTTTGAGTACAATACCATCTGCCTGAGTATAACAGTTATGCATCGACCTGTTCAATGCTGTTAATATACAGTTGTAGTCCATATTTAGCTTGATCCGGACCGTAGCTGTGCTAGGCGAGCTGAATTTCTTCTGTTGGTCCCTGTACAATGTACTCAGGTGTGGTTTTATTCCAACCAGTGGTGCCATTCATATTCTTGGTTGAGGCCCTTCTCCACAGTGTCCATTTTTATGATCAGTGCACTTTCTTCTCTGCGCAGTAGACGATCCACATCACCTCCACGTTTGGGTGTCTTGAGTTTTTTGATACCGACGAAAGAAAATGTTCGATTATGCTCGTGGTGTTGCAGAAAGTGTTCTACAAGGGATTGTCTGGTATCAGTTTTGTGGATATTTCGGTAATGTTCCTGAATGCGGATCTTTAGGGGTCGTCTTGAGCTACCAATATAGTTTTTGCCACAGGGGCAAGTGATCAGGTAAATCGTATTGGTACTTTCGCAATTGATGAAGTCTCTGATTATGTATTTTTGTCCATTGATGCTGACTTCTTTGGTCTTGGACCGACCAAGTTTGCATATTGAGCAGTTTGTGCAGGTGTAAAAGCCTGTGGTTTTTGGTGGAAATTTCATTGGTTTGTTTTTCACCTCAAAAAAGGATGGACAGAGTATATCGCGTAGGTTCCTACATCTGGAAAAACCTAGTTGTGGCTTAGCTGTCAGCGAGTCTTTCAAGGTTGGATTGTCCTTCAACAAATGCCAATGTCTGTTGAGTATTTTACGGATTGTGTATTCCCCACTATGGTATTCTGTGTTAAAACAAATTGTTGTTTTGTTCTTTTTGACCAAGTTGTTGTGGAGTAGGGATTGTCTCTCGGTTTTCTGAAATTTTTCTTGTTCTTTTAGGAGTTTGTCTCCATTGTAGCCTCGTTGTTTTAGTCGTTGGGTTATGGCCTCTGAGTGGTTTTGATAATCTCTTTCTGCACTACAGTTTAGACGGGCCCGTCTATATTCTCCTCCTGGGATATTGTCAATTGTGTGTGATGGATGGCTGCTTGAGGCATGGAGGATCGAGTTTGCAGATGTAAGTTTCCTGTGAATTTTTGTTTGTAACTGCTGGTCCGAAACATATATTGTTAGATCTAGGAAATCAACTTCTGTTCTGGAGATGTTGTATGTGATTTCGATGCCCCATTTGTTTGGTACTAATGATTTGATGAAGGATCTTAGTTTTTGTTCACTGCCCTGCCATATGAGGAGAATGTCATCTATGTAGCGACCCCACATAATTATGTTGTCAATGATTTCTTCAGGTCTTTCTTGCCATAGCCAGTGTTCTTCGACTGTACCCATCACCAGACAGGCGTACGGTGGGGCAAATTTGGCCCCCATTGCAGTCCCTTTTAATTGGATGTAATATTTGCCATTGAATAGAAAGTAGTTATTAAAAAGGCAAAATTCCAGTAGATCGAGCATCATTTTATTCCGAGCAGTTAGATGAACTGATCTTGTCTGTAAGTATTTTCTTGCTGCTGCTAGACCATCCATATGTTTTATTGAGGTGTACAGACTGCAGATATCAATTGTGATGAGAAGGTAGTCATCTTGCCATGATATGTTTTCTAGTTTTTGTAGGACATCCTTGGTGTCTTTGATAAAAGATGGAAGTGCCTTCATCAGAGTTTGTAGTTCTGCATCGATGAAGGCCCCTACATTGGAGCAGATGGAATCAATTCCAGCAATGATAGGTCGTCCTTTCGGTATTCTTCCCGGCTTATGCACCTTGGGTAGCAGGTATAGTGTTGGTGTGATGGGATTTTTTATAAAAAGCAAGTTTTTTTCTTCTGCACTCAGCAGGCCTTTTTCATACCATAGGTCTAATAAGGTAGTTAGTTTATCCTGAATTTGTTTGGTGGGGTTATGGTCCAACAGTTGAAAGCAGGTTGTATCCTCCAGCTGTCTTTGGGCTTCTTTCACGTAGTCGGAGGTGTTTAGGAGGACCACATTTCCTCCTTTATCCGCTTCTTTGATCGTAAGGTTGTCATTGCACCTCAGGTCTTTTAGCGCCATTCTTTCTTTTGCTGAGATGTTCTTGGGGATGTATTTTTGTTTAGTCTTGTATTTTTGAAATTCCTTATCGAGGTCATCTGAGACTCTTTTAGAGAACATGTCGATGGAGTTTCCTGCTGGGAGTGAGGGAGTGAATTTTGATTTTTTCTTTAGTGTATTCGGTTTAGAATGAAAAATATCAATGCCCAAGTCTTCTGCCGTTGTAGTCAAAAGCTCCAGATGATCTGGATCTGTGTCTGTTTCGAGATGTAATAGCAGATTGCTGTTTTCAAGATCTTGTGCTGACATGTCACTTGTTTGTGCATTGTTATGGGTGGTATTTTGTCGTCTTGGATTCTCATTGAAGAACGATTGGAGCTTGAGTTTTCTTGTGAATTTGAAGAGGTCAACCTTGGTTTTGACCAAGTCCCATTGCGCCGTCGGGCAAAAAGAGAGACCCTTGTTAAGAATGTTGTAGTGTGTTTCAGGTAGGATCTCCGTCGATAAGTTTAAGACCAAGTTGTTTCTTAGGTTTTCAGTAAGTGCCGTTCCTTCATCCTTGCTCTTGTCTGTACACCCGATGTGTTTGGTTTTGGTGTCCCTAGGTTTGGTGGACGTTGTCGATTCTCCTGTACGTTCCCTAGTCGATGTCGTTGTACTTCCTCCCGAAAATTTACCTGTGGACGAGGATTGTTTGATGTAGTTAGGTCTTCCAGCGATCCTGCCTCAGATGAACTTGGAGTTTGGATCGGTGTATTTGGATTGCTGTTGGTTGCCGAGGTATTGATGTTGTCATATTTTTGGGCAAATGTGTAGACCCTTCCTTGTTGGTAATCGTTTAGATCACGTCGAAATTTGCGATTTTTCCTTTGTATGATATCCTCCTCATATTCATCCAAAAATTTGTTCAAGATGTCGTAATTTTTTACGGTGATGTCTCCCCAATTCGCTTCCTCAATTCTCTTGGATAGATTGTCCACTTCTTTTTTGTTTGTTTCGTATTCCTCCTGTGCAATGTCAATTAGTTGCCTTATCATGTTGTTGGATGCTGTGCGGAGATTTTCCTCCCAGAGTTGTAATTTTTCTGGTGATGTTGTGTCAATTGGTGGAAAAATGAGAATGCGTAGCCCTCGTGGGATCAGGTTGTGTTCCAGATATTTTTTGAGCGACGCTCCTTCCCACCATTTGGAGGTCTCTTTCTTGGCAGCTCTTTCTAATGCTTGGAAGGTGCTTTTTGCTGATGTTAAGTTAGTCGTACTCGGAGTTTTACTAATTGCAGCTCCAGAGGGGTCAAAGGCTTCTGCTAGTCTGTTGTTGCGTCTATCCCGACGATTGCCGTATGCTGACATTCTGATTGTGATGATAATCTTCCTTTTTTGTCCAAAATGGTTATTGATCTGGGTACTCTTTGATTGCAAGCTTTGATTATATTGGATGTGGTACTTGGAAATCCTTACAAAGAATTTTTTGCAAAGGGGAGGTGGTCCACGAAAGGAGACCAAGTCCACATTAGTTTTCACTGTTTGTTTGTTGATGCTAACACACTCAAGAAAACTCTGGACCTCTTGAGTTTTCAAACAACAAAGTCTTTAGAGGGGATGATGAGTGTGTGGAGTGTTACATTTTAAAATCCTTAGGCTCAGTCCTTTTTAAATGAAGAAGATCAAAGTAACCAATTCTTTGTAGAAAAATAGCTCTTTATTTATGATGATACAGATGTGGACAGCCGACACGTGTTTCGCCCCTGTGGCGAATTGCGCCAGGGCTTTCTCAAGGCTGTAATAAATCACAGTAAAAACGGGTGTAAGTGTCCATCATTCAGAAAAAAGGAAAGAGAAAACGCCTAAGACCCCAGCAAACCGTGCAAGGCTATAGAAAGGAAAGTGGATTTAGAGTGCAAATTCCTTGGCATTTCAGTACCAGGAAGAGAAAATCCCCTTTAAAGAGGAGAGTGTGTGCGCGCAGGCAGAGAAAATCAGTCAAGGAGAGATTTTTTAGGAGAGTTCCACCACCTCGGGTTGTAGTGCTGAGTAGGTGCAGAACTCCTGAGATTTGGAATTTATTTCCAGTTATGTGAGATACAAGTCATCAAGGAGTGGGCAGATACCTCCACCAGTCTGGTCAAAGAAAAAGTGTTGTGTCAGAGAATAAACAAAATAAGGGGACGTGATGAGACAGAAGAAGAGTTAAGGAAAGTAAAACATTGTCCATTTCATACCTATTTACAATTTTGTGTATTTCCGCAATCTGTGCATGGTAAGTTTCAGCATAAAGTCCGGTTTGTTAATCTGTTGACACAATGTATTCAATTTTTAAATAAAGTTTTTGTTAAAAAACCCAGTTTGTATATTGGTCATTAGAAAGCTACGTTTTCTTGTTACTCAGTCAAGAGACAGTCTGATCGAGCATTTATCCAAGTTTAAAAAACAGTTGTGATCTTATGATTTACATGTCTATTTTTATACAGTTTGTTCATAAGTTTCTATATCTAGCGACAGAGACTTTTTCGTTGGAGGCTCTATGGTAGCTTACAGATAAAGTCTTGTTAGTAACATGATAAAGAACAGTTTGGCATATTTCAAGAAAGAAATTATGTCAGGCCAGGGAAGTTTTTTCTTTTTCAGGATGCTGTAAGCGTGCTCAGTGGGTTGACTCTGAGAGGGGCGTAGTTAATACGGTTCTGTATTAGGAGCCTCGTCTAGGGGCTTGTATACCGGAGCAGTTGGTACGCATGCTCGCTAGTAATTGGGAACAGCCTGGCGTATGTTTGAAAAGAGTGTATTAGTGGTGCGGCTGCATTGTGTGACCGCATAGCGATTTCCACGTCAGGGTATTGGAGCATACATTTAAATGCAGTGCGTTTAAAGCCTGGCCAGCGGGAGCTTGGGCTTGGGTTTGGGCGCAAAAGATGTCTCCAATGACGAATACTCTATATAGGCAATTACAGTTAATCAGATACACGGGAGTTAGCAGTGTCAGGCATAAGGGCACCGGCTCTCTGTGCAAGCGAGGGCTAAGGTTTAAGGCATTGTGGCACTTACTTATTAAGGGATTGAATCCCCGGCGTGTCTCTCCAAACAGCTCGTCTCTTCCGACGTTTCCGCGCTCTGTTTGGTTGTGAGGCTCTTCCCTTTTTAACCCGGAAGGTCAGCTTTGACCCGGAAGTGCTGGTCAGAAGCATAGACCGGCTTGTTTTGAAATCATCCCTATATGACCGAAACGTGGTATCAACAAACGGAAGGGAGGGATTGGCGGTGGCATTGTTATTTGGAAAGGAAAGAAACGCTTTTCATAATCTTGTCTTGGTGTCACGTATTACTAGGAGACTGTGGGTGCGTGACGGATGCGAAATCGACGGGTCGGTAGTAGGTAGATAAGAGTCAAAAACGGACTGAGGAGGGATGTGCAAATATTGCGCCATATTGGACTGGCATAATGGAAAGGTGAAGGCTAAGCATTAAGCCAATAAACACAAGATAGTGTTTATGCGGTTTTGAAGTTTGAAGGGAATAGAGAACCGATATTGGTGGTCTCATAATGTTTACACAGTCCGCTATTTTGTGTGAGGTTACAGAGGTGTGTTCTACGATTCACGTCTTGTGTGTAGAGGAGGGGAAGCATCACTGCTCTTTTGTTCTATGTCTCTACTATTCTGAAGGCAATATATTTATTTAGGATTAAAACGTTCTAACTGGAGATGTTGCTTTGGATATAAACCATGTATTTGAATCGTCATGCTCAATATTGATGATGATCGATGGACATTATCAACCTCAATATTGATGATCAACAGTTGTGGTCAGGATTGAGCTTAACCGGGATATGTCTATACTAAGAGCGGCTTGAGAAAGCCCTGGCGCAATTCGCCACAGGGGCGAAACACGTGTCGGCTGTCCACATCTGTATCATCATAAATAAAGAGCTATTTTTCTACAAAGAATTGGTTACTTTGATCTTCTTCATTTAAAAAGGACTGAGCCTAAGGATTTTAAAATGTAACACTCCACACACTCATCATCCCCTCTAAAGACTCACTGGAGTTGAAATAGTAATTTAAACCCCTACGCCATCCAACGCTTTCCCTACTGTTGCACTCACTGGAGTGGGAATAGTAATTTTTACCTCTACGCTATCAAACGCTTTCCCTAATGTTGCACTCTCTGGAGTGGTAATAGGAATTTTTACCCCAACGCTATCCACTGTTTTCCCTACTGTTGCACTCGCTGGAGTGGGAATAGTCATTTTTACCCCTACGCTATCCAACGCTTTCCCTACTGTTACACTCTCTGGAGTTGGAATAGTAATTTATACCCCTACGCTATCCAACGATTTCCCTACTGTTGCACTCTCTGGAGTTGGAATAGTAATTTTTACCCTTAAGCTATCCAACGCTTTCCCTACTGTTGCACTCACTGGAGTTGGAATAGTAATTTTAACCCCTACGCTATGCAACACTTTCCTTACTGTTGCACTCTCTGGAGTGGGAATAGTAATTTTTATACCTACGCTATCCAACACTTTACCTACTGTTGCACTCTCTGGAGTGGGCATAGTAAATTTTACCCCTACGCTATCCAACGCTTTCCCCACGGTTGCACTCACTAGATTTGTTACAGTAAATGTAACCCTTTCGCTATCCTACAGTAAAAATATTGTATATGTTTAGTAAATAATATGTATATATATATATATATATATATATATATTTATATATATATATATATATATATATATATATATATATATATATATATGTATATATATATATATATATATATATATATATATATATATATACATACATATATATATATATATATATATATATATGTATTAAAAATATATATTTTTTAAAGTTACATTAATTATTTCTCAATTTTACGTTTATTTAAGTATTTTAAATATGTTTAACTTAATTTAATTTATTACTATATTACCTTTAATTTACTTTTAAGCCATTTAAAAAATTTGATATTTTGAAAGTCTATATTTTTTACACTCGATATTTAATAGTCGATATTTTTGTACTTACCTGTTTGAAGATAGGAAGTCGATATTTTTGCAGTCGATATTTTGACCTCGATATTTTGTCCTCTCGATATTTTGTCCGTCGATGTTCTGTCAGTGATCCCCTACACTGCTACAACGAAGGATTTTGTGGTATAAATACAGGGGTTGTAACCCCATGTAAAATGTTCTTGTCTTGGACTGGAATCTGCCAGGGGCGTGCTGCTGCTGGAGCTCAGGAGGAGGCTTGCCTCCCTGGGCTCTGCCCTGCCCCTGGATGCCTTGAAGACTTGATTTTCTTGGGAGCCTCCTTCTTTGCCCCAGGATCCCTTCTTTATCTTTAAAAGACCTTTTTCCTGCCCCAGCCCATTAAGGGCGCTTTATTTTTATTGACCTCTCCAGTGCCTTTTAGGGGCTGGGTATCTCTACCTTTAGCGCCTGGGGCGCTTCATCTGCATTATGGCCGCCTGCCCCTTTTTAATTAACAGAGCAGGTGCCCACCCTGCATTTGGCTTTTTTTTATCTAGTGCGCGGGTTCCCACCCAGCGACTTTGCCCGTATGTTTATTTAAACTAAAGCGGGTGCCCACCCCGTGTTTCACCACAGCGGCCCGGCTGAGTTATAATGCTTTGGCTGAGCCACAAGAGAGTTGCTGCCCAGCCACTGCCTAATGCGACCCGGAAGCTGTCTGCCTGGTTGGGGGCGTGCCTGCCCCCAGCCGGAAGAGGAGACCGCAGCCCGGAGCCTCGCTAGCTCCCCACTAAGTCCTGGCTCCGAGATGGGGGGCTGGATGAAGCATGGCAGATGGTGAAGCGGGACTCCCGTGAGATGGGAGAGCCCCTCAATGCCCCCACCTGAGTGAGGAGGAGGACACCACAGAGACGCCACCAAGAAGGAACTGGTGAATGGGGGCTGCGCTGAGGGCACTTATGTGCTCCTCCCTACCCTGTGCTGTACTTCCAAGCTGCGCTGCCATTGGGGGCAAGTTCCTTAGGGGGAACCTGTAGTTGTTGAAGGGCCCGAGGGGCCCATGTCCCTTACTTGCCCAGGCCCAATAGTGGTGCCATTTCCCAGAGAGGCCCCGGATGACAGCGGGTTGCTCCAACGTTTTACATAATTGTTTAAAGGGCCCATGTCCGCTGCTTGTTCAGGCACCAGAGTGGTGCTTTTTCCGAGAGCGGCCCCAGATGGTAGCGGCCGCTCCAGCGTTGACTCACTACTTCCCCTAGCCTAGAGGGCTCCAACATTTTGCATATTTTGTTTCCAGGGCCTAGATGGCTCCCACACGTTGTTGGTGTTTATTTCCAGACCCCCGTGGCTCCAACTTTTGGCGCATTTTTTTGTTCTAAGGTCCCGTGAAAGCCCATGCCGCAGTTTACATTCCACAGCTGCCCAGCAATTAGTGGGCAGCTGCACCGTTTAGGTTGCTCTTTCTTTTAGGGGACATGTTCTTGTAACCCAGGAGTGAGACGCACTCATTTGCCCCATTCCTACCTTGGCCTGCACAGCTGTGCAGCACTTAGTGTCAGCTGCAATGTTTAGGCCTTCATTGAAGCTTGCCAGCTGTCCAGCAAGTAGAGGGCAGCTGCCACGTTTACTTTTGCACAGTGGCGCACCCTTGACCTTCGCTGCATTGGCAGCGCACCCTGACTTTGGGACAGAGGGCATTTGAGCCCCTTGGTGATGGCAAGTTGGCCCAGGGGACTATTAAGTTTTGTAGGGCGCAAGGCCCTAGTGTACTTTTTATAGGTGTTAGGAAATGTAATGTTTGTAGCATGATTTATGCACCTTGATTTATGCTCATAGATGTACTTTTATGCTTATTAGGTTTTACCTATTGTTTTAGTTCTCTACTGTGGTCTAGGTTTGATGTATTCCCTACTACAGGTTATGTTACTAAGTTGATTTTCTGATGCAAGTTATGTTTAGGAGTTATGGTCTACTATACTTAGACTTATGATGTTGGCGTAGAATAGAGTTCTAGCCTTATGTGATACTGTACCTGTTCTGATTTATGTTACAGGTTGACGCTGAGTATGGTGACTACCAGTGACTACTGGCTGTGTTCTAAGTTCCTGATTTATTCTTACTTATACTATTCTTTTCCAAGTGCTAATTCTGACAGTGGCCCACGTGGCCCTGTCATGTGTAAATAATCCCTTGTAAATATTGCCTGTGCCAGTTGGCACAGTGTACATGGTGTGATTACTGTCTAATGTGTTTTTATTATAATACAAAAGCTATTGTTATATAACCTTGTGTGGAGTTCCTTTTTTGGTGTGCCTAGTGTGCTGTTTCTGTGTGTGTTGTGCAAATGCTTTACACATCGCCACCGAGATAAGCCTAACTGCTCGTGCCAAGCTACCAAGGGGGTGAGCAGGGGTTATCTTTGGCGTGTAACTCCCTTTCCCTGACTAGAGTGGTGGTCTCTGCCTGGCTTTGGCGCAAGCCTCAGCCAACTAGAGATCCCCATTTCAAACAAAACCTATCTGCTCAAAAGCCATAGATACCCAGGGTTTAGTTTAAGGTTGCTCAAACTAGCCTTGCTGAACTTGAGACGTTTCTTTTATAATGTATTCTTTGGTAAGTCCCATAGCCATACCTCATAATGCACCCAAAATCCTCACAATAAGGAAAATAAAACAATAGGAAGGTGTACCTATACATTCAAAAAGAGAAAGAAAAATATGAAACGAGCACTGAGGAAACAGAACTATGCTACTCATCTTCAAAATACTTTATTTGGATTGAATATTGGTCAACATTATTGACAGTCCAAAGGAATAGAAAAAAAGAATATCAAATGAAGGTCAAAAAATGAATGCTGCCAATCCTTGCATTAGTCAGGTACCAACACAATGTCTTGCTCCGCAGTTTGTGTTGGCATAACCAGGCTTAACCAGACAGAAATGCTGCCAGATCTTTGAGGTCTTCAGAATTAATTGGTAGCAGTGTTGGAGGACACTCCTTCAAAAGGGTGACTTGGTGTATGCAGTGGTGAATAGCTTCACACACTTGCTCATCTATGTTTACATGTGTTTCTACATCGGGTTAATGGAGGAACTAAGCAACATAACTGTTGGACCTGGCCTTTTCTGCAGTGTCATTCTCAAATATTTTGACTTCTTCCACCTATTTTTGTTAAATTCATTTTTGTATGCCATGACTGGGTCCTGTGCTCACTGCGCCACTGGATTCAAGATAGCCTGGCTGATGAAGGGTGATGCCCTGAAACCGGTCCCAGGATGCTTGCTTCTTGTCGGGAGAGGACCTGGCTTAGCAGCTCAGGCTGGATTGTTCCCATGAGCAGCAGGGTCAAGACTGATTTACATATGGCTGGATCCAAACTGGGGTGCCGTGGTGAGCAAAAGAACAATGGATTAAACCCAGATCCTTGTGACTGGGGGTGAATGTTTGCATTGTTCAGCATTCTGTCCATCATTTGTTCCTTTTGCTTTTGCCACCCTAAGTTGGAAGGGTATGCCTAGACATGGGTCCCGTGCTAACTGCTCCACTGGATTCAAGCAAACCTGGCTGATGAGGGGGAATGCCCGAAAACCAGTCCCAGGATGCTTGTTTCTGGTCCAGGGAGGACCTGGCGGGGCAGTTCTGGCTAAATTGATCCCATGAGGGGCAGGGTCAAGACTGATTTGCATATGGGTGGGTCCAAACTGGGGTGGCTTGGTGAGAAAAAGAACGATGGATTAAACTCAGATCCTTGTGACTGGGGGTGAATGTTTGCATTGTTCAGCATTCCGTCCAACATTTATTCCTTTTGCTTTTTTCGCACTAAGTGGGAAGGTTATGCCCAGATGTGCGTCTCATGGTCACTGCGCCACTGTAGTCAAGCTAGCCTAGCTGATGATGAGTGATGCCTGAAACCAGTCACAGAATGCTTGTTTCTTGTCCAGGGAGGAACAACTGAATAGAAAAACACAAACCCTGCCAGAGCAAATAGGTAGGTCCCTTAGCGGGATCCTTTCAATGAGGTTGCGAGCGACTGAGAACACCTGTCTGAGTGAACAATGAATAAACTAATAATTCAGCCGTTATTGAAAAATGTACAAAAGTTTTATTTACAGTACATAAAAAGAATTCATTCTGTGTAAATGCATAATCCAAAAAATATATCAAAGAAGGAAGATAAACACATAAGTCATAATCACAGGTCCCACATATTCCCTCAGTCACTCAGAAACATTCATTCTCTTTCAGCGCTTCAAGCATTCAATTCATTCATACTTGAATCTAACAAACACACATGATATTCAGTGAAGATACTGTTTTAAACTAAAGCTACAACGAACTGTGATGTAAAGCAATTGAGGAGGCAACAAGCAATAAATGGTTTTTTGAGCTGATACTGCATGGGTGCCATCCAGGTGGAAATGCGCCGACGCGCGTTTCGATGCTTGGCCTAGTGGGGCTGCATCTTCATTAGGGCGAGGGAGACCAAAGGGAACATGGGCATAACATAGAAGGGCACACTGTAATTAGGCTGGGGCTGGAGAGAGTTACGTCAAATGAAGAATAAAAAGAGGTGAAGACACTAGTCAATCATGCATAGTCCCAGGAGGATCTGATGTGTGTAGGGATTCACTCCACTACGCAATCTCAGGGAGAGGGGGGATGAACACAGAATGGTCCTGCAGGGTCCTTGGGTAGGACAAGGGGGCCGTCAACCGGCAGGGGGATTTCACTGTACTGTCCACTAGTTCAGGAGAATCCTGTAGGGTAGGGCAACAATCAGGGTCGCGATGCGTAGTGATATATGTATAAAAGGTGAAAGGATCGAGTTTCAGGAACTGGTTGAAAGCGGGGACCTGTACAGGACTGGTTAATAAATTCCAGGTCTATCTGGTTGAAAGGGGTTGCTGAGCAGACGGATCCACGGGAGAGTTCTTAATATAAGTTAAGGTCAATCCATTGAAAAAGACCTGTCAAGAACTGGTTAGACAACTCCAGGTCCAGTTAATTGAAAGGGTTGCTGAGTGGAGGGATCCAAGGGTGGGTTCCTAGCTAGACAACTCCAGGTCCAGTTGGTTGAAAGGGAATGTTGGGTGGAGGGATCCAAGGGTGGGTTCCTCAAATGGGAACGGGCATCGTGGACCGCGAGGCGGCGTCTTCAGGGATTCGCGGAGGGTCAGTGAGTCTTGTCCAGGGAGGACCTGGCTTGGAAGTTCGGGCTGGACTTTTCCCATGAGGGGCAGGATCAAGACTGATTTGCATATGGCTGGGTCCGAACTGGGGTGGCGTGGTGAGCAAATGAACGATGGATTAAACCCAGATCCTTGTGACTGAGGGTGAATGTTTTAATTGTTCAGCATTCCATCCATCATTTGTTCCTTTTGCTTTTGTTGAGCTAAGTGGGAAGGGTTTGCCCAGATGTGGGACCTGTGCTCACTGTGCCACTGGATTCAAGCTAGATTGGCTAATGAGGGGTAATGCCCCAAAACAAGTCCGTAGATGCTTGTTTCTGGTCTTTGGAGGACCTGGCTTGGCAGTTCAGGCTGCACTGTTCCAATGAGAGGCATGGTCAAGACTGAATTGATACGGCCAGGTCCAAACTGGGGTGGTATGGTGAGCAAAAGAAAGATGGATTAAACCCATATCATTGTGACTGGGGGTGAAAGTGTATATTGTTCAGCATTCCGTCCATCCTTTTACTTATAGAGAGTTGGCATTTTCTTGCCTTAGGCATTTGGTGCTTTCAGCCTGTCTATGGTAATATGACTGGGTTTAGTTGGCAGTTTGGCTTTGTGGATTCCTCCTAGACAGCCACACACAATGTGGGAGCTTAAGGAGGCCTAAATGGACCAATACCGGCAGCATAGGAGGGTGGGGCTGGGACAAGCCTCACTTACAACACAATAGACTGTGTCCTGTCTTCACAGAAAGGGCAGCATACACCTATAGTTAGTCTGGAGCCAGGCCCAGGAAAGCAGGGTATCTGTGCATGTCAAAGGCACACCTGTATATAAACACTTGACCTCAGACATCAACCCTTCAGTACACTTCTGGATTTGTGGATACTCTGCCAGGAAAAAGATTGCTTTGCTGCTACGAGGACTGCCACTCAGCTGGACTGCTGCACTTAAGAACCTGCTGCCATATTGTGCTGACATGCTGCCTGCTGTTCTTTTGCCTGGGAAAGAAGAACTGGACCTGCAAATTCATCTCTAACCCAGCACTTCAGAGTGACTCCAAGGGAGAGTCTGATTAGGGAGCTTAAATCAAGGTCGTGGGCTCTCTGCCACTGCGAGCGGGCCAGTTCTTACTGTGACTGCGCTGCTCGGACTGAAATTCAGCATGGAGCACAACCAGTCTATTTTTACTGCAGCATCGACCACTCACGGGGGATCAGCAATGCGAAGCTCCAGCCCATCCATATGCGATGCCCAGCCTGGTATTTACCCCATCCAGACAGGATCCCATGACACTCCTCTTGATCCTCGCGGCCTTTTCCAACATGAACAGGACTCTTGGCACAAAAGATTAAAAGGCAAACTTCTGTAGTACTAATCTGGGACTGTATTTGACCTGCTCTCCATTGCGGTCTACCTGAACTTTGACTTTGGCCCGGTTCAGCATGACCAGAGAGCCGCAGTTGGTGGTATTTGCTTTTAAGGGCTATTGTACACTGTATTGTTTTAAAAAAATATTTTTGTGTGGTGTTTCTCAGTTTTACTGGTTAGAGTGTTGCACAAATATTGAACAGATTTTTTCTAAGTTAAGCCTGAGTACTCTGTGCCAAGCTATCAGTGAGTTGAGAACAGGTTGATGTGTGGTTTTCATGCACCTTAAGCTGATAAGGATTGTGGTTGCTACTTGACCAGGGCTCACACTCCAGTCCTCCAACAGCCCAGATCTCACAGGATTATTTTATAATGTAAAAAGAGAAACTATACCTAACCACCTAGAGTGAATAATCAATAACATCACACAAACTTTAAAAGACCCCCTTTGTGCCCTAGAGAATTCTTCATAAGGTCACAAGAGATTACCAAATCTTGGTGGCCATTTTGAAAAACCTAAACTATAAAATGACTGCCCAGTGTGCCATTCCCTGCTTGACAATCTTTTACCAGAAAGATGCTGTCAACATGTCGACCTGAAATGTTACCTGTGGTCCTAGTATCCTGCATGCACATCTAAAAGTTGAGGAATAAACAGGACACACTAAGACTCAGATGAGTACTAAACCTTATTTCTTGTTACCAAGTATTATTTTTCATTCAAATGGACGAATGAGCAACAATTCAACTGGGTGCCCCTTTGAAAAGAACCTGAACAATTCGAATTAATCGGAAAGAATCTCTATTGATAACGATTTGAACATAGAGATGATTGTGTAGCAGGAGGCCGATTTGTAATTGCACGGCCTGCAAAGGGACACCCACTTGAAAAACTGAAAGAAGAAGAAAGGACAAATCATAAAGGCGCTTAAAAGATTCATAAGTTAGAGAACTGAAAGACATCTGAGGCTTCGTTTGTAGAGCTACATTCTGTATAATGTAAAAGACTGTGTTAATGAGTCAGCAACCCTGAACCAAAAAACTTTTGAACAATGTTCTACAATTATGTAGACCAGTGGGTGTCTCCTTCCCAATCTCTATTTTGGCACCGAATCTTCTCTCCGGGTCTCCTCCACGACTCACACTCTCCCCCACCAACACTGTCCTAGCTAAAGAGACACTTCATCTATTTTTCTGAATCTTTGCAGTTGTGTGGCCTGGCAGCTAACTTCACCCCAAGTGTACCATAAAGACAAGGAGGCTGAGAGAGCGCAATTTGAGTAAAATGTATAGGTGCACCATATTTACATGTAAGATGCACGAATTTAGTTAAAGCACATAAGAGTGTCGAAAATATAGAATGCACATACTCACGAGTGTTTAATCAATATAGAATGCATATTTTAGAGTGTGAAGCTAATGTAGTAATGTTTAGAAATGTTAGAATGCTATTAGATTCCATGTTATGTAGCTGTTGCAGAAGAGAATGTAATGCTGCCAAACGTAGAAATGTGCAGGCCTCATGGCAATGTATGAAGAACGAAAACGTGCCTTTGCATTTTCACATAAGATGGATTTACTATTATTCAGAATATTATTGATCATACGTTAAAGTTATGTTTTATAGAAGTGTTTCATATAATCAGAGTGTAATAGGTTAGAATATTGTTTTAGGCTAAGAAATAAAGGTTCACAGAGTGCAGGCCTGTTTCAAGTAATTTAGTAGGCCTGTAAAGATAAAGTCGTTTCTTTGATCTGCATGTGCTAGTTAAAATCGAGTCTTGTTAAGCATAAATTGCAGAACATGTTCGAAGTTTTTACGACTTAAGAGATAAGTTGGAGCCCGGAATTTGGGGCCCACTTCATGGGTGTCTGTTTGCAGGTGTGAGGGGGTTCCAATCAAGAGAGTGATGAATAGAGCTCTGTTCTGGGAGACAGGCACAGGCCTGGAGGAGGCTTCAGGAATTTCCTGGGGGGTACCGGGGTGCCGAGAAGAGCCTGAGAAGCAAGGTCAACGCTAACGAGAATCCCAGAGGAGTATCAGTATGGAAAAAGCCAGAACCGACACCACGTGAGAAGTGTACGTGAGGGGCGTCTTTGAGGGGCGTTTCAACTATAATTGAGATTTTGTATTAGGGACAGCACCCTGGGGTGGAGTTAGAGCAGATGCCCTGAGGAACCTTAGAGAGCGGATCGGTAGGCAGAGAGGGCATGACTGCGATGCACAGATTTACAACAGAGACTAAGGGAAAGTGAGTGTACTTATTTGGAAGTCACCACGGCTGACACCTTTTTTTTTTTAGGTTAAGACTCTGCTAAGTAGGGATGTCACTTAGTCTAGTGTAGGGACAGTCTAACCTGGATTTTTCTCCCTTTTGTAAATGACGCTCAAGTTACAACTTGTGTCAATTCTTGCAAACCTGCTGATCTTTGAATTAGTCTTGGTGATATTTTTCTGTCGCCTAAGATCGTTTAGAGAATTCATGTTTGTATTGGTGCCAATATATCTTTTGAACCATATATTGAGATGTTTGTATCTCCAGTTATCTTTGGCTTTATAATAAAACTTTAAAACTTATTCGTGGTAAGTGGTTCTTCAGAGTTGTGCAAATTATTGGATTGATTAACCTGGTAGTGGATTGCTTTTTACTCTATGACAGGCAACAAAGGTTCAGTCGACCTAAGTGGGGATTTAGATCTAGAGTAATCAGATAAGAGATCCAAAACCCCACCGTCCCAGTTGGTAGCAGATTAGGATGGCTGCCTTCTAGAGGAAGGTGATCTAGACTAGGTTAAGAGTACCCCGAGGCCCCTAGAGATCGAGAGATGACCAGAAGTAGAATCACCTGCCGAAGAAGGTGCTGACGGTGCGAGAGAAAAGAAGCAGAGTCGGTCGAGAGTGAGTATAATAAGGGTCATGCGTTGTCAGATTGCGGTGGTTCGTGTTGTATTTGTGTTGTAATGTCATGCGGAGTTGAATGCCTGTAGTGTGATTGAGGCAGGGTTGTGAGCACGCGCAACCTGGTGAAAATCTTAAGTTCAGAGAAGAGCTTAAGTGGTTCGGGTTTATCGGACATCCAGAGTAATTGTCGACCATTGTGAAGGGGGTCATGAGGTACCATTGATCGCCTGCAGGACCGAGATAGGGGAACGCAAGAGTGAGTGTATGGGTAACGGACGCTGGTCGGAAGTTACCGTGTGTAAGTAACCTATCAGTTAAGACGACTGTCTGGACGTTCGCGGAAAGACATTTCGTCAGTTAAGGTGACAATTACAGTTAGACTGTGGACGTACAGTCAAGAAAAGTGATCGCTTGGTCGGAAGTAATCATTTTTCAGAGTATGAATGGGACGCATGCATGACCGGGAGACGAGCTGAGAAAGGAGAGGAACTGCTGCGAGAGGGAGACGAGTGACATCAGAGAGAGCCGCGCTGGGATAGGCCGGTTGGTGTGAAGCCGCACTGTGATAGGCCAGCGGACGCAAACCGCGCTGTGATAGGCCAGTTGGCAAGAAGCGCGCTGTGATAGGTGGACTGTCATCAGGAAGTAAACAAACGCAGGGAATTAAGGAAAATTGTAGATTTTAAACATGAAGTGTTTAAAATGCTTGAGAGCGATCTTTAAGAGAGAAAGGAGAGAATCTTTTGACGGGGAAGAGGCCCCGCCAGAGGGTACACCAGCTCATTATATGGCTACGAATGTTGGGTTACATACCATACTGTGGATTTCTAATTGGAGTAAGATTACAGAAGGGAACGAGGAACTGACCTTTCCGAAATACGGAACGTTTAGATTAGAAGTGTTGCACCAGTTAAAAGCAGTTATGTCCTCAATGAGACCTCTGCCCAGACCAACACAGTTTGAAGCCCTTAATGCGTGGATTAGGGCGGCGCACGACAGGAACCAGAACAGGCGTCACGAAAAAGTGAGACGATCGGTAAGGGCAGTGCAAGACGCCAAATGGGATGAGGAAGCCAAGAAATGGAGAGTGCAGACTATTGAAGTAGATAAATTGTATCCAGGGATAGAAGTTACAGGAGATAAAAGAACACCAAAAGAGGATGATGAGAGCGAGACAGAAGATAGCCTGATAAATAGGTTGTTGATAGATAGACCGCCTCCGTACAATAGAGAGATGGAAGGAGCCGAGCTCCGAAGAGAAGATAGGGTTGGCATAGGGGAGTATAGACCACTCCCTATAACGGATTGGGAACCCACCAAAGGTGAGGAAACACCTCAACCTAGTCCAGTACAGAGAGTAGTCGGAAGGTTCGTGGTACAAAAGGTGCCAGAAACGGAGCGTGCTAAGTCCTATCAGTTGCCGGATGCTCTTCAAGTACCTGTTACCATAGGCCCTATAGTATCGATTTATGACCCAGAGAAAGCACGAGAGGAGGAACAGGCACGACTAGACAGAGAGAGAGCAGAAATGGAAAGAAGGAACAATATGACCAATGCCCGAAGGCAGTTGCCAGGACCAAGAGATCGGAGCACCCCATTAAATTCAGCAGTGGATCCCATAATAGATCAGGGGGCTGAGAGAGGACCGATGGATCTGAGGGGACCACGGCCGAAGTCCTTTAAGGAGCTGAGGGCTGACTTGAGAGAGTGGAATGCTAACACAGGAACCCAGAGTAACAGGTCAGGAGCGGAAGCAGAGTGGGGAAGTCGAGGCGATGGAACATTGTCTCACTGCGGGGCTAGTGAAAGCGGTCAGGAGTGTAATGGCAAAAGTCAGGAGAGTAGAGGAGCTACACGTCATTTCCATAGTGGAAATGGACAAGAGCAAGAAGATAGAAGTACAGAGTGTGGAAGGGCGTCTCGTCTCATTCACAGTGAGGGAGACCGAAGGACGCAAGAATACAGGGACAGCTTTAAGTGCACTCACCATGCACCTGGCGATAGGAGACAACATTGGGATCGCGGGAACATTGGGAGCTGCGAAGGATCCTATCATGTGCTGAGTGATACTAGACAGCAGGGGAATTGCGAAAGCACAGGGAATAATGGAGAGTCTTATCATGCGTCTAGAGAAACCAAGCAGAATGAGCAATATGGGACTGTGGGAAATAGAGCATTGTTTCACCACACACCAAGAGGGGATGGAACTGCGTGGGACCTAGAAAGATGGGAACATGGGAGGACTCACCATAACTCGCCTGAGCCCAGGCGTAGGGCTCGGAGCTGGGATGGGAGAGATGTCAATGGGCTCTCTAGAGATAACACACTGAAAGCTGAGATAAAGGCAAACAGGCTCGATGTAACCAGTTTAAAATCTGATCTGGACGAGATAATAGATGGTACGTTGCCTTTGGAAAGGATTGACATGTACGAGCAAGATGATGTGTTGTTTATAGCAAAGGATATTACTCGGAAGGCGAGAGCAGTACACGAGAAATTATCTGAATTGGCAGACAAGTACATGGTAGACCTGTCAAGAACAAAGGCATTACAGGGTAACCGTAGGTTGCATTATTCAGATCAGGACCTTGATGAGAGGAGGACAATTGGATTAAAAACACACATAAGGGAACTGATCACAGGAATAAGGACATGGAGAGATCTGGATAAATGGGAAGAAAGGTGGTCAAAGAAAGGGACTGTCAGACGGAGCACAATTGTGATGTCCCCGGATGGAGGGCTACAGAGGATGGAAGAATACCCTTTGCGAGAAATAGCGAATGGGAGCTATGTGCATGTGCCCTGGAGTAGGGGGGATTTAGCGGCATTTACCAATTCCTTTCCTAAGCTGAGGGAAAATCCCGTGGAGTGGTACAAGCAGGTAGAGAGGTTTGTAAAAATCTCTAAAGTACTGTGGATTGACCTGAACACCTTATTTGATATTGTGGTCCCAGGAGACTTGTGGACAGCATGCAAGGTTAGTGTCGAATGGCCCACATCAGAACCGTCAGAAAGAGTAATGGAAAAATATGAAAGGGTAATGACATGGCTGAAACAGAAGGTGCCACTGCAGGACATAGATTGGGTGAAAATAGATCGAACTAGGCAGGAACCCAAGGAGACAGTCCATGAATATTATGAGCGATTGCTGAACACGTTCAAACAATACATTGGACTAGACGTAATGGATCCCAAAGACATAGGACAGTTTGTGTCGAAATTCGTTTTGGGATTGAGACCTGATATTTGTTTGATGATTCAGCAACATTTAATTTGCTGGCAAAACAAACCATTAGATGAGATTTTGAGATACGCAAGGTATTGCAGTGATGAAATAGACTCAAAAGCAAAAAAACTTAAGGAGAAGCTGATGTTGGTTCAGATGCAGTCGGCTGGAAAGGGTGGACAGCAGCAACAGGGAACAGGGACCATGGGAAGGAGACCAAATAATCAGAATAGGGACAACGAGGAAAATCCGAGACCTAAAGTAGACTTGGCTACCTTGAAAAGGACGACAAAGTGTCACCAGTGTCACCAGGTGGGACATTGGAAACGCGAGTGCCCTTATAATCCTGAGAACGGAGAACTGTAAGTAGAGGAGGAAGAAGTTCAGACCATTACAGTAAAGGGGGTGACAGTACCCAAGGGTAAGGTGGTCAAAGGGGGGACTTTGGCCCCTCGAGCCCAGTTCCCTCAACCACCCAAGATTGTGACAGGGGGAAAGACCTATAGACAGATGCCTCTTTTGGTAGGAGGAGAAGAGTGTTACTACGTTGATCCACTAACTGGACGGCGAGTGAGTAGGGAAGAGGACTGTACCCTCGGGGCAGTTCTAGAGGTGGATCAAAGAGGACCGTTTGTTGAGGCTGAGGTGGCAGGGTGTCCTACGACCTTCTTGGTGGATACTGGGGCCACTCGATCAACTCTGAGATCAGCAGTGGTTCCGGACCTACCAATGTCGGGGGAAACCATTCAAGTGGTAGGAGTCGCAAATAGGAGAATGACTAGCCCTTTGACGGAACCAGTGCTAGTGAGAATAGGGAAATACAGTGATGAACATCAGTTTGTAGTATGCGATTCTAGTCCTGTGTGTCTGTTTGGAAGAGATTTATTGTGCAAACTAAATTGCACAATATACTGCACGCCTCAGGGAGTAGAGGTACAGACTAACGACGATGATGCCACCTTTAAGGTTGCAAATTCAAAAGTATGCATAGAACTGTATCCTACCTTGACGGTGGAAGAGCTCCCTTGGGACTTAAGGGATACTGTGTCATCTGAAGTGTGGGATTTCACTGGAGAAGAGAAAGGACTGATTAAAGGAGTGGAACCGGTGAAAATCATGATAAAACCAAATGTTGAATATCCAAGAACGCCTCAATACAAATTGACTCAGGAGACGATTGCAGGAATAAAGCCCGTGATCGACTCCATGATTAAGTAGGGAATACTGAAAGAAATCGTGGGTAGTCCTTGTAACTCCCCGATTATGGGTTTGCAGAAACCTAGTGGGAAATTCAGAATAGTTCAGGACCTCCGAAAGATTAATAACATAGTTGTTTCATGTTGCCCAGTGGTACCGAATCCATCAGTGATATTGTTTCAGATACCATTCCAAGCTGAGTGGTTCACAGTGATCGACCTTTGCCAGGCCTTCTTTTCAATTCCATTAGATGAGGAGAGCCAGTTTCTTTTCGCATTTAAGCTGGAAAATCGCGTATTAACATGGTGTCGTATCCCACAGGGGTATACAGAAAGTCCATTGATTTTTAACCAGCTGCTGAAGAAAAATCTTGAAAGTCTAGTACTACCACAGAACTCGGTTCTAGTTCAGTACATAGACGACCTACTTGTTGCGTCAGAAACAGAGGAAGCTTGTAAAATAGGCACCATCACCTTGCTGAACCATTTAGCTGAGAATGGACACAAGATGTCTCCGAGCAAATTACAGTACTGTCTGACAGAAGTACAGTACTTGGGTCACCGAATTGAAAAAGGGAAACGGAAGGTGTCACCAGACAGGATAGAGGCGATCATGAAAATGAATTCGCCCACGACACCAAGAGAGGTCAGGATGTTCCTAGGAATGGTTGGTTATTGCCGACAGTGGATAGCTAACTTTTCCCTGAAAGCAAAGCCCTTACAAAAACTGACGCACAAGGAGGTGAGTGATATGGTACCATGGGACAAGGATTGTTTGATGGCATTTCTACAGCTGAGAGAGGACTTGTGTCGTGCTCCTGCTTTGGGAATGCCGGATTACGAAAAACCATTCTTACTTTACTGTTGCAAAAGAGAAGGTTGTGCTTTGTCAGTTCTAGCCCAAATCCATGGAAATGCCCGTAGACCAGTTGCATACTTCTCGGCTACTTTAGACCCAGTAGCCGCAGCGTTGCCCAGATGTCTCAAATCCGTTGCTGCAACGGGTGTCAGCATTGAGAGGTGTGAGAGTATAGTGATGGGACACCAATTAGTGGTGTATGTACCTCATTCTGTGGAATTGTTAATGACCAGGACTAAGACACAGCACTTGACCAATAATAGGCTCACGCGCTACGAGCAAGTTATTCTTGCTGCGGAGAACGTGACCCTTAAGAGGTGCTCTGTTTTGAATCCTGTTACTTTGATGCCACTCCCTAATGATATAGAAGACGAAGAATGTGAAGATCACGATTGCCTTGATGTGACTGAACTATGCACCAAGCCAAGACCAGATATTGTGGATGAGCCGTTGACTGACCCTGATGAAATTTTCTTTGTTGAAGGCTCATGTGTAAGAGACAATATTGGTCAGTTGAGAGCAGCTTATGCTGTTTGCACCATTACTGGAGTTGTGGAAGCCGCTTGCCTGGAAGGAGTACACTCCGCTCAGGTAGCTGAAATTATTGCATTGACACGTGCCTGTTTAGCAGGTAGCAAAATTCGAGTCACCATTTACACCGATAGCCAATATGGTTTCGGGGTAGTTCATGACTATGGGCAATTGTGGTCTCAGAGAGGTTACATGACCTCCTCAGGTTCACCTGTACGAAATGGGGAATTTGTACGACTGTTATTATTATTATTA
This sequence comes from Lissotriton vulgaris, assembly GCF_964263255.1. Classification (NCBI taxonomy): domain Eukaryota; kingdom Metazoa; phylum Chordata; class Amphibia; order Caudata; family Salamandridae; genus Lissotriton; species Lissotriton vulgaris. Next base: position 445,976,427 of record NC_141699.1, read on the forward strand.
TTATTAAATTTCTTATATAGCGCCAGAATCGACCCCCGAAGGGGTATCTCCGCGCTTGCCTTGGGAACCCGTCCTGGTTTTTCCCTGTGAGATAGCCCCTACAGGGCATCCCCAAGGTGAAAGCCAGGCATCCCGCCGCGGGGGGCCGTTGTGGAGATTAAGCAAGCTTAATGCCCAGAGTTGCAGAGTGTGAACCCATGATTAAGTCAGGCACCAAAGCGAGAATTATCGAGTCCGTGGACATTTGAGCTCAACACCCTGCCGCGTCGGGAATCGAACCCTGGTCCCGGGTCTGACCTCTGCTTCAGGGTCTGCCTGCTCTAACCAGTGAGCCAATGTTAGAAGCATTACAAGGTCCGGCAGCAATTGCCGTTGTCAAATGTGTAGCCCATACGAAAAATACAGATTTTGTATCCCAGGGAAACAGATACGCAGATGAGGTCGCACGCTACTGTGCAGAGCAAGGATACTCTTTCACGGAAGTGGAAGTGGGTGGGACACAGGAAAAGACAGAGTTAACTATGATGCTAGAAACTGTAGACACCTGGGATGATTTAAAAGGCATACAAGAGAACGCATCAGATTTTGAGAAAAAGACATGGGAAACTGCAGGTTGTGTAAAAAGTGAAATGGATTTGTGGATTTCAGCAGATGGAAGGGCAGTGTTACCAAATGAATTAGTGAGTCCAATGGCAAGACAGATACACGGCCCAGTACATCTAGGAAGAGATGCCATGTTGCGTGTATTTAGGCAGACTTGGTATAATCCCAAGTTTAGAGTAGCCGCAGAAGCAGTGTGTCAGAGGTGTGTAACCTGTCAGCAATTGAATGTAGGGAAAAGGACACCAGTTACATTGAGTCACATTGGGAGGTCTGGTGGTCCTTTCAACCGGATGCAACTAGACTTTATTGAAATGCCAAAATGCAACCGCCTCAGGTATGTTCTGGTGGTTGTCTGTATATTTTCCAGATGGGTCGAGGCATACCCTACACGCAGGTGTGACACACTCACAGTAGCAAAGTTGTTGCTTAGAGAGTTAATACCACGGTTCGGGGTGCCGGCCTCTTTGGAATCAGATAGGGGAACACATTTCAACAGCGAAGTTGTGAAGATGCTCTGCTATGCATTGAATATTGATCAGAAATTGCACTGTAGCTATCGACCAGAGGCTTCGGGAATTGTGGAGCAGATTAATGGGACGATAAAGTCCCGAATTGCAAAAGTATGTTCATCGACATCCTTAAGCTGGCCTGATGCACTACCATTGGTACTCATGAGTATACGTAGCACACCAGACAGGAGAACAGGTCTCTCTCCACATGAGGTTCTAATGGGGAGGGCAATGAGACTGCCATCAGTTCCAACTGCAGCTTTGTTGAATATCACAGATGATCGGATCCTGGATTATTGCAAGGGACTTTCTGATGTCATTCATTCTGTGTCTCTTCAGGTGCAGGCTGCTGAAATTCCATTGTCCAAAGACCTGTGCCACAACCTGTGCCCTGGTGATTGGGTTGTGGTGAAGAAGCACGTCAGGAAGAATTGCTTGGACGTGCGTCGGCGAGGACCCTACCAGATAATCTTGACAACGAATACTGCTGTTAAGTGTGGAGGGCCGCCGAACTGGATACACGCCTCCCATACACGAAGAGTTCCAGCACCCCTGGAAGAAACAGCTCCTCTCACGGATGAAAATCCAGCTGTGGACGAAGAATCAATAGAGGGGACCAGCCAAGCTGTGGGGGTGTCAGAGGAAGCTGGGAGCGTGTCAGATCAAGTGGAAGAAGGACAGGACGACAGTGAAACTGACGTTGCCACAGAAGGAGAAAGTTGCTGTGAGTACGGATCAGACACTGATCAAGCCACAAGTGATCAAGAGTTGAGTGTGAGGACAAGAAATAGGAGAACAAGGCGTGGAGAAGCTAGTTGGCCTGAAAGGAAGAAGAGGCCGAGCTTGAAGTCAACTCCAGGAAGAACCCTTGCTCCTATATCCGAAGACTCAGATCTGGACGAAGGTGCACAGAATCAAGAAACGGAGGGTCCAAGAAGATCAAGGAGGGTGCGTGTACCCTGCAGAAGATACGCCACTCCTGAGCGGACCTACCTGGCAGCAGATGTCTTGTGCAAGGAGATCCGGGAGGGTGAGGGAAGTGACAGTGACCAGCACTGATCCAATCATAACGTTGGAAGTGGCGTTGTTGGTACCTGGAGTAGAAGCTGAAGGGTTGCTGACACTCACTATTCCCAATCCTCCTTATCTGAGCAGAATAAGAGAACTGGTTTTAAACAGAGTAGAATTTCCGACTTTTGGTACAACGGTGTCAGCGCTCGAGGAGACCATTCTTCGCTTAGAACTGTTAGAATACGTGATTAGAGCTGCTGGAACGCGGGTGATTGTTGACACCTAAAGACTTTTGTAAATAAACAAGATTTAGAAGATAACCTAGCGCCAAGTGGAAGAAGAAGAAATTTAGGGACTTTTCCATTTAGTTGACGGAGAAGGGCTAGGGTTGTCTGTTGCTAAAATTCAAAGGATTGATTTTTCAAAAGGGATTGTCAGCTTCCAAGTAGTTCGAAAAGACTGAACAAGTAAAGAAGACTGTTGAAGGTACAAAGAAAAAGGACTTTGTGTTGAAGAAGAAAATTAAAACTACACTGTCTTGAGATCATGGAGGCCGGCAACCCGAACCGCAAAGCAAAATGCATAATAGGCACACTTTTAGCGGGAGTAATTTTTCTTATAGTTTTAGTAGTTACTGTATCATACATAGTGGGACATGAAAATGAAGTGAAAGCAACGAATGAAGCAAAGGTTGTGGTAACATCGAAACCTACTACTGCTGGTAAAGAGGGGGACAATGCAGTGAAGGATAAAGCTTTACTAGCAGCAGAAGCTCGTAGGTTGCACGTAGATGAGTCACAGGGAAACTTTAAGTCAAATGCCTATGCCAAGTTACTGTACGAATACATTGATGCCATGGAGGCTAAGGATTGCTACGTCTGCATGCAATTGCCAGCCTCTGTAGACGAAGGTATTAGGTATCATCATCTTCCATTGACTTATGGAATTACATGTAGTTTATTGCTTAGTATATTTTATGGACGCGATAGCTTTGAGTACTATTTTTCGAATTTTGATGCTGTGTTACCAGAAGTCCCGGCTTACAAGCATATGAATAAATGGGACTATTATAAGAGTGAGGATCGATTAAGGAAATTGTTCATTCCTTGGAAAACTTTAGATACTTCACATGCCCGAAGAAATAATCTGACCTGCAAGGTATCAGAAATTGAGAAAAAGTTTATAGGGCAGGTGGATGACCGTGACAGGAGGCAGAAGATTCTAAAGGCTTCAGGCCAGTGGAAAACAGATTGGACCGAGGAGGAAAAGTCACATAAAAGGAAGGGTAGTAATGGTCCAATAGCTTTAGATCGAGAACAAAGAGGGAAACTGTGTATATACAGGGGTAAAACCTACTATGAAAATGTGTTTGTGGGAGAAGTAAGTTGTGAACATGCCTTCCAATTAGAATACTACACAAAGGATTTCTTGAAGGGAATGCAGGTGATCCCGAATGTATATTTTGTCTGTGGAAGAAATGCCTACGTGAAACTGCCGGACAATTGGTACGGATCATGTTATTTGGCAATTGTCTTCCCCAAAATATATCACGCTAAGGATCTAGAAATCATAGAGGGAAAAACTCAAGCCAGAGGGAGAAGGGATGTAGGTGACGCTGAAGTAGTTGGAGACGTATTTGGTGCTATGTTCCCTCTTCTAGGGTTAATACTGAACGATGTCAAGATCAGGAGATTGGCAACAGTTGTAGATAGATTATCCGCCAGTACTGCTAGATCGTTAATGCTGGTGGAGGGAGAGATGCAATCGATAAGGGCAATGGTTCTCCAGAACCGACTTGCTCTAGACGTTCTGTTAGCCAAAGAGGCCAAAGAGGGCGGAGTCTGTAAGGTTTTGAAGGTCCAGGAATGTTGCACTTACATTCCAGACAATTCCAGACAATTCAAAACCTCTTGAGAAATATATACAGAACATCACTGAAATCCATCAAGAAATTGAAGATCTGTCAAAAGTGAATGTGTGGGAGAAAGTGGGCCACGGATGGGTAAAGTTGGAGGTTGGTTTGCCAATCTAGGGAAAAGCTTCATTTGGTACATACTGAAACCTATCATCATAATAGTGATTTGTGTCATCACACTGTGGGGATTAGTGAGGCTGTACCAATGGTATAGGTCAAATGGGTTGCAAAGATCCATGAGAGAGCAGGAGCAGAGATTAGCTGCGATGATGGTGTTGTGATGGTGATGACCTCTAAAGGTCATCAAAAGGGGGGAACTGAGAGAGCGCAATTTGAGTAAAATGTATAAGTGCACCATATTTACATGTAAGATGCACGAATTTAGTTAAAGCACATAAGAGTGTCGAAAATATAGAATGCACATACTCACGAGTGTTTAATCAATATAGAAAGCATATTTTAGAGTGTGAAGCTAATGTAGTAATGTTTAGAAATGTTAGACTGCTATTAGATTCCATGTTATGTAGCTGTTGCAGAAGAGAATGTAATGCTGCCAAACGTAGAAATGTGCAGGCCTTATGGCAATGTATGAAGAACGAAAACGTGCCTTTGCATTTTCACATAAGATGGATTTGCTATTATTCAGAATATTATTGATCATACGTTAAAGTTATGTTTTATAGAAGTGTTTAATATAATCAGAGTGTAATAGGTTAGAATATTGTTTTAGGCTAAGAAATAAAGGTTCACGGAGTGCAGGCCTGTTTCAAGTAATTTAGTAGGCCTGGAAAGATAAAGTTGTTTCTTTGATCTGCATGTGCTAGTTAAAATCGAGTCTTGTTAAGCATAAATTGCAGAACATGTTCGAAGTTTTTACGACTTAAGAGATAAGTTGGAGGCCGGAATTTGGGGCCCACTTCATGGGTGTCTGTTTGCAGATGTGAGGGGGGTTCCAATCAAGAGAGTGATGAATAGAGCTCTGTTCTGGGAGACAGGCACAGGCCTGGAGGAGGCTTCAGGAATTTCCTGGGGGGTACCGGCGTGCCGAGAAGAGCCTGAGAAGCAAGGTCAACGCTAACGAGAAGCCCAGAGGAGTATCAGTATGGAAAAAGCCAGAACCGACACCACGTGAGAAGTGTACTTCAGGGGCGTCTTTGAGGGGCGTTTCAACTGTAATTGTGATTTTGTATTAGGGACAGCACCCTGGGGTGGAGTTAGAGCAGATGGCCTGAGGAACCTTAGAGAGCGGATGGGTAGGCAGAGAGGGCATGACTGCGATGCACAGATTTACAACAGAGACTAAGGGAAAGTGAGTGTACTTCTTTGGAAGTCACCACGGCTGACACCTTTTTTTTTTAGGTTAAGACTCTGCTAAGTAGGGATGTCACTTAGTCTAGTGTAGGGACAGTCTAACCTGGATTTTTCTCCCTTTTGTAAATGACGCTCAAGTTACAACTTGTGTCTATTCTTGCAAACCTGCTGATCTTTGAATTAGTCTTGGTGATATTTTTCTGTCGCCTAAGATCGTTTAGAGAATTCATGTTTGTATTGGTGCCAGTATATCTTTTGAACCTTATATTGAGATGTTTGTATCTCCAGTTATCTTTGGCTTTATAATAAAACTTTAAAACTTATTCGTGGTAAGTGGTTCTTCAGAGTTGTGCAAATTATTGGATTGATTAACCTGGTAGTGGATTGCTTTTTACTCTATGACAGGCAACAAAGGTTCAGTCGACCTAAGTGGGGATTTAGATCTAGAGTAATCAGATAAGAGATCAAAAATCCCGCCGTCCCAAGGCTAAACATATTAAATGACCTCTCTACTAGCCCTTGGTGAAATACACATCAGAGTTATTATAGTAATTTTGATAATGTTTTGTTACTCTTTTGATGCAAAATTACTGAAAATGACTTGATTATGCCGGTTCATGTAATTATAAGTAATTTGGCACCACAATCATATTGCAGGAGCAACAATGAATTTAGTGAGTGTGAGTAACTTCTGGCAGCTGATGTTCGTGTTCTGTAGCACGTAGCGCTGTTTTTTAGTGCAAAATGCTTTCTTGGTCCAAGAGTCCATTTTATGGTAAGAAAATAGCTCTAAATGCTGGGTTACGGACCTTGCGTACTTCCAAGTAATCTTGTGTAATATTGGTGTAAATTTGGGCAGTTAAGATACAGCAAATTACGAGAGTTACACCCACCCCAACTCTGTAGCTCTCTGCCTATAACTATGGAGGTTGGAAGTTATTTCACTGATTCTGAATATGCAAGGCCAGTGTTACAGGTATCTCATATGGCCTTATCTTTGCTGTGCACATGATGGTGTATAGTGTGTGTGGGTGTGTGTGTGCATGTGTATGAGCACATGCATACTTTTCAACCTACTGTTCTGCTTTCTAAATTGACTACATATTGCCTCAAACCAGTGTAGGAGGCAGTCTCCTTGCCCATCCTGATTGTTCCCGCTGTGGTAAAGTTGAAATAACCATAATGTGACAATTTGCATATCTCCCTTAAATCCAAATACTGTATGCATAGCTTTGTTTATATGAATCACAAAATATTCGATTAGATTGCATTGGATTAGATTAGATTAGATGAGATTTATAAAGTGGGATGTTTGCCCAAAGGTGTCTTGGTGCTGACAACTTTACTGCAGGGACCTGTATGAGCAAAAACAAAGTTTTTAACAAGGAGAAGAAAAAAGCCACATTTTTATCTGTTTTCTAAAACTCATCAAGTTTGGCTGAGACCTAAGGTGCAGAGGCATTGGATTCCATTGCAATTCAGTGGCAAGCACAAAGCTTCTACCACCCCAGGACGATTTATAGATCTTTGGTACTTGCATGGTTTTGGCAGAAGCTGATCACAGACATCTTCTGGGGTATACCATATCATTTTATCCTTTATGTATGCTGGTCCAATTCCATGCAGGGATTTTTTGAGCGAGACAGAGCAATTTTAAAGCCACTCTGCTCTTAAGCTGCAGCCAATGACGTTCCTTAAGCCCTTTGCTGGCAGATTCATATTTCCGGACTGTGGCAAGCTGCAGTCTTTGGAGTGTTTTTTTAGAAGGCCTTGTTGTATAGTAGATAGCATTGCAGTAGTCTATTCGAGAAAGCACTAGAGAGACAACCACTGTTGTCTGAAGATCAGAGGAAAGAAATGCCATTTTTTGTTGTTGATATCTTCAAGAGATAAAAGATGAAGAGATCAACGGATTTATCTGATCTTTAAACAATAGCTTAGAATTGAAAACCATGCTAAGATTATTTTCCTTGGCAACGGGAGTAGGTAGAGGGCCTAACATAGAAGGCCATCAAGAAGAATTCCAGAAAGACAGATCTGACCCAAAAAGAAGTACCCCCGTCTTATCGGAGTTTAATTTTAAGCAGTGAGTTTCCATCTAGCTGACAATAGCTGTCATAAAGTTCTTAAACCTGCTGGCTACCTCATCTACATTTGATTACATGGAAACCACAATTGGTGTGTCATCCGCGAAAGATTTGATCACTGCAGCCAAAGGAGCCACTTAGATATTGAACAGTGTAGTGCTTAAAGAAGACCCTTGCGGGACCCCATACAGCAAAGACGAAGGACTAGAAGTGGAATCTCCAAAAGCCTGGGTTTTATTACTTAGAAAAGATACAAAACGTTTAATGGCCGATCTTACAATCCCAATCTCCCCCAAACGATGAATAAAGACTCTATGACTCACTGTGTTAAAGGCTGCAGATAGGTCTAAAAGGATCACTGCAAATATTCTGGGCAGACATCCTTAAATACCTCTCAGACTTTATTTTTGTGTAGATGTCTAAATATATGCAATGTAACTATTTTGCAAGAATCAAGCCATAAATCAATGGATCATTGTAAATTGAAAGGAAACAGAACAGAAGAGGGACCTTCAACTAACCAGTGAGCTTGGTGCTGAGTTGAATAAGTGGATAGCTAGTGAGGAATCACAAGTTGCCAGAGTAGAAAAGGAGGTTTCTGGATGTTTAGAACTCTTCAGTGGAGGTTTGATAGTGTTAAACACAAATAAGATGCTGTTTAAAGAGATGGGTGTTCAGTAACTTTTGAAAATGGAGAAAGGACACACCTTGCTGGATCTTGAGGAAGACAAAGCTCCAGATCCTCATTGCTTCTCTCGAGATGGTCTGACTGCTTGTCTTCTTTTTGATGTACTTTCTAAACTCTGCTTTAGAGCTGCAGCTGATGCTGGTTTTGCATTACCGCAGGCGCATCTAGCCGGAGCAGCACTTGAACACTAGATTGACTCTCTTGAATAGCTCCAGAGTATCCTGAAGCAGCACAGTGGACCTGTTGTGTTGAAATTGTTTGGCTGCTGATTTCTGATTGCAGCAATCCAAGGCAGCTAAGGTCGCTTGAGGAATGGGCAAAGCAGAATATGGCACTGGCCCGGTATGATTTAAGATTTATTTCAGATTACCAAAATCCATGAATTAAAGCTAAAACTTCAAGCACTGTGTGCATGTGTTCTATTTTAATGCAGTATACTGATCCCCTACACAGCCATCAAGTTGTGCACGCTATGTCTTTTCAATAATGGGTGAACAGGCATATAAAATAGTGTTGGTGCCAGACAAACATTATAGAAGCAAACAAAATGGCTTGCAACGCTCACTCAAATGTTCTTTTGATGGTATTTGTCAGCCAGCCATCTGACAGCTTTAGCAGTGTTTGTGTATTTCTTTCCGTTTCCCGGGATCTGAAAGTGTAATTACAATTTAATTATATTTGAAATTGAGGCTAATTAAATTGTTCGAAAAGTATAACACATTCAAAACTGTTGTCAACAGTGGCCCAAAAATATGTCTTGTCCCGTACCCTAAAAATCCTTTAGGTTGCACAGAATTCAGTAGCCTGAATTTCTTGTGAACAGGACTCTCATGCGTCTGTGAAACTTAGGAGCACATCCGTTCTTCATCGTGGCATACAGGCATGACCACATGTGACTGCTTATTGAAGCCCATGTTGGTATCTTCCATTGGCAGAATGGATTGTAGTACAGTCCCCGAGCACAGGGTCAGGCTACAGCTGTTCTAATTTGGGAGAGATCGATGAAGACAGAAAGCACATTTTTATCCTTACAAGAGGTCCGCAGCCAGCTGCTTTTAGCTCATCTGCTCCCTATCAGTCCTCCAGCAGAAGACAGGTGACGGGGAATAATGGCTGCACCTTTGCCGCCTTCCTTTAAAGAAGAACTAACCCAAGTATTCCACCTTCTTTGAATCTTTCGCTCTCGCGCCTGTATTGCGAGAAAGCGCTATTGTAAGTACCCAAGACAGCTTGGATAGACTATTTGTTTTCTTAGGGAGAAGGTAAGCTATATGGGTAGTAATTTTTTATAACCATTATTTTATAACAGTCTATGGGTCTGATTACGAATTTGGCACAGCGGAGATGGCGCAATGCTGCCTCTGCTGCCCCAAAGCTGCGAATGCACCGCCGACCGTATTCTGAGTCAAAAATGTTTTGCTATTCCCATGCCGGTGCCTGGAAAACAGGCACTGCAATGAGAAAAGAAAAAAGTTCCAGCATTGCATGGACGTCGACATCCATGCCTTGCTGGAACTTTGTGGGGGTAAAGATAGTGGAGGACAAGTTGTGCCCCCTTGTCCGTATCCCCCTGGCGGGGAGGCCTTGGGGGCTCTGCCATGAAAAGGCTGGCAGTCCAGGAACTCGTAATATGCTCAAAGGGACTGTGCCAGTCCCCGCTCAGCATATTGCGTTGTGGTGCTCCTGCGCCACAGCCAGGGAACAGTTGTTCCCTGGCGCAGCCTGCGATCCACCACCACAACGACTTTAGGAGTCGTAATACGGCAGACGGTGGACTGCCACTGCTGCACCACCATAAGTCTGGCAGTCAGAAGACCGTGTACTAACTCATAGGGCCTCATTTATGAGAAATGACGCATTGCTGCGTGAAAGCAGCCATGCGTCACTTTTCAGTGCGCACTCCTTGAGTCATGATTGATGCGTCATATTTATAATATGACGCATCATGTCGCAAGGAGTTACAGATACGTCAGTATTTCTGATGTATCTGTAGGCGCAAAAGTGACGCATTGCTGGAGTGTGTCACAAAAGTGACGCAACTCCAGCAATGTGTACTTTCACATGGGCAAGTCCCATGTTGTTAGTGCCTGCGTCAGTCTTACGCCTGCCATGAAGCAGGCATAAGATTTTGATGCATTAGCGGCCAAGAAATGGCCCAGTGAAATCTTATAGATTTCACTGCGTCACTTCCATGACCCTTTCTTGCATCAAAACGCCCCCCTTGCATACATTATACCTGGCGCAGGTATAATGTGGCGCAGGGGGTTACAAAGTGACGCATCTACCTAGATGCGTCACTTTGTAAATATGGCGCAACAAGGCGATTTATTACAACACTGGTGCATCACAAAAAGTGACGCACCGGCGGCGTAAAAGTGACACACAGCCTCATAAAGTAGGCTCATAGAATTTGCAATTTAAATGTGTGCACATTCCACAGTCCAGTTGCATGACAACAGGCACTGTGGCGTTGCTGCAATGGTGAAGCAGGTGAAGTGGCACCGTGGCCCGGAGGCCTGAGGGACTCACTGAACACAGATCATTGCTGCATTTCCCAGTTCAAAGAACGGCCCGGGGGGGGCTGCGGGGGGCATTTCTTTCTTTGCAATAGAGCCCAAGACACACTGGCTACGCCATTGAGCAGGCACTCAGCCTTTCAGTCCGCCAGCGCACCTGTTCATGATACAGTGCCTGTTGTACGTTCTGACATAGGATAAACAGAACTCCAGAAGCCCGTCTCAGGCAGGGATGTGTAACACTTTTATTACACAAGTGACATTTCCCGCAGGTCCTGGTTATTGGCTTACTCGCGGTTCAGTACTTTCCTGCTTTTGCTACGTGTTCTGGCGGCATTTACCTGATGGCAGTATGGAGATATTTCTTTGTGAGTGCTTGTCTTCATTAAAAAGATCCCATATTCAGTCAATTTTAAAACAGTTTCCTCACGACTTCAAAACTGAGTTGAAGTTGGCAATTCTTTTTAGTCCTCACAACAACCGAAAGGGGGAATAAAGACCAAATTTTAATACGAAATGCCGCCTGCAGAAAACGTTGGAAAATATGAATAAGGGTTGTAATATATGCAGAAAGTACAGGAAGTTTGCAATGGAAAACTTTGCAACTCAAGACAAGGGTTGTCCCAATTTACCCTTCATTTCAGACAGACAGTTTAAACATCAACTCTTCTGCTATGGGTGAACTTAAAGTGATGGTGCTCGTCCTACCAGTCATATTCTGCCCTTCTCTTTCATTGGCATCATGAGATGCCATGCATTTGCAGTGTAATTCCTACCGTACAAAACTCTGTATATTTACCCAAGCTAGTCCCTAATACTCTTTGAAGTATGAAAAGTCATAGGCCCAACCTACAAAAAAATTCACATTTGAACCCATATGCATAATCTTAGGCACATGTATAAATATACGAATTGTGGGATGTTGCAAACATTCTCAGTACTGAGTAAAATTGCACTACTTGCAGCCTTCCAGGTGCACTACTAGGAAAGTCATGTGACATCTGCGACTTTCTTAATACAGAGTTATACATATATATATATATATACAGAGTTAGAACGCTCTCCCTACCAGCCTACGACAGACTCAGGACCTGCTGGCCTTCAGGAAACTTCTCAAGACCTGGCTTTTCGATCAGAAGCAGCCCCCCACGCCCCACCCCCCAGCGCCTTGAAACCCTAGCGGGTCTGTAGCGCGCTTTAGAAATGCAATGATTGATTGATTGATTGATGAATAAAACTCAGCATTGGGGAAATACAGCCATCAGTGCAAATGCTCATTCTTTTCCTTTTATGTCATCAGGGAAAACATTTCCCAGTTGAGAAACCCCTTCAAGTACACCTCCACGTCGGCTGGGGGTGCTGTGTTCTATCGAAGGAGAGTTACAACACCCTTTGATGGAGTGAATTTCTCATGCGTTCCCGGGGTGAAAGGGGTTGTAATGGGTTTGTATTATTGTGTTGTTTGCAATGTCATTACTTTAATGTTCTGGTGGCCGTGTGCTTGGAGTGTGCGTCCTTGGGGATTCGATCAACTGCTGTCAGTTCTGATCGGGATACTGAGGGTCGCGCCGCTCCTTGCCATGGCAGAAGTTGTATACAATAAAGTAGTCATTTATTACAAGGACTCTTGTACGTTGTGGTGAATTCCTAACTTACTACATTTGGCGATGAGGATGGGATAAAGTTGGCCTTGATTTTTCGGGCCCTTATATTGTTTTGGCAGAGGAGTTTAGGTATTTGATTTTGGCAGTTGATCACCATTCAAGAGAATGTATTACACATTTGTGGATTCTCTCAATACTGATAATACTATTGTTTTCGTTGGAAGGAGCACCTAAATCCTTAGTCACAGATAATGGAACTCACTTTGTGTTGGATAACATGTGTAGGTTTTTGGAATCTCATGACGTTAAGCGTTTGAAAGTGGCAAGGTTTTCTCCTGCTTCGAACGGTCTAGTGAAGCAAGGCAATAAAGTTCTTAAGGAAGACATTCAAACAGCCATAGCGGCTGGCCTTGATGTTGGAATATGTTTGGAAGAAAAAGTGTGGAATTACAATATCTCTCTACACTGTACTACTGGAGTTACCCCTTTTGAATTGCTTTGGGGTAGAAAAGCGAATTCTGTTCTATTACCATCATGGCTGGACAGTAAGCTGTCTGTTAGTATTGATAAAGTTTGTTTGTCTAAAATAGTCAAGGAAAAGCAGTCAGAGATAAAGAAAAGGTTTGACAGAAGAGTTTCTCTTAGTGATTTGGAAATTTATGAAGGGGACTGGGTCTTATTTAAAAAACCTTTTAATGTTAAAAAAGGTGAGTTTCTGTTTTCTGATCCTGTGCTTGTATGCAAAGTCAGCAAAGGAGCTGTATTCTTGGAGGGCAAAGGTTGGTGGAACAAAAGACTGGTAGTTAAGTTGAGGAAGGCTCAGGCAGAATTGATTAGCGATAAGAAGGCAGGAAGGGGTTCACACAGTTTGGAGTGGACTTATTAATTGTATGACCAGGATTTGAGTGTGAATGTTAGTCTGTCAAATGGGGAGCCTGTTAGTGGAGTGTTAAACGGTAATTTTGACAAAACTGCACTGGGATGCTGCAGTAAAAGTGTAAGTAAATAGATGAAGATAGATAACATGATACTTCTAGTTGATTACATGTAGATTTAATGTAGGACACAGCTGAGTACAAAACCTCGCCAGCTGACCAGACCATCAACTGACACTGGTAGAACACTCTGGTACAGATTAGAACACTCACAGGTATTCTGGGAAGCTGAGAAGGTGAAAACACTGAGGAAGGGCTAATGACTACTGTAAGCCATATTACAAGAAGAATCAATATACAACAACAAGGCTTCCTTCCACGTTTAAGGATTTTATTACATACTGATTGCCATTACCTTTTCTTTTGTGTTAGGGGGAGGTGATGTAATGGGTTTGTTTTATTGTGTTGTTTGGAATATCATTACTTTTATGTTCTGATGGCCTTGTGCTTGGAGAATGCGCCCCTGGGGATTCGATCAACTGCTATCAGTTGTGATTGGGATCCTGAGGGTCGCGCCGCTCCTTGCTGTGGCTGAAGTTGTATACAATAAAGAAGTAATGTATTACAAAGTCTCTTCTACGTTGTGATGAATTTCTAACTTACTACAGGGGTATGTGATGAATTTGGAAATGCTAAAAAAACTCACAAGTTTCTGGACCTTCACACACTCTCCAGAAAAACCATGCTTTGATCCTCCCATTTCCCCACCACCTGGGTGTCGTTTACAACTCAGTTATTGTTACAGTTTTGACTTACAATTACAGAGTAGTAAACCATTTAGGCCTGACTGGAATGTTTTGAATGTTTTCGTTGATAGTTTACAGGTGCAAATGGAGCCAATTTTGGTTGTAGATGTTGGTTTATGGCCATAAATGGATTTGTGAATTGGCCCAATGTCTAGGTTGCCTCCGATGTCTATTGTCAAGAAATCAATGAACTCTTATTTATTGGCCTCATATGAATTAGTGAAAACGCTAACTAATTTACCCTCAAGAAGACGCAAGAAATCATGTCTTTCTATAGAGGATTTCTCAAAAAATGTATTTCGAACTAATGCGTGTGTACAAAATTTGTACTTTTTCTAAGGTATGTCATAATTGTACATGTATACTTTCACATTTTTCTTGTATTTGTTCAATTATATCCCCAAGGCTACCCCTTGTACATTTCACAAAATTAATATATTTTGCGAATTTGATGAAGGCAAAACCCACAGTTTCATATAAAATTCTTTCATGATGTTTTAAATTAAAATATGTTATGGTTTTGGAAGTGTTTTTAATAATCAAGATAAAAGTTGAAGTGCAGACATTTTTCCAGAGAGTAAATTGGGATTTTCTCACAGGCCTACAAGGCTACCATGGGTGTTAAATCACAGATAAACCAGAGTCCATGGATTAAATCGCCAACAGAGAGACAAATACTCTAACAAGATTAACACCTTGGCTGACATGAAAAACCGTTCTATATTGCAAAGGTCTTTTCAAAGGTTGTTCAGTGTCTGTGCTCGAAGGCACAGCAGTAACAGACGTGGCACATTGCCCATATGAGATAAATGTATGTAAAATAATCTTAACTAGTATAAAATGCACATTTATTGACTATTTTAAGATCCTCGCATGGGACTGTGTCGTGTGGGCCAACGTTAAGCAACGTTGGAAACTCACTTTTCCTGTGTGATTTTTGGTCAAAATGTTACCTACAGAAATTGCTGCGCCCCACAAATGTATAGTTTCAAATGGGTTTTCTCTGCTGATGCTCGACACAATGAAGCTTCACCCAATGTTTCTTGATGAGCATGCCAGCTGTTTATTTGTCGACAGACCCATTATAAAGGCATCTTTTTCTTCCTATGCACTAATGACTTGCTATTAGAAACCAGAGCAATATCTTTTAGCATGTGTTTACTATTTGACATCGGCCCAATGGTATCAATTAGGTTTTGTTAAATCTAACTTTTCCACACAAACAAAATGGCAAAAGTTTTTGCAATTTATATAGCCTAGTTTTCAGCAACTTTACAAAACGATATGCTCGTGAAAATTCACATTTTCTGAAATACATTGAACTGAACTCAATTTCACAGTAATGAGCCTGGAGCAGGCGGATATGAGTGGGAGTATGAAATAATGATTTGCCTTGGAGATTTGTAAATGTCCACAGTCATATGAGATTGTGGGGTTCACAAACTCCTATCCAACCCTTTGCTGAAATTATCAGCTTTACTCTAGCAAAGGGCTTGATTAATTCATACGAGAGCAGAAAATCATCATTAGCCCTGTCAATAATTTTCAAACCAGCCCCACGACGCATGCGGTCATAACTAACTTTCATGGGAGCCTATCTAGTTTTGAATGTAGCCCTCTGCCCTTCAGCTCACTTGCAAAATGCCAAAGGACATAATGGTCAGTGTGGCTTTGCTTCTTGGGTGGTTGGTATTTGGACCAGCCCCACACTTGATGGAAGAGTACAAGAAGGGCTTTCTCATGGTGAAAATGTTTTTTGCACTTAAAAACAATAAAATGTGCCTTTGCAAATTGGGCTTCCCTTTCACAGTGAGGAATGGTACACAATTTCCAATTGAAAATTTACGTTAATTGCTTTTATGCAATTATGCAAAAGTAAGTACAATTATGCATAATTGACAAATGCAAATACGTAATTTCTTACTATAAATTAGCACAAATGCGTCCTCGTGTTATTTTTTTTAAAGTGTGTTTATTTGTATTTGAACCTGCAAAACCCAGCCACATACATCTCTCCAGTGTAGTGTCCCATGTGTCCTCACCCCCGGAGTACTGTTGTACTAGAGAGCTGGGACGCATTTTTAGCGTTTTAAGCGGGCCCATAAGAGGCCCATTAATCATCACCCAACATCTAGGCCATAATAAGCCCTCCATTCGCCCCACACTCTGCAGAATTTCCTTGGACAGCCTCTTGCCTTATAGGTGACCCTTTCTGCTGCCATATACATATCCAACCCCGCCTTCTACTCTCAGGGCTGGGGCGCGACTGCGCCCCCCCAGGTTCGTGCTGCATCCCGTTTTGCCACCACCAAGGCCAACTGAGCGAATATGAGGTGCGGTCGGCCCAGATCTACATCTCCGGGTATACCCAACAGTATGAATTTGGTGTCCAGTGGTAGCGTTGTGTCTAGGATCGTGTTCAGTTCCCCCAACACCCCCTCCCAATAGGTCTGTATTTCAGTGCAATCCCACAGGACATGACAACAATCTCCCTTTTCATAGCCACATCTCAGGCAACTAGGGTCTCCAGCACGGCCCATCAGGTGGAGTCGGACCCTATTATAATAGACTCTATGGAGTATTTTATATTGGAAGAGGCATAGATGGGATTTAATAGCCACCTCTCGATGATGTATCAGGGCTGCTTCCCTGTCTATGTTCTCAAGTGCACCCAAATTCAGCTCCCAGGTCTCCCTCAGCCTGCCCAGTGTGTCTGGTGCATTATTGTTCAGGGTCCAGTATGTGAGTGAGACTGCCTTAGTAAGCACATGCAACTGTAACAGGCACCCCTCCAGTGGAGTGAACTCTGGTAACGGTGAGGAGAGCGATTTCTCCGCTCACCAGGCATTTTGAAATTGCGTGTACTTAAAAAACTGAGATGTATGTAGCGCAAACTCCGTCTGAAGCGAGCAGAAGCTCTTGAACTTACCCTGTTCCATAATGTCCCCTATAGTGGAGATACTTATGACATCCCACCCCTCGAAGCCCCTTAGTTTTTGGAGTTCTTTTAACCAGGGACAATGTCAACTGGGTGTCTGCTTGGTGGGTTTGCGATCCCATCCCATAGCCTTCCTCGCTCTCCCCCACACTTCAATCGAGGTTTGGGTGACCAGGAAAAGTCACCCGCTGCCCCGTCCCCCATAGGGATAATGATGTCAGGTACACCACGCCATGGTTTCCCTTTGCAACCTGTGGGTGAGATGGTCTGCCGTGGTGTGTATCCAGTCATTCACCGGGGTTAGGTGTTCTGCCCAGTAGTAGGCCTCTATATCTGGAAGCGAAATCCTCCCATTATATTGATTACGGTGCAATGTAGTCAGAGCGATCCTCAGATGTTTCCCAAGCCACAGAAGGGAACGTACTTCTGCGTCAATCGCTTGAAAAGTCTGTCTGGAGAGGGGAAAATACGCATTCCGCAGTGCATAAAGGAAACAGGACAGAGTGATTATTTTGAACATGGCCGCCCGGTCTAGAATTGTGAGAGGGAGGGACTTTAATTTCTGTGCATCGTCTGCAAAGTTGGTAATTACCCTTTTGATGTTTCTCTGGTAAGAGAGGCTGTTGTCTGTGGTAAGGAAAATCCCTACATAGGTGAATCCAGTTTGTGCTATCTGGCGGGCCCTATGGAGGGTAGGCCAGATGGACAGGACAGTGGGGCTATAGATGACCGACTTATGCCAGTTGATGATATACGCAGAGTAGGACCCATATACGTCCATAGTGGCAAACAAGTTGGGAATCGTGGGGTGAGTGATATAAAGCAGAATGTCATCCGCATAGAGCTCAATCTTTTCTTCCCGGTTGAATTCGAAACCCCCGGATCTCTGGGCAGTGCCTAATCATACAGTCCACCATCTCAATCATGAGGGCAAAGAGCAATGGGGAAAGAGGACAACCCTGGTGGGTGCCTTTTCTAACAGGGAAATCTCCGGAGAGCTGCCCATTACCCTTGACCCTTGCCCGGGGATCCCTATACAAGAGGCCTACCCATTGCCAAAACTTGGGACCCATGCCGAATTTGACCAGGTTGGCTTCCAAGAAGGGCCAGTGTACCACGCCAAATGCCTTTTCTGCATCCAGGGATAGGAGTAAATGTGGGGTATCACAGTCCTGGACCGCCAATAGCCAATTGTGGGTCATTTGCAAGTTCGATTGGGTCGCCCGACTGGGCAGGAAGCACGTTTGATCCTGATGCACCAGAGTAGTACTTACTTGGTGGAGCCTCATGGCGAGGATAGTGGCCAGTATTTTCACCTCTATATTGAGAAGAGATATAGGGCGATATGATGCACAGTCGTTAGGGTGCTTCCCTTGCTTGTGTATAAGGATGATCGTGACCATGCGCAGGTCCAAGGGCAGGGTTCCCTCTTGGGAGGCATCCTGGAAGACGTTCAACAGGTGAGGGCCAAAGAGATCTGCGCATTTCTTGTAGGTGTAGGTGTCCATTGGTGCCGGGGTCTTCCCGGGGCGTAGTCAGGCTATGGCCAGTTTAATTTTGTCTATCATTAGATCTGCCTCCAGTTCCTCTCTATCCCCCTCCTCTAGTACCCGGGTAGGAATATCCACTAGATAGTCTGTTATGTCAAAGAGCTCCCTCAGACTCCAGGCTTCATAGAAGGTTTGATAGTAGGAAGCGAACATCTGTACTATCTGCCTATCCTTCGTCTGTGAAAATCCCTGAGGGTCGGAAACACTTTCCACCCATTGGGCCTCCCTCTCGTTGCGGCTAAGCCATGCAAAAAGCTTGCAGAATTTGTCTCCCACATCATATAGCCTATGAAGGGTCACCTGCACTTGTGCCTTGGCCTCTTGCGTGGCCAGAGCCCTGTATTGATGCTGTGCGTCCGCTAGTTGTCTCAGAACTTGAGGGTCCCTCTGTGCAAGGTTCCTGTTTTCCAGGGTAAGAACTCGGGTCTCTAGTGTGGTGAGTTCTTCCGGGGCCTTCCTCTTGTCCCAGGCTATCCGGTTCTGGGCCCTGTCCCTTAAGACTGTTTTATACACCTCCCAGAGCATCACTCCAGACTGTACTGAGTCTTCATTGTCCGCAAAGAAGACTTTTGCGTCGGCTCGAATGCCCTGGAGCACCTCCTTATTCTGTAGATCGCATGCAGTCAGACGCCAGCCCCTCGTCCTGTCCGTGCCCTCTCACTCACTGGAACATATAGAGGTAAGTGATCAGATAATCCCTTAACCATGAACACTGCCACATGGATGTCTTGTATTGCGCCTTGCAGGAGGAATATATAATCTAGTCTAGAGTAGACCCTGTGTGCCCCAGAATAGTACGCGCTTTGTCGGACCTCCGGATGCAAGTTTCTCCACACATCCACCAAGCCCACAGTGTCCGCAAGATGGGCCAATTGAGTGACCGGGGACATGCTCTCCTGCGTGATCTGTAGGGACATTCATGACGTCATTAAAGTCACCCCCAATTATGTTGAGCCCGCTGTCTTCAGCAATATGTCCATCACCCCATGTAGTTTCCTAGTCTGCAATCTCGGTGGGTCATACACTGAGATGATGGTAACATCTTTCCTACCCCATGAGCCCGTCACCCCCACATAGGTACCCTGGGGATCTAGCCATGTACGTCTCACTTTGAAGGGAGGCGACTTTTTAATCAGGATTGCAACTCCTCTAGAGCCTGAGGTGTACCCCGCATGCACCAGAACGGTATATGCCCCAGCGCTAGGAACCCACATTTTGTGCCCTTAAGATGCTTTTCCCACAACAGCACCACATCTGGGTGGGTGTGTTTTATGAACGATGATACCAACCCTCCTTTAATTTTATATCTTAGACCGTTGACATTCCAAGTGAGGGCCGTGAAGGGGCTATCTTCCGAACCCATCATAAGCGGCTATGGTGAAGTGGAGGGACACATGTACGTGTACAGCCGGGTGACGCCCTGCAGTCGGAATTTGGCTGCTTGTGTACATTCTGATAACACTGGGACTGTACCTTAACAAAGCAGCAATAAACCAGAACAGCAATACGAAAGAATGAAAACCCTGATCCCCCTTCACCGCCCTTCCTCCCCCCATTACCACATCCCCTGCCAGACGCCCGAGGGTGTGCATAGGGGTGGTAGAGGTCTGTCACCCTCCCCGGCCCCAACTTTAAGCTACAAGTTTGAACTCCTGTAGCTCACCAGGGAACCCCAAGAGGGAAGAACCAATGAAGAAAGGAGAGTACGAAGCAAAATCCAAGAACAGAGAGTTCCAGTACAAGGGAGGGGAAGACAGCATGTGGAGAAGGAAAGTCAGAAGGAGAGGGGAAAGGGGCAAACTACTGCCCAAGTCTGTGGCTAGTCTTATCCTTTCGCCTGCAGTGGAATGGAGCTCTTTAGTTGCTCTGCGGGGCTTGTGGATGGTGTGCCGGGGGGATGTCCAATCAACTGGCTCCGCCGTTTTATTCTAATCCACTGCAAGTTTCTAAAGGTCTTATTCAGGTGTGAGTCAGGGGACTCCCCCTGCGATGACAGAGTTTTGGCTGCTGCGCCTTGCTCCATTGCCACTATTTCAGTGACCAAGGAATGTTGAGATGGGTCCTACTCTCCTTCATCTCCGGACATGCTATCCCATGTGTCTGTCCCTTGTGTCTGTCTCACTGGAGCCTTGTTGTATGGCGCTTTAGATTCCGAATACATTTTCCCGGTTCATGCCCTTATATAGATACAATTCACATTACCCTTATATAGGCATTGAAATCAAGCCCTTATTTAGGCATAGCCCATGATACCCAAATATAGGCATGGCTACTCCAATCTGTTCATCAACGTCACAACGATTTCTTGGAAAACCAGACTCTCAAGTAGAAGGGACTTCCCCTAGCCTAGATATTGATTTCTCCAAGAAATTCATTATTATGCATGAACAACTATTCCTTAGGGGTTCATCCATGACGTTCATATGCCCAACTTTACGTCAAAGCTGACATTCCTACACATCTTCAAGGTATAAATATACCTTCACTTGCTATGGCAAAGCATGGTGTGGTGCGGTGCAGTTCGACTACCACCTTGCCCGACGCAGCTCGCTACAGCAAGTGCCGAAGGAAGCAGACTCTTCAGCTGACGCACTGACAAGAAGCTGTCCTCCTCTGCTGAGAATCCAGCTCCTGTGTTTCTGGCTCCCCTTGCGGGGTGTTGGGAAATCGAGTCCGAGACAGAGATACCAACCTCCTTCATTCTAAGATATGGAGCTGATTAAAACCTAGAGAAACCTTTGTCAGTTCTTGGCAAAAACTAAACCTATGCTAAAGACCATACTTACTTCTTCCATCATACTAGACCTAGGTTAGGTACATTGGGGTAGGCGTATTTTAGAAGGACCAGTTGAGTGTTTTAGCCAGTGTTATTTATGTATGTATTTTTATGTCATAACACCAGACAATGCTATTACAGTATTATTTTATGAAACTATTCTCGCTGTACGCATTATACTTTGCATTCTGTCTAACAATTGTAGCAGTTCACCTCTCTTGCATGAGAAAGAAGACTGTTCAATAAACCCCTTTTATTGAAACACCCGTCTCTCTATTTTCTCTGCAACTCTGTAGAAACGAGGCATGCCCGATTGACTGAGTATAATAGTTATCTATTGTTTCCACGTCTCTGAAGATATTTGTTTCAGTCCTAGGAAAACAAAGTTGTCATGTTTATGCGGTTATCAGAAACTAATCCTTTCTTGTGTATTCGAGAACATTTCTAGTGACTTCTGAGCTAGCTGGCACTCACAATTAAGTTTAGTCTATTCAATAGAGACATTCTGGCCTCAGTCTATGTCACATCTGTAGGATATAACATTCCAATGCGCAGAGCCTATTGGGAAAATTGGAACTACACTACAGCCTGAGCCAGGGTAGGAGCACTGCTAGTTGCGAGTCCCCCCCGCCGTAGTGAGCAACGTAGTGCTCGCAAGGCTACCCCGTACTACGCTGGTGACATTCACAGTACTCAGCACCGGCCTTGTAGTAGTGTTACAGTTTAAGAGTATACACTGGTCCTGAAGAATTGCTGAGTATCCCGTTAGGGGCAGAAGGCAAGGAACATATTGAGCACACTCACACACTAGACCCTGTGGGATCATTGTTATTCCAAACAGGGCTCACACATTTTAATTAGGTTTGCGCACCCAGTGAATAAAATTGGTTCTCACAGGGCAGTAATAAACCTATTTTAAGCCACCACCAACACTCGCGCATTACCTTGACCACTTACCCTCACGCACCAAACGGCTGTCTCTTAAAAGATCTCCGCCAAAGAGCCCCTTCGCGGGAGTCTGTTGGACCTGGCCCTTTTTGGCAGGTTCACCCTGAAACTTTTTGCTTTTGCCTAGCCTGTTTCTGTAACCTGGTGTTGGTGATATTAGGTCTCTGCGCTCTTTTTCACTGTGGTCCAGTGTAAAGTGCGTGAGCTCTCTGTGCGTGTGGTGAGAGTGACCTGCCCTCCCATAGGAATACATGGGGAATATGTATGACCATGGTAGTTCCTGAGGTGTGGGGAGTGCAGGGTCGAGTTTGGTATGTGGGTACTCATGAGATTGAATGTTGTGCAATGATGTATGTGGCATGAATGTGTTTAGTGCGGAAGTGCCACTTCTAGAAGTTGGCATGTTTGTGTAATTTGTGTCTGGCGTCTGATTGGCTGGAGCTGGCTGTTGAGCCTGGCTCCAAGGGTCTGGGTGGGTCTGCCCCGGTGGTGAATGGAGTGATTAGCATGCTGATGTGAGGGAGGGGTACACCTGGGACCTGAATAGGGCTGGGTTTTCCCTCCACAATGCTGGCTCCACCCCCTGTGGTGCGTCTGATGTCCCTAGCCTGGCCAGTGAAAGGAGTTCCCCATAACCAGTTGTAGCTGGTTCTCACATTGCCTGCACCCTGCTAAACAAATGATTTCTCTGTATAAAAGGAGGTTGTGACCTCTTGTCAAATATTCTTGTTTGCCAACTTGAATCCTGCCAGGGGCGTGCTGCTGCTTGGGCCCAGGGGAAGGCTTGCCTCCCTGGGCCCTGTCCAGCCCCTGGACTCCTGATGGACTTTGCTGGACTTGTGGACCTTTGCTTGTGCTCTAGCGCCTGGGAGCGCTTGATTTTGGCCCCCAGCGCTTATTAACATTTTACTTTGTTTCCTCTAGCGCTGGGAGCACTATATTTTTACTCGCACGTTTGTGTGTGCTCTAAAGCGCCTGGGAGCGCTTTACTTTTCCCCATGCTTGGGAGCGCTGTAATTGTCTTTAGCGCCTCGTGAGCGCTGTGTTTCTATTTCAGGGGCAGAGCGCTCGTATTTTCCTGAGGGAAGCGCTCTTTGTGCCCGCTTTTTATTTAATTAGTCCAAGGGAGCCCACCCTTCGTCCTGTTCCTGTGCCGGCCTCTGCCTTCGCAGGTCCCTGCCGCCTGGCGGACGAACCGGAAGTCAGGCAGGCTGGGGGCGGGACCGAGAGACAACAGGAAGCAGCCGGGAGCCTACCCTGCGCTCCTGCACCGAAGAGAAGGGCTCCGGAGGTGCGGCCACAAGCACCAAGATAGAGCCAGCATTATTGTCCCCTCCCCGGGCTCCCAGGAGCGAGGGATAGCCCCGGGGACGCCAGTCGAGAAGAGGAAAGGTGTTGCGGGGCTCCCATGTCCTGGAGGGAGCCCCAGCAGAGAAGTCCCCAAAGCCAGGTAAGTGAGGGCTCAGTAGGGGGCAGGGCAGCATCCTCTTCAGAGCAGCCCCCGCCTGCTAGGGGGGGGCGCTCCAATGTCGGGGGCAGGTTGTGTGATGGAGCGGCCCCGGATGGCAGCGGGCCGCTCCCACGTGGCTCAGCATGGTTCTTTAAAGGCCAGTGGAGGTCCCGGCAGATTCCTTGTGCGGCCCCACTTGATAGCGGGCCGCTCCAGCAAAAGGTGGCAGTTGTGAGGAGCCCTGAGAGGCTCTTGGGGGCATAGTTTACTTTGAGTCCCCTGTGAGGGACCCCGACGATTTGGGGGCATTTCCATGATCTCGAGCCTCCAGAGGGGGGGCCCCAACGACGGGGCCATATTTGTTTTAGGAGCCTGAGAGGCTCAAGGTCATGTGTGTATTTTTAGAGCCCCGTGGCTCCAACGTTGGACACATTTGTTTATAGAGGGCCAGTGAGAGCCCAAGCTGCATTTTTGTGGCCAGAGCCTGAGAGCTCCAACGTTTGGGGGCACCTGTTTATTGTCATGAGTGGCTAGTGAGAGACTGGGTGGTGCAGACTTTGCTCCTAAGGGCCAGTGAGGGCCCTGTCGCAGTTTTGTGGTTTCCCAGCTGCCCAGCAAGTAGTGGGAAGCTGCGCCGTTTAGGTGCAATGGGAGTGAAAGTCCCTGAGAGGGACAGAGGTGGCACAGTGGTGCCAGGCCGTCCACAGCTGCGCAGCACTTAGTGCCAGCTGCAGTGTTTAGGCCCTTGTGACTGTTCCCAGCTGCCCAGCACTTAGTGGGCAGTTGCAACATTTAGGTGTGTGCCAGTGGCGCACCCCTGACTGGCGCTGCATTGGCAGCGCGCCCTGACATTCTGGACATAGGGCATTTGAGCCCTTCTTGAGATGGCAAGTTGGCTTGGGGCTGGTCTGTAGGTAGGGCGCAAGGCCCTAATGTGATTATTGCGTAATGTGATTTTACTATGTTTTTGATAGTAATTGCCTAAGGCGATGTTTGCGCAATGTGATTATGAGGTTATTTTACCTATGTAGGTTTAGGTTAGTGAGAGTTTACCTCACTGTGAGTTAGGCCCCTAAATGTTATTTATTCTTAGGAGGCAGAGTCTCATGTGTTTAGACTAGTGAGGAGATTGCCTACTGTATTTTTACCGGTGAGGCCCAAATGTGAGTTATGCTTAATGTGCTATGCCATTATGCCTGTGACACCTCTGAATGTGCTTTATGCATTATGTGTCTTACCTACACCTCTGAATGTTTCTATGTATCATGTGTAATGCTTCTGACCTATACCCCTAAATGTATTTTATTCTTAGGTGGTTGTGTTTTGCCTAGTATAGTTTATACTAGAGAGGTAATACGTCCATGCGTGATCTAGGCCTATGGTTATTAGTATTGCGTAGTGTGTACCTACCTGTTACCAGTGGTTACTGGTTGTGATCTTTAATTGTTATTTTGTGCTACATTTATTCTAAGTTCTAGAAGTGCTATTTCTGCTAAGTGTTGATTCTGACAGCGGCCCATGTGGCCCTGTCCTGGTATAAATAATCCTGTGTGAATATTGCCCGTGCCAGTTGGCACAATGTATATTGTGTGATTACTATCTGATGTGTTTTGACAATACAAAAGTTATTTTTATATAACCTTGTGTGGAGTTCCCTTTGTGGTGTGCCTAGGATGTTGTTGCATTTATAATTATAATATTTGTGTATTTTAAGTTTTTTTTTTTACAGGAAAATATAATTTCCCCCTATCTATAACTAAGGGTGAGGGGGGAACTCTGCTCCTCCGGCGGAGTTCCTTGAGTTTTGCCTGCCCAGCCCTCCACTTGGAGCGCGCAGCTTTGAAAAACACTATGTTTTTTTTCGCACACATCTCACCAACCTTAAGCTGGCATGTAAGAAAAACCAATTGCTGGACCACCTCCAAGCGAGATTTCTCAATGCGGGAAGTCAGAGCAGGTCGCTACCGCTCGTGGCAAGAAAGCTGCAGCTCAAGTTGAGAAAGTTGCAGAGTGAGTAGAAAATGTACTCAAGTGACAGAAAGAAGCAGTGCCCTCTGATGCCTTTAGCACTGATTGTGCAGCACAGGACAAGCTTCTGGAGCAAAAAAGTAGCATGAGCAAAGCAACGTACTAAAACTCCGACATTTGCAGAACTCTGTGGAATCTCATTGAGTTTTTAGGTAACTCTGTGGAACTCCATAGAGTGGAACTGTGAGTTTTGCCCAGGCCTATCTATAACTAAGGTTTAGCCTTTGTTTTTTTTTTACTTTCATTTTTAAGATGTACAAAAAAATCCTGTGTCCTCAAGTGGAGAGTTGTTGTGTGGAGGGCCACACCGCACAAAGGAGGGCAGAGTTGTACAGAGCAGTGTTGTAGAGTGGATTATTGTACAGTGGAATACAGTGAAGTGGAAGAGAGTGGAGTGGGGATGAATACATTTAAGTAAAGTATGATAGAGTTGAGTGGAGTCTTATACAGTAGAATGAATCAGAATCTATAACAGTTCAGTGTCATAGAATGGAGTTGAGTACTGTGCTATAAATTGGAGTGGTCTGTCATAAAGTACAGTGGAGTTTTGTGTTGGAAAGTGTTGGAGAGTCTTGTAAAGTGAAGTAGAAGGATGTACTGTGGAGTGCTGATGGATAGAGTTGAGTATAGATTTGTAAAGTGGAGTGTACGCATATGAAGTTGAGTGCTATGTCACTGAGCGGCATAGAAATGTAGTAGAAAAGAGGGGGAGAATGTGGTAGAGTTGAACGGTTTAGAGAGCAGTGTGAAGAATGGTGTAGAGTATGGTGAAGTATTATATAGTGGAGTATAGTGAAGCGTAGTCGATTGGAGTCATATAAGACAGGCTAAAATAAAGTGTCATAGAGTGTAATGTTATGTTGTAGAATAACGTTACAAAGAGTGGAGTACAGTGGCTATCATAGCTTAGAGTGTATTAAAGTGTTACAGTGTGGAGTGGTGTCGCCTACAGTAAAGTCGAAGCAGTTTTCTTCGCTGTTGGAAAGTGTTGTACAGTAGAGTAGAATGTAGTGGCACAGAGCAGTTTTGATTGTTGTTGTGTACAGTGGAGTGGATCAGAGAAACGTACAGTACAGTGTGGTAGAGGGGCATGATATTAAGTGTTGTAGTGTTGATTGTCATAAAGTTTAGCAAAGTAGATTAGTAAAGAGTGGAGCACTGTAGTACAGTAAGTAGAGTGGAGTAATATGCGTTGGAGTTGAGTGACATAGAGTAGGGTGGAGTGACATAGAGGGAATTGTCTAGAGTGTTGTAGAGCATCATAGAATGCTGTACACTTGCAGTGAGTTGAGTAACGTGTTTTCCAGTGGAGTGCTATAGGGTGGAGCATTGTGTGGCACAGTGGAAGGACACAGATTGTTTTTGAGTGGAGTAGAGTCTTGTGCAGTGGAGTAGATTTGGGTTGGTATGGGGAGGAGTTTGGTAGAGTAGAGTGACATAGACTGAAATACCAGAGAGCAGCAGCCGCGGTCAGTAGTGGAAGTACCTGCCGGGCGGTGACATGGGGAGGGTCAGGGTGGGGGGTAGTAATCTATGGATTACTGAGCTTTACAGGTAAGTAAACATACAAATAAATAAAATTAATTTTGTTGCGCGCAGTGCATTGCATTTGGGGATGCCGTGCAAACAATGAAATTTGTTTTATTTATTTATATGTTTACTTACCTGTATAGCTTCGTAATACATATTTTACTACCCCCCACCCCGCCCGGCAGGTACTCCCGCTACCGACCACAGCTGGAGAGCAGAGTGGACTGGAGTGGCATTCAGCAAAATAGCTGAGTTCTGTAATGTCCAGTGGAATGGCATACAATGGAATGGCATACACAGTAATGGCGTTCAGTGGAGTGGGGGAGAGTGGAATAGCATACAGTAGAGTGGCATAGAGTAGAACGGTGGCCAATGGAATAGTGTAAAATGGAGTGCGCTGAGTGGAGTGGTGTACATTAGATTGAGGTAGAGTGGAGTAGCATACAGTGGACTGAAATACAATGGAATAGTGTACAGTGGAGTGTTGAGTGTAGTCACATAGAGTTGAATAGCGTTCAGTGTAGTGGTGTACAATGAAGTGAACTAGAGTGAACAGTGTACAGTAGAGCAGTGTACATATAATAACGTATACACTTAATAACGTATTAAGTGTAATAAGGTAACTAAGTGTTAGTCTATCCTTGCTATAGGGAAAAACGACTTTAAGATTTTTTCACTTTCAGGATATGCAAACTTTCAATACACATGTCCTTCATTTTCAGCACCATGCATCCTGCCATATGAGCCTTTGGAGCCTAACTTAGGGAGGCCTATAGTTATTAAAATGAAAGATATAGGCTTGGCAAAAGATTCCCATTTCCGATTTTAAATGGCAGTTTAAAATTGCCCTACTGGCTGCTGTGGCAGGACTAAGACATGTTTTACAGTGCTACTTTAGTGGGTGGTGCAATGAGTGCTGCAGCGCACTTGTAGCATTTCATTTACGGGCCTTGAGTCCATGTACCACTGTTAGAAATAGGGTCTCTAGTTGGCAGTGGTTTGCACATCGCCCATATAGGGGCCCTCACTCTAGTCATGGTAAGAGAGTAGCAGAGCTAAGATAACCCCTGCATACCCCCTTGGTAGCTTGGCACAAGCAGTCAGGCTTATCTCAGAGCAATATGTAAAGTATTGGTACACACACAAACACAGTAACACAAGGAGAAAACTGCAAAAGGGGTCCATGCCTGTTTAGAAAAATAGCCAATTTTTATCTGAATAAAGCAAGACCAAAATGACAAAATCAAACATACACAAGTCAAAAGATCACTTTTAAAAGGTTAAGCAAGTTTAGTCCATAGAAATAAATGGATGCATTTGTTTTAGCACAAAGTACCTTATATGCATCAAAAATCAAAGATGAGGCAGGGGAAGTGAGGCGCTGGAAAAGAAAAGTGGTACGTCGGTTCCTTACTACGTAATGGAGGTGATGCATCGGTTCCTCATTGGCAGGGGAGGTGATGCGCTGTTTCCTTACTACTAGGTAGGGAAGGAGATGTGTCAGTTCCTTACTGGTAGGGGAGGTGATGGGTCAGTTTCCAGACATGCAGCATCGGTTCTTTACTACTGTGCAATGTTTATGAATAATCAGTGCAAAGGGGTGATTCATTGAAAATCCAGACATGCTGCATCTATGTGACATTGGAGAAGCATGTTTTGCATTGATTCCACAGTCGCAAAGCAGGCGCTGTGTCAGTGTCAGAGTGTGTGTCACAGATGTCTGTGACACAGTACCCTAAACTCACGCTGCAACGATTTTTCTGACACACTGTGTTAGCAAGCTGGGGCCTGCAGTGAAAGCCATGGTTGAAGTGTTGAACGGGAACCATGCTTCGGTGCAGGCAGCGCCAATGAGGCAATTGTTTGCACCAATGCTTTGATAAAATAGGCGTTGGTAGTCGATGCATAGATTTTTTCTTTAAGATCACCAGGTTACACTTCCAAGGGCCCAGGAACTGGAGTTGGCACCACTTGGCAAGTCAGGACTCTCAGCAGTAGAGCCAGGCACTGGTAGGCGAAGTCTTTGATGGCCCTTTTTAGCTTTTCGAGCTCATATTCTCTAGCTTCTTGCCTGCCCTCCGACTCCCCTAGGGACAGACTTTTAGAGGATACAATGCTGCCAGTCCTGGAGGATGCTCTCCCCCCAGGCAGAACCAGATCCACAAAATCCTCATTCAGGCTCTGTACCTCCATCTCCACACCCTCATCCTCAGTATGGTCACCAGCCTTCTTTGCTGCCAACCAGGCACTCAGCGCCTTTTGCAGCTCCTCCTTCTTAGTGAGGCCTTTAATAGGACATTTGAGCTACTTGCCGAACTTTTTGAGCTGAGGCACCGTATAGGTTTAGGTATAGGATTCCAACCTCTCTGGCTCACAAGCCTGAGACATAAGTGTGGATCAAAACTTCCAAAGAAGATAAAAATCAAACACAGTATGTGGTTGCGTAGTGGTATCTGATATGGAGTTGTGTACACCAGTCACTGTATGTACAGTACAAACACATGTTCAATCCTCACCACTGACCACCAGTGTTACAAATGAGGTCTCTAGTTGGCAGTGTTTGCACCATGTCCAAGTATGAAGTCAGTGCGAGGATTTTCTCCTTCAGTCCACCAGATTCTACTTCCAAGGGCCCAGGAACTGTATTTGGCACAACTTGGCAAATCAGGACTCTCTGCAGTAGAGGCCAGGCACTGGTAGGAGAAGTCCTTGATGGCCCTGAGATTTCTTAACAGGAGGAAAGCATACACAAGCCCTTGAGGAACCATGGAAGCAGGATACGAAAAGCAAAGTCCAGTCCTTTCCCTCCCAGGACAAAAGCAGCAAGCCAGCACAACAAAGAAACAGGCAGATTTTCAGTTACTCCTACACCACCCAGCTCTTTTTAGTATAACAAGATTTTACTATACTGCACTTTATTTGGGATTGCGTGGGTGAATGCTGATTGATGTCACTTCTTTTAGCATTCTTTTTTTTATGTTACAAGCTGTTTCTTAACAGTACTGTAGCCACATTGAACTTTACTCTTCTTTAAGGAGCTCCAGAGACAATTGCCTGAAAGCTATAACTGATTCTAGTGTTTTATAATGTTATTGTGACGTTTATTTAGTATTACCAAAATAATCTTATTATTGGATTTTTATTTTTCATGATGTAATGAATTACTCTATTGTTCTGCTCGATAAAAAACTGAATTATAAACAGAATGTACTGCCTATTAACAAAAGTGATAGTGTTTGTGATATTGGGATTATTTTTAACTATTGTTGGAAAATGATGGATACTAATTAAATTATTGTATTAAAGCCAATTAGGTATGTAATATACATTTAATTTGTTGATTTAATGTGTTGTAACATTTTATTTTAATATTTCTAGGAAGAGAAAATGTTACTTTAATTCACAATTAAATTACGTATTAAAATATTTTTTATAGTATCATAAACTTAAATAATTGTCTCTGTGCTTTCTCCTAGGGAGACTGTGTGAAAAATTACTAATAGTATCTTTACACTCAAAAATCCTGTTGTAGGAGGCACTACCTTCTGATTTTAGTGGGTGGACATTTTTAAGTCTACACGTATGGGTAATCAATGCTTGGCAATGGTCAGTGCTTTAAATGGAAACATTGAAGTGCAGGTAATGTACCAGAGTACCTGCTTGTTTTTTTTAGAAGTGCTGGTACTCTCCAATTTAAGGTTTTGCATTTCTCTTGAGAAGTGCTGGTACTCTTGCTCTTAAAACAAAAAAGTGCTGGTACTCCGTACTGGACAGTACCGGACCATTTAAAGCACTGGCAATGGTGAACAGCAGAAATGTTCAGAGTTACAGCCAGGTGTAGAAGCAAATATACAGCTGAGTAAATACACACCTGAATAGTTGTCTTTGTGAAGCGCGCCTCATGATGAGTTTAAGCTTCGGGATAGGGATTAACCTTCAGGACCTTAAATTGATCAGACTTTTGCTTCCGGTTGTGCCCAATTCCAGGAACAGTTCCATTTAGATCAACCACCTGCAAAACGCAGAGTGCGGGGTTGAACCGGGCCCCCTAAGCATGTCAGTGTGTGGGTGATGATGGGATGTCTCCAAAAGCTCTGACCTCGTGACAGTGTTGGGACCTTATGGCGAGCATTGCTCGCTTACCTTGGCTTTTGGGATTTTTCGGATGACAACCAGCCAAGGTAAATCGCCTTTGACCCTGGGATTCTGCTCTGTCCAGTGATTTTACCGGTGCGTTTCCGTACCTGGTATAGTCTGGCCTTATATTCTCGTTGGTGAGGGCCTTAAGAGATAACAGAAGGCACATTCTTCAGTCTTAAAATGTCGAGGCTACTCCTGAATGGAGGAAGTGAGCAGACTAGTCACACTAGAAATAGAATCATGATCAAACTATTGAATGTATAAATGACTGAAATGTTTATTTAAAAGCGGCATTGGCTCTAGAAAGGATTGAAAAGGGTGAGACACTTTAACAAATCACATGTGCAATTGCAAACGAGTCCCTTTCGGATCAAGGCGCCTCTAGAGAATTAAAAACAGAAACATCCGTCCTATCAATACTTATTTAACACTGCGCCGGTCACACGAGAGCCATGCGTGCGCCCCTTGAACCTTTGACCGGGCTTAAAACCAAAGCCCGTCTCTCTTTGAAATCATAATGACTTCCCCCCACTTTCAGGTGGAGGTGCCTCGAAGCTGCCGCCGCAGGTAGTAGGCTCTCTGTTCACTGCGCAGCCGGGGCACGATTAATTGAATAAAACAGCGGCAAAGAGAGCCGCTGTGCCTTTAATTGTATTTTCTGACAGAGGAAGGGCTGCATAGCAATGACAGGCTCCCTGCTTCAGGTTTTTGATGTGCAATCTGGTTCCTCCAGTGGAGGGCACTCGCTGTACCTCCAAGTGGAGCCGAGGCAGCAGCGCCATGCAGCAGCAGAGCGTCCTCGAGCTCAGGGAAGGCTGCTGAATTAAACAAGGGCTGCTTTGAGCACAGCGACAAACCACTTCCCATCCGGCCCCGCTCCATGGACGAAGCCGCCGTGCGTGGCTTCTAGACCGGGGCTCCACTCCCGCGTGGCGGGCTGCTCGCCCCCGTTTGGACCCTTGGGGCTGCGGAGGATGCATTGCTTCAGCTGGGGATGGCCGGGGCGGTCAGCCTGAAAGATGCCAATCTTCGGGAAAGCCACCACTGCCTGCGAGAAGTTGATGTCTGGCTGCCGCCGAGCCCGCTGCAGCTCACCGCCGGCGCAGGTTGCATATTAAACTGATGCCTCTTTGGTGAATTCGACGCGGGGACCGAGAAAATTGGACGCCGTCCCGGTTGCCAGAGGATTTCCCCTTCCTGCTCACCTCACCACCCCACTCCCCTAATTTACCCTTCACCCTCAACCCCTGCCCCCGCATTCTTCCTCGGGTGGAACTTTGCCTGGATTGAGAGGGATGTTTGCTGGATATGGGATGCTATGAGCGACGGGCTTCCACTGCCATGAAGGCGTCGGCGATTTAATTGAATACAAAAACAAAAAAAAGACGGACATAAAAATACAGAACTCAACCGAGAAGGGGGACCTGCTAATCAGATGACAAAGAATGGGTGAGTAACTTCGGCTGCTTCACTCCCACCACGGACTCCCTCCAGACGGAGGTTCGTGCCAGCCGGGGGGTCGTCTAGTGCAGAGAGGGTCGTAGGTGGGCAGAGGCGCTGCGCTGGGTGATGGGGAGAGGGGCCCCGGGAGGGAGGCTGACATTGGATTAGGTCGTCCTGCCTTCCTGCCGTGAACATTCGGTGATTGCCGGGGGCTGGGCTGGGGGTTTATGGAAGCATTAATGCCCCTTCGCGATGTGCGCTACTCCAGCACTCAGTGCCCCCTCCCAAAAAAAACCGGATATACACACACATTATTTTTTCCTATCAGTATCTGGGGCAATATCTATTACCTCCATCGGAACGCGTGCCATTTTTTTTTATTTACCCCTCAGGTTCTCAATTAGTAATAATTGCACCATTAGCAACCTTGCCGTGATTTTTATTATTTACCCTCTCAAGGTCCATGGCAGTGTTAAAAGCTTTGCAGTAATAATTGCCCCACCACATTTATGTTATGATGGTATTAATTGCCCATTCCCCGAGTAGGAGCCATACTTGTCCACATCATGATGCGTGGTGGTGTGTATTCCCTCCGTGACTCGTGCCAGCGTACACTGTCCTTCCTGTGCCCGTGCCAGTATGCAATGCCCTAATCAGAATCTCTGACAGTATGCATTGCCGCCATAGCACTGAATGCAAGAATGAATTGCCCCACCACGATCTGAGTCAATGCCGATGGCCCCACTGGGGTATTTGCCATCATTCAGTGGCCCGTCAATATCTGCCGTCATATGTGTTATGCATATCAGAATCCACGCTGTAGTTATTGCGCCTTGCGGCCCCCGCGTGTATTAATTGCCCGTTCGAGATCTGCGTCATTCTTAAATGCACCGTTAGAATCTGGAAGTGCGTCGATCGCCCCCTCAGAATCCGCGTCCATCGTTCGCTTCTTCGCGTCTCGTGCTTGTTTGAATTGCCTTGCACCTCTCTGACTCGTTCTCTCGCACCTGTCTAAAAGGCACATGCCTGTAAATGGGGAGGGGGTCCGTGTTCCTGTTTGCTTCACAACAGGATGCTTATTAACATTTACTGCCCCGTCAGGATTTAAACCTGTTCCAGTGGGGAGAATGCCCCTGTTAAAGTTCCCTCCCGCCCCACCTCTACTACACGTTTTCAGCATGCCCACCTTATGTGCCCAAAAGTATTTCTCTTTCCCCGGCCAGTGCAGAGAAACCACCCATGCGGTGTGCAGCGCTATGCAAAGATGAACATAAGTAGCCCCCCGCACGGCGCACCTGCGAGGATGGCAGATGTGCAATCCATAGGCGAATATGCGTGCGAGTGCTCTGCATTCACGCCTGGAAAATAATTAAATATATGCCAATTTGATTCGGTTGCCTGCAGCCAGATGCCTGTTGCCTGGATGGATAAAACGGTTAGCGTATGGCAACCGGAGCGCAGCCATCTATCCATGGGGCAGCTTTTTAATGCCGGGCTTCGGATCCGAGTTTTGGAGGCCCTTTCTTCCATGGATGGATGCGTGCGGGCCAAGGATGGCCACAGTACAGCTGCTCGGGCCAGAAGCTTTGTGCAATAAACATTCCATCAAATGGCCAAGCTGCAGACTCGGCCCCGTCGTGGGCATGGCGCGTGTTTTTTTCCCCGAGATGGCTGTCAGTGATGCTTGCACACCGTCCCATTTCTGATACTGTGACGAGGGGTGTACCCCTCCGTTGAAGTGTGAGGGGGAGGCGTGGACTGGCCTGTGGGAGTTCACCTCAAAATGGCCCTTGAAGAGAGCTCGTTTTTGGCGGGACCTGGGAAGAAGAACTCTGTCATGAGGCAGCCAGAAAGATCACTTGATCCCTAGATTCACCTCAGGGGGGAGAGACCTTGTATTAATGGAACGATACTTAGGAACAAGACAGGGGAGGACGGAACTAGGGGGGAGCTCACGTTTGAAGGGAACTAGGGAAGAGTCCATATTAAGAGGGAGGAGTATTTCTCCTTATAAGGGAGTTTGGGAGGTTCTGAGCTTGAAAAAGGGGCACATTTGCGAAGGGGGTAATAGATGGGCCGGTGTCTTGGAGGGCGGCAGTTCAACTCAAGGGTGCTCCTTTAAGGTGAGAGAGGGAACTCGTGCAAGGTGGAAGGTAGAAGAGCCGGCACAGCAAGCTTGCTGGGCAGGAGTTCTCCCTGGGCGGGGTTTATAGATTGAACTACTTTATGGAAGGAGCTCCGAGCAGCCTTCTGTCAGGGGGCCACGGTAGGGGCAATTTATCCTCTTAGTAGGTAGTTTGGAAGGAGCTGAAATAAGGAGTGAGTTCAATTTAACCGACAGCCTACGACCCAGTGACCCCAAAAAGGGAGCTCGCATTGGAAGGGAACTCAGGGTCTTTTTAGACGTGTGAGATCACGTTATCATATTAAGGTATGAGGGCGCACACTTTCCTGGTCACTCAACAGCTATGTGCTACACTGGAGCCCTCAACTTATTGGCCGTTTTAGTCCTAAACGGTGTTTAAGTACGCACACTTAAACAGCCCGAAAGAACTCCGTATGCCAGACACACATATGCATATTCACAAACGTGCACACACAGACGGTCTGGAAGGCATGCAAAGCACACCTCAGGCACGCTTCAGACGTAGCAAAACGTCTAAATACTCGACCCCAGACACAGGCAGTCACACTGAAACAGCCCTGCAGGTGACCACCGCGCACAGCCACACAGGTAAATAGAAACCTCCGCACACACACGAAAGACTCAAGATTCCCACCTTTTCATAAACATATGAATACATCGAAACCCCACATTTACTATGTCACGCGCGCACGCGTACACACAGAATAACGCACACAGATATCATACACAGACACGTGCATGAAGAAGGCACACTGACAGGCATATGTAAACAGGCACACACATTAGTAAACTGGCACACTGAAATAGAACACCAGAATGCAGAATCACACACATGAACGCGTCCTAACTCGCACAGGTAAACACACGAACATGGAACCGCCCTCACCCACACAGACATCTTTGTTGACAAAACAAACCAGCAGTCCCACTTCCTTGCATATACACATAATTAGGGAATCCAAGCACACCTACAGCAACATATCACCGCCGCGCTCACGTGTGTACTCACAACTAAAACCTACTCCTATACCAAGAAGACGTATCTTCAAACGCAAAATACACACTTTCAAGAACACAGACTTTCACTGCACAAAAACACGTGTTCTCTCATTCACACGTATACAAATACACACACACACACCCATACACACACACTGATTTACACAAAGTGCCCACAAACCTCAATTCTCACCAACACTAAAGAAAAGCACAAAGCGATGCCTAGTAACATACAAAGATACCTACTATTGCACACCATCCATCCATACACTATACACATCTGCGGCCAGGCGCCCTCGCGCACGTATACACAACACACAGACAGCCACCGTCACTTCACAAACACGCGTACGAACACATGCACTATTCTTTGCTCGACATGCCCGGCCCCGCGCTCTGGTAACAGAGAGAGTCAGGATGTGTGCGTGTGCGCGACGCGTGAGAGTTTTCGAGGGCGATAGATGGAGACAGAACGAGAGAGAGAGATGTCAGTCCTCTCAAACACTTCTTCACGGGGCACATGGGGGCCTTTATTTGGAACATAACTGCTCCCTACGCCAGGACCCTTCTTCCGGCCCGAGGCGAAGGTTCAGAGGTTAAAGAGCGGCGGTAAAATGTTTTCTCCGGGCTTCACGACAGCAACACGCAGGAATGGAGATCCAAGCCGCTCTAGCAAGAGATATGAATGCATCGGAGTGCATTGCCTCTGCAGGGCTGGGGAAGAGGCCCCTTCAGGCTGCACGCGACAGGCTACTGCCTGCCCTAACTGGGGCTATCCTATAACATAGGGTGCCCCAAGCAATGCTTCTGATTAAGGTGGTGGAGAGGGTCCCTCCCTTCCCTTCTCTCATGGTGAGACAGGGCTGTGAGATTCCCCATCGGTGTTTTTCTAAAGTTGCATAGCTACTGTGGCCGAGTATGCCTACATATGTGGCAAGGAAAGGCAACTTATGTGGCACGTTTTGTGATAGTATTGCTTTCCTTTATTTTTGCACATACTAACTTTCTCTGGGTAATGTTTTCGCCTCATTAGCATCAGTTTAATACCCACATACAGTAATAAGCAACTGAAAGATGACCACCCAATGTTTGCAAAGAGCCGTCCACTTTGCAGCAACACTTGTAGCAGCATTTTAGTAACTTTGGATACATTTGGGTTAGAAACAATTTGTTTTGGATACAATCTACAGGTTATGAAGCAGATAATGGTTTAAGGGCCAAATGTGGCAAGTCCATATTTATGCGAAAAATCCTCCAGACGCAAAAAATCGCACAAATCCAGAGGTCCTGATCAAGGCAACTGAAGCACTGATTTCACTTAACACTGTACACTAATTTTTCTCTTTCTGTAGGACATGTCCCTAGTTACTCTGTTCCGCCCATTGGCCTTACTGTGTAGGATAAACGTATATGCGAGATTACTCGACATCAAAAAGAGGAAGGGGACAAACCCATTGTTCTATTTTCTATTTGTTTTTATTAGTTGGCTCTTGCTGCCATCACATTTTTACTTCACTGCATTGTAAATAGCTCGTTCCACTATTTACAAACTCACTGGTAATCCTTCACTAAGCCCTGGCACAATGACAGGCTGAGTAGCCTGGCATCATTTTATCAGTTTGACCTAGAGCCTGCACACAGTTCGCATCGTCTGGTGCAATGACCCACTGAGCTGCTTCAGCAGGTTATCCAGCCTGAAAGGCTACATGTAGATCGGGAACTTCTTATCTCTTCTGCTGGTGCACCAACCCACTGGGCTGCACCAGCAGCTCGTTCGGATCCAATAGCTTGATTCATCAATCAGAAACCTTCTATTACTCCCTCCTTATTCATATATGTTAGGCGTAACGAAAACTGAGGGGGGCCTCCCTGCACGGTTCGTAGAGGGCCCCCCTCCGGGCTCAATCATGAGCTCTCTGCCCAGAGTGCAGTGCCGAGGGGCCCCTTGGAGCTTGAGGCCCCCCGCACCGCGTGGGCTGCGGGGGGCCTATGTTACGCCCTGCCAGAGGTTTTAATGTACAGGGTAACTGAACACTTGAGCATCCGCCCGAGCAGCAAAAACAGGCTCAGCGCACCTCAGGAAGCGGCAACAGCCGAGAAGCAGCACACGGGCTTACAAGGGCCGAGGGGGGACGAACCTGGGGGAGTGCAATCCATCACAGGACGGCGCGGACGACACTAACATGGGCGCCTGTGCTAGTAGTACGGCCCTAGGGGACCCTGTGGAAAAGATGGGAGAGACGCAAAGAGATATGGGCATAAGATGGATGAACAAGTATAGGAATACAGAGAGGGGGAGAAGGGGGCTGCGAGGCTCGGATGAGACATTACGCGATCGGCCGGCTGAACAGGTGGGCTGGAGAAAAGATGGTTTCTGGGAGAAGAGAGATGTACAGATTGACGTAGGAACGAGATGGATGAGCGAAGTGGTGCGTCACGAGAGGAGAGAGAGTCTCGAGAGAGAGAGAGAGAGAGAGAGAGAGAGCGCATGAGAGAAAGAGACGAATGTGAGATAAAGAGGGAAATGGGTAAGAGAGACGCAGAAAGGCAGATTTCGGCCAACGATAGGCAGTGATTGGAAGCAGGATAGGAGCTTTGAAAGAAACGTACAAGAGGGACGGTAGAGACACATATAAATGGAAAAGAGGCAGATTGATAGAGGGGCACAAGGAAAGAACAGATAGCGAGGGATGCGATCCTAGATAGAGGGAAAGCCACACAGACAGACAGGCAGGTACATAGACAGACAGACAGACAGACAGACGGACGGACGGACGGGCGGGCGTGCAGGCAGGCAGGCAGGCAGGCAGGCAGGCAGGCAGACAGACAGATAGATAGATAGATAGATAGATAGATAGATAGATAGATAGATAGATAGATAGATAGATAGATAGATAGATAGATAGATAGATAGATAGATAGAGAAAGAGAGAGAGAGAGAGAGAGAGATAGATAGATAGATAGATAGATAGATAGATAGATAGATAGATAGATAGATAGATAGATAGATAGATAGATAGATAGATAAGAACAAGAAAAGAAATAGACAGCAATTTGTACAAGGAGTTTGGAGGGCAGACACATGTCGAAGGAAAGATAGGCTTCAAAAAAGAATTGAGAAGAGGAAAAGAGTGAGGGAAGAAGAGATCGGGGTGAGGGCTAACTAAAGTGGAATGTGGATTAGGAGCTGTACGTAGAGCTGTAGAGAGAGAAGAAATAAAGAAAGAGAGGAAACTTAGTTTCAGGAGAGAGAGAGAAAGGACAATAGACAGAAGAGGCAGTGGCAGAGCGAAAGCTAGATTGACAATGATGCAGACAGATTGTACAAGTTTTTGTGAAACAGTTTCAATTGCAAAACAGAATTGACCTGTAATGACAGGTGTAATAAAAGAAGAGGGGACACTGTAAATAGAGCATTTAGGGACATCACAACACTGCACCCACAACTGTTTCCAGTGTAAGTGTAAGCAGGCTGCCATGTCTAGTACTGCGGGAGGAGTCTTGGGTATTTTCCATCTGTTTGCAGCTCCTCACTCTGCATATGTTTTTTTTATCCCCACTGCAGGTTACCCTGGCATGAAGCAGCTGGTGCTGGTACTCCTCCCCGCGCTGCTGCTGGTGGTGATGCTGGCAGGTGCACAGCGTGCTTGCCCCAAGAACTGCCGGTGCGATGGGAAGATTGTCTACTGCGAATCGCATGCCTTCAAGGACATCCCAGCGAACATCTCTTCTGGCTCCCAGGGTCTGTCTTTGCGCTACAACAGCATCCAGAAGCTCAAATCCTACCAGTTTGCTGGTCTCCACCAACTTGTCTGGCTCTACCTGGATCATAATTACATCAACTCTGTGGATGAGGATGTTTTTCAAGGAATCCGCCGGCTGAAGGAGCTGATCCTCAGTTCCAATAAAATCACTCATCTGCACAATAAAACGTTCCACCCTGTCCCCAACCTTCGTAACCTGGACTTGTCTTACAACAAACTGCAGTCCCTGCAGCAGGACCAATTTAAAGGACTCCGAAAGCTCTTGATTTTGCACTTGAGGTCCAACTCACTCAAAACAGTGCCAATACGGGTTTTTCAAGACTGTCGGAACCTGGATTTCTTGGACCTGGGTTACAACCGCCTGCGCAGCCTCTCCCGCAATGCTTTTGCAGGCTTGCTAAAGCTCAAAGAGCTGCATTTGGAACACAACCAATTCTCCAAGGTCAACTTTGCTCACTTTCCTCGCCTTTTTAACTTGCGCTCGCTCTATCTGCAGTGGAATCGGGTACGTTCCATCAACCAGGGCCTAACCTGGACCTGGAGTTCTCTGCACAATCTGGACCTGTCAGGCAATGACATCCAAACCATAGAACCCGGCACTTTCCAGTGCCTCCCTAATTTGCAGAAGCTCAACCTGGATTCCAACAAGCTGGTCAATGTCACTCATGAGACTACCCAAGCCTGGATCTCGCTCACCTCCATCACTTTGTCGGGCAACATGTGGGAATGTAGCAGGAGCATTTGCCCTCTAGTTTCTTGGCTCAAGAACTTTAAGGGTAACAAGGAGAGCACCATGATATGTGCTGGCCCAAAGCACATCCAGGGGGAGAAGGTCACGGAGGCTGTAGATGCATACGGCATATGTGCTGAAATCCCAGTGGTGGCCACCGAACGAGCTTACCAGGCTCCCAAAATACGCTGGAAGTCACCAACCGTTCCCCAGCCCACCACACCCCAGCTGGAGCAAGTGTCACCTACTGCCTTCACAGCAAGCCCTTCCCCCGGCCTTCAGACAGCTGGGACAGAGCAGGAGTATGAGCATGTCTCCTTTCACAAAATCATTGCTGGAAGTGTGGCGCTCTTTCTGTCGGTGGCCATGATACTGCTGGTCATCTACGTGTCTTGGAAGCGATACCCGGCCAGCATGAAGCAACTCCAGCAGCACTCCCTCATGAAGAAGCGACGGAAAAAGGCCCGGGAGTCCGAGAGGCAGATGAACTCCCCCTTGCAGGAGTATTATGTGGACTACAAACCAACAAACTCTGAGACCATGGATGTATTGGTTAACGGAGCTGGGCCCTGCACATACACCATCTCTGGCTCCAGGGAATGCGAGGTATGAACTCCGATCCTCTCCTAAAAAAAAAACTTTTCTGCTACTGGGAAGGCGAGGTAAAAAAAAATGTTTGGAGATTTTGAGGCATCTAGCAAGGATGAATGAGACTTTGCTTGTGCGGTTTTTCATTTTTTTGATTTTTTTTTCTTTTCCTGTTTTTTTTTCTTTTTCCTTTTTTTTCTTTTTTGGGCTCAGTTGTGGAACGGTTTAATGAATGAAATGGCAACCCAGGCAAGCAACGGTGGTGATTTTGGTTTTGCAAAATTGAACCGGGTTCTTTCCAGGATGAGAGAAGCAAAAAATTTGAATAAGAAAATAAATAAATAAAACGACCATAAAAAAAGGCAATTGGTGTCTTAGGGCTGAAACTGGTGTTTTTTATGCGGGGCATCCCTGCCACATTAGAGGCTGTGTACTTTATCGCTTGGTATGGACTGGTCCAGGATGTTGTCCGTTCAAACGTATCTGGATAAGAAGAGGATTTAAGCCAAAGATAAATTTGTAAAAAGGTCCGATGGGACTGCGAATGTCACACCTGGTGCGTGTACAGATGCTGATAGGAATTGCCTGTCACTTGACTTTTAACTTTCTGCAAGGGCGTTGTGTGTTAGACTTCTGCTGAACTTCTGCCCCAGGAGGGTCTACTGGTCTTTTTTGTATCGTTGCCAGCACATGCGGAACCATGTGCCCAGGGACATGGCCTTTCTGATCACAGTCCATGGCGACAACGTTTAAGAGTTCCTACATTCCAAATCGTGGTATCTTATGACGTCTTAAAATGGTGCCTGGAGATTAAACACGTTACCGCAGGCGATGGTGGCTCTTTTTGTCTTTGCCTGAGAGCGCTTCTTCGTCGGCATGGGGGAGTGATGGATTGCAGATGATGCTTGAGCGGAGAGCACAGACCTGTCAAGATGGCCTCACTGTCCACCAAAATATGTAGCTAACTCTGTACACCAAATCATTTACATTTGTACACAAATATTAATTGAAACAATCGGCCACTTGCATGCAGCACACCATTCAATTTCTGACAATAAACTGTCTAAGCAGGAGAATGCCATAAACCATTCCTTTTTAATGTCTTATAAAGACCAGCACTCCATTTTTAATAAATAATGCCAACACAACAGAAAAAAATCTATTCTCCCAAAGCCCATGGGTGCTTAACATGCCTTAGGGGCATTGGAATGGCACTGCAATCATTCAGCAATTTATTGATAATGCAGTCTGCTGTTTATGGGCTAGCAGATTTATTAATTGGCTACTTAACTGATAGTCGCTAAATCAATTCCCCTGCCCCCCCCCCCCCCCCGACAGTGAGGCATTGACAGCTCTGTGGTTTTCTTTCGGTGGAATAAGGACCAAACGTGTTTCATAGATTAATTTTAGGTTGTTTCTGGCTGTGGACAGAGCAGTGCCTGTCCGATTAGTAATCAAGAGA
Source organism: Lissotriton vulgaris (assembly GCF_964263255.1). Lineage (NCBI taxonomy): Eukaryota > Metazoa > Chordata > Amphibia > Caudata > Salamandridae > Lissotriton > Lissotriton vulgaris. The sequence continues at coordinate 446,018,844 of NC_141699.1, forward strand.
AAAAAAAAGCAATAAATCGCAACAAAAATTTAAAAAAGAAACAAACTAATTATATTGTTTCATCTTGCTTCTGTTGGTGGTTCATGGTTGTAAGTGGTGGCATGCGCGTGTGGTGAACTGGGAGCTGCCATGGTGATTGTGCACTTGTGGAAAAGGCTGATGGCATGCGTGGGAGTCAGGGATAATAGCTTCGCCTTCACAGAGATCTACAGCCTATGTCATTTGCATACATTTGTACAGCAACATTATTTACCAATGACTGCTTTTGGGTGTTATTCTCTACTAGTAGTGCTTATAAAATACAATGAAGCCACCGAAATTGTAAATTGCAGGTCGACAGCAAAGTACTGTAGTATAATCACGTCTAAGTGGCTGACTGGGATATTTGCATTGGAAAATGATTTATACCAATTCACATGTTTGGCTGTTTATCAACATTTTCGAAGGTTTCAGTGCTAGCCTGTAAGGTGGCATTAATGGCCAAAAATATAAATTAAGAAATATGACGAATACTCGGCTAGCATCATTATTCGGAAGGGCAGGATGACTGCTTCTAAAAATGTAGATTTCCAGTCTGACATGCCACTTACTTGCAGCAAGGCCATTGCCTTTCATAGCGACCCAGAGAAATCCCACTGACCATAGCCTGTTTGTTGTAAGTGCAGGGCATAGCCTATTAGAATGCAAAGCTCCTGTAGATTGGTAACTTCTTCTGTGCACACAAGGCTGGATTGCAGCATCCCTAGAATCATCTTTTCCACCCATCGCATGAACATGGCCATCAATAAGGAGAAGCCAGAGGTAGTAGCGCGTGCTTTTTTATACCCCTGGTTCTGCCCTTGCTAACCCTGATCTTAAAGTCAGGGTCACAGTGGCTGGAACTAAAGTCCTGCTTAGCGTATTCAGTTCCCCCTTCCTGTTGTTTTCTATCCCTTTAACTAAAAGACTGCTGAGGGACTAAAGGAGGGACGACAAAGGTCACCAGTCCAATAACTCGAGAGGGTGGTCACCAGACCATCCCTCAGGGAGAGGAGACAGACCTTTTTACGGATATGGGAAAAACTTTCCCTATTTGATGCTATAACACTAAAGTGATTTCCACACCCAGGATTAATATTGAAGACTAGTGTCTTACGGGTTAAAGCCCGCTTTCTGGAAATAAAATGTTTTTCTTTATTAGACCCTCCCCCACTCTATCAGTGGCATGCTTAATCATCGGGTCTCATCCTGGTCCCTAAAGACCAGGATGGGCTCGACCTTATTCCAGAAGCACTTTAGATATTTATAGCACAGGGTTTTGCAGAAGATTAAAAATGTGTTAAACAACCCAGCTACCCCTTTAATAGTGGTTGTTCCGGAATAACTAAAAACAGGCATTGTGAAGCATGTACAAAGTGGGCTCTGGCCCAGGGCTGCCACACTTCTAGGGCCCCAATCATTAATCTTTCAGGACAACACCAGACAGTGGAATAACACAAAAATATTTAGGCCCCTTCAAAATATGTAAAAAGGCTCCCAGGACTCAAATATCTCAGACATATTCAAAGGCTTTGCACTAGTTGGAGGCCCTTCATTGGACTGGGGTCTCCTTAAAGGTTTGGGGGTCAACAAAGAGGGATGTCAATGATCAGACCATAGTTGCAGAAGGTGTGACTGGGGTGAAAATGGACAATAAATTCAGAGTTGTCCTTAACAGGGGTCTCCAAATTATGTTTGGCCCGGGCCCCCTAAATCCTTCAGATGTCCCTGATTAAAACCGAATGTGGGGATAAGATGGAGATATAATGACACTTTAACCCTGCTAGTCTGTCAATTGATTGTTTTTAGGGACCAGGATGAGACATTGTGATGCAACATGCTAGTAAAAGAGTTTCCTTAACCCCTTCGATGCGTATGACAAAGCCAGCTCGTCATGGGCGTTACCTGCGCTGCGCGCATGACAAGCTGGCTTTGTCACGTTACCCGCGATTTTTAAATTTCAGCGCGCAGCGGGAAAACCCGCTAGCGCGCATGCGGTTAAAGTAGGGTTAGCCGTAAGACACTAGTCTTTGATGGTACTCCTGGGTGTGGGATACCTTTTAAAGTTGTATGGATCAATGCTCAAACATGTGATTTCATTGTCTGTCTTAGAGAGCCTGTTGTAACTTTTGCTACCCAAGATATTTTGGCAAGATTATACTCATCTTCATTTAGCATCGAACCCACTGGAAAGATCTCCTCCAAGAAATATTCCAGAATACCAAGGAGGTGGCCATTATTACCTTGGCACACAACCCTCTCCTCCACACGAAAATATGAACATTCACTGGGGAGAAATACAAAATTGGGCACAAAAATGGTCCATGGGTGCCAATAAAAAATATAACGGCAGAGGTAAAAAAAAATGAGGTAAATCACTTTCGTTCGGTAGGAATGCTGATTTTTTTTGATTGATTTTTAAATTGTTTTACAGAGAGTGTGCGATACAACAAGCTGTTGTCAATTGAATGCCAGAAAAAACAGCAGTGCTTATGATCAGTTCTTTTGGGGTGTCTTTATTCCATCTTGGGTGAAGGTTGTACTTGCCTATAGTATTGCATTGAGTACCTTTGGAGAGGGCATTATCATGACATAGTCGCCTGTCATGGAAGTTACAAAATGCGAGCAACAGGCAATTATTTCAATGGTAAGCCCTTTCACAACGCTTATCAATGACTGTGTAATATGCTCTATGAAAGTTGCAAGGGTTAGGAAAGTCGTCCTGAGTTTTACGTTTGAAATAGTTAACTTAAAATTATTCTGTTGCTTAAGGTGCTAACCAAGGTCAGTCGACAAGCTCTGGAGTGTGACATTAAAGAAAGCCCTATTATTGGTTCACGTGCATCGAAAAGAGCATTGGAATTCAGATTTTGATTGGCTGGTGGAGTTTTGCTACATCACATGATGCAGACTTTTAGAACTAGGCCTATCCTGATTGTCACAGTCCTCTATCTGAACCCCCTGATTGGCCAGCACATCCCAAACCTTTACTGTATGTTCAATGAAGCATTATAGCCCACTGCCAAAGGTTACACTGGCTGTAAAATAGCGTCTCCCCCCATGTTATGTACTGGTACCACAGTTGAGACCTAGGAACTAGGGAGATAGCATCCTGTAATTTTCACTTTTGTAACTGTCAGCCCTGCATCGGTATGTGTTTAGCAGGAAATGGCATGTAATTCTGTGTTCAGTGAAAAGTGTTTTGCTGTCCTCCAGGATTGGAAATGTAAAGTATAAGAGAGGGCATGTAATGGTACATTTTGCCTACATTGGAAGACCTGTAATGGCTTTTAGCGTTTCCCTCATTGAGGGAAGACCTATTTCATCTCTTATTCGTCTTCTCCCATTCCTTCGTTTTCAGAGGAGTATCCAGGATACCAGTATATTAATTAGGGTCAAAGACCTTTGACACTGGCATCAATATAGGGCCTTGGCTATTAGTTCCTGTGCTAGGCACACTACTATTGAGTAACAAAAATGTGTAACTGAACAGCTGGGATTATTTCAAAGCTCTCCACAGAGGAAAAACTGGTAAAGATCCCAGGCTTGGTATCTGAATGCAGGTATGGCATTCATAGGTTAACTGCAGACTGTGGGCATTGAAGAAAGGTGGGAGTCCCAAGATTTGATTAAAATTAGGCCTGGGCAGAATTTATATTACGCCAAGTAAATTCCCTAATTTCCCATAATGAAAATGTAAGACAATTCCTTGAAATTACTGTTTATGCAATGTTATGCTGTTTTCATCCACAGAAGACTGGTTTACGTAGAAAACAATCTTGCAGGCAGATGCTTTCTGCTTAAATGAATGCTCAGACAGTCAGTTGTGCTGGGCGAATATGTAATTCCGTTCAATTTCATACATTTTTCATGGGATCTGGGAAATGTTTGGAAAAAAAGTTCCATAATTTCATACACACGCTGAGATGCAATGAGTAGCGTAGGCGTCATGGGAAGTCATGTTCACTTCCCAGTATGTTTCTCACTCAAAGCAGTGAGAACCACCTCACATTTTATTTGATGGTATTGATCAAATGAAGCAATGTCTGGCGTTCCTCTTGCCGTTCATTGGCAATGCAGGGCTGCAGCACAGCAGAACAAACTCCCAGTATGTGATCAAATCCGGAGAAATGCGGAACCAGGATTGTGTGAACCCACAAACGAATTGCTCCTCGACTTAAGATTCAGCCAGAAATTCCATAAATAAAATACAATTATATAAAAATAGAAAATGTTTCTTTGCCATGTTACTCTGATATTGCTTTTAATGACCTGAATGAGAGAATGTTCAGTTGTTAATTGTTTGTATTTATAAAGCTTATTATTGTTGCATATTTACTACATAACCTATAAACCAAAAGACGCAACATCAATACATTTGAGCACTAAGCACATAAAAGGCAGAGGTGTCAGCCATAAGCCTATCTTCAATGAACAAAAAGAGTTTTATCAAAAGTGTAATGTCTAGTGTAGATTTTTTATTTTTAGTATTCTCTGCCTAATATCTCGCCACTTCCCAATTTTATGACAAACTTTGCAAGATTTCCAAAGTGTAAAGATTGCAGAGTTTTATATTAGAAGGAATGGCCGCTTTTTTAGTGCTTTCTGGCACTATTCCCGCAAGAGCCTTGACTATACAGACACTGCTTGGCATCGACCCCCATGAGAGTCCCTGGCACATTTTCTGTCCCTTTCTTTGCTCCATGCAAATGCACCCTCCTTAGTCCCTCAGATAGTCATATGAGTAAAACCCCATGCACCCTCCTGAAAAATCAGCCATCCTCAATATTCCTGTCCCCTATCCCTGCCCTGTCCTCTACCTTATCCCTCGCCATATCTTTGTCTCTGCTTTCCAGTTACAAGGATTTCCTGTCCCTCCTTGACGGGGCATCCTGTAGCTGGAAAAACATCCCAGCCATGGTGGTCATGTTTGGCCAAGATTTGTCTCAAGAAAGTTGTGAGAAGTCAAAATATTTAGCTTGACTTTGCTGACATAAAAATGGCAAGTTGGCCAACTTCATGAATCAAAATGTACCTTATCCTCAACCACTACTATTATAACGTTCTCATAAGAACCCAGCTGTGTTTTTAATTATCGCATAGGCAAGCCACACAAAGCACATTGGTGCTCATTCAGAAAATCAAACAGTGCAGCAGAAATAATACTACTGCTGTGCAATAACTTCTGATTTTGAGGTATGCAGGAAAATTGCGATATAATATATCCTAATTGAATAACTGCACAGTTTTGTCCATTTTCCTTCAGAATTTTCCACCACGCTTTTGCCGGTGATATGGTGGCACATTTCATGCGCTCCTTGAGGAGATTTTACGGTGCTACCAATGTGGTAAGACAAAAACCTACACAGCGGTTGTCCAGATAAATTCAATGTGTGCAGATAGTTATGTCTGGTCAATTGAGTACCACACCAATTTTACCATTTACACAAGGTTCTAAATGGCCCTTATCAACGCTGCTTTGTGCGGTGTTTGGTACAAACACCCTAGCTATTAGAGAGTCAACAACCCCAGAATCATAACAGAAATGGACTCGTCACCGTTCAACTCCCCATGATTCAAAAGTGTCTTAATTGTAAGAGAGATTTTGCAGGACTGTGGTAGGCAAGGTGACACTATTTTTGATGTTCGGCTATTGTGTAGATACAAAAAGTCCAACATGAGCTACGCGTCTTCTGATCATTTTTTGTCATAGATGAACCTGTTGAAATATGTTCTTCTTTCATGATGTATTGATTCTCAAAGTGCCAGTGCAGTTGTTAGTGACAATATGCTTCCAAAGCACTTCTACCTTCTCATAACCATTGGAAAAAATGATGCGCTATCTACCAAATCCACTAAGTTTCATGGAAAAAGGGCAATAGCAACTTACTATGTTACAGGACTTGATATCAATACAAGAGGCAACAACCTTATATTACAGGAGACAACAAAGAACATACACATATCCAAGCAACTAGTACACCTTAGTAAGACTTAAATCCCTTTGTACTCCCTGGAACAACTGTTTAGAAATGACACTCACTAGAAGAGAATGCAGTTTATTTAAGTATTACGGAAATGTTGACTGCGCCTCTGTGATGCTAGTCCTTAAAAATATAATTGATTGTCAAATATAGATATATGGAAACTCGAGGAATTCAGCTAATTAGTGACTACAGAAGCAATAATTGATTTAAATATTAAGTAACAAAGGAAGAACTTCACAATGCGCATTTAGAGGAGTACACCTTTCATTTGACTCAAGCTTGGAAGATCAAATTGAGATGAATAGCACGTTAAGAGCAATGTGAGGAAGACCACACTTTGCCAATTAATTTGAAATATTTCGGTCCACTTTTTAAAATTCTGTAAACTTTGCTAAGTGTGGCTTTTGCTCAATGAAGAAGAAAGTTATGGCCTGGTCTTTCCATCCATTTGAAGGAGCCGACCTATCCCAGTCTTTCTCCAGTCTCATAACAAGCAAGTACAAATCGGATTCACATGCAGCAACTTTATTTAAATGAAGGGATCTGCACACCTCAAATTGTAGATCTAACAGCTATTAGCAGTACACGTGAGCACTGATTGTCAAGTGGCAGGGGTTTGCATCGGCGAGGAAAAATGATGTAATTTTGCAGATAAATGCCCAGAGAAAAGTATTTTTTTAATGATAGAGCACAACATTCTGAAGTGATGTATGCCTGTGTAGTTAAGCATCTTCTAGACTTGGCATTTAGCTACATATGCCTCTTTTTCAAAACTCGGGTAAAGGCCTGCCACATTATTATTCCAGTATGAGCCCTGGTAAGCCAGCTAATGGACCCCTTTTGACATATGACGTTTAGTGATTAAGAAGTCACCGTCTTAGCATTTGATAAATACCAAACAATATTAAATGGATGGATTCAAGAGAGATACCTATACCATGGAGAGAGGACATTTTTGCTTTACACTGCCAATCCCAATTGAGGTAAGGAGATGGTTTCAAATAAAGTTATGTGGGGAAAATTAAATACATTTGTAATAGTGAAGAGGAAGTTTACAAAAACAAATAGATTGACAGGCGTGTTGACAAATGAAATGTTCTCATGTCTATCTATCAAAAACTGCAATGTGTGCTTCGGTCATCCAATGCAAATGGCATTGTCCCTTGAATGGTCATTCCAATGAGGGTTTTTCATCGACCAGTCTGTGAAAATGTCCTTAATGCACATGTTGGTTTATACAGTAGTTAATCAGTACAAATCTGAATACTTATTGGTCTTTGGCCATTATTTCGGGTGGGCTAGAAAATGGACAGGTTTTTCCCTACCGTCCTAAAATGGCAGCAGTTTGTCCCCCTTGTAGCTTTAACACGGCAATACTCTCCTCGTCAGGAGGCAAGCGGACACTGGCTATGGCCTCTCACTGCGCCATTGCTCAACAAACACCTGCCTTCGAGCTAGAGATATTAATGGGTCTGTCAGAATGTAACACCATGGTTAGTATTCCTTTGCCTGACCCCAAGATGGCTGCCACAGTTGTCCCCACCATGTTATGCTACTACTCCAGAACAAAAACTGGACTTCGACCTGTCTTCAAACCTATCCCTCATCCTGCTTCCCCATCAGGACTCAGAACATGCCTGGTGGAGCTACCTGTTAGCTATAGAGGAGATAGACTGTGGACTTCCCCCTCTGCCGTTACCTACCCATCCGGACTTTGGAAAGACTTTCCATTGTCTCTTCGTCATATCTACCTCCTACCCCTTCACCATACCCCTTATCCCTCTACGCTCCATTCTTCTCATCTCCTATGCTCTTTATATGTTTTCCGTTGAGACCTAGCTATTTGGCCGATGCCCGGTGGAGCAATCTGATAGCTACAGAGGAGATGGGCTGCAGTCTTCCCCCTCGGCCCTCACCTACCCAGCCGGACCTTGGACAGACTTTCCCTTTGTCTCTCCGTCGTATCTCCTACCTCCCCCTTTTCCCTACCCCCTTACCCCTCCTTTGACCTCGCACTATATGATCTTTAAATGTGTTTCTTGTTATTTGTTGTAACTTGCACCTGATGTAATTTTGTCAACATTGTGGAACCTCATGTAAAGCGCTCTGATACCTCCGGGTCTAGCCAGCGCTATATAAAACTCATAAATAAATAAATAAACAAACACATAAATAAATTAATTTACCAATTCTAGGGCTGCCGGTTCCTCCCAGGGTGAGGGACATCCGGCACACTGTGTGTTGGACCCTGAAGGTCAACTAAGAAATCGAAAATTGCAAATGGAATCAGTAATTTCAGGTTTCCCCTAGGCTTTGACATGGAGATTTCAGCAGTTTTCAGTAGCCAAAATCTCCTAATGAGGGAAAAAATATCCACGGTATTCTCATGGATTTCATAATTCCGATGGGACCAGAAACTGCTGCTATCATCCCACGGGAATAAAGGACCACTCATGAGGGCTTTTGTGACTCAACAGCCAAGACTCAAGATTTGACCGAAGAGCATGCTAGTTCTGCTCAAAAACACAATATATGTGTATGATCCTTTCTGAGTATCAGTGCAGCCTTCGTAAACGTTAGCTTGAAGTATATTAACCCAGATAAGGTTTTCGTATCTTTACTCATATACTTAAAGCAGAGCCCAACAAAAACAATTACACATTTCATCTCTCAAATTTAGAATAAGGCTCACAGCTGTTTTCTAACAGTAAGTTCTCTTTCAATAGCTCCTAATTGATCCTTTATAAAGACTGGAGTTTTGTGTTTAGAAACCCATAATATAAATTTGACATAAACCACAAAATTTGACCTTTATAATGTGAAGGAAATTATCTACACAATTAGCCTTTTTGAAGATCTGTAAAATATAATGCAATTGATGACAAAACTGAGCACTAAGGCCCACATGCATCAAAGTGATTTGCATTCGCAAACGGTGCGAATCGCAAAATTTGGCCGTTTGCGAGTGCAAATCTTTGTTTTGGGATGCATTAACCTTTTTGGCTTTTTCGCAATTTAAGAAATCGCAATTTATTTGTGATTTCTTAAATTGCGATTGCATTAAAGAAATCGTAATTTTGCGATTTCTTAAATGCAATGCCTCATCTGAAAAAATGTGCGAATTCGCAGATTAGGAGTGTTAAATTAGCATGAAGTCAACCTTCATGGTAATTTTAGAAAAGTTTCAAAAATGCACAAAAGTGCATTTTGGACACTTTCATTTTACACTCACACATGCCCTTGGGCATGTATGTGTGAGAAATGGACTGTATGTTATATTTCAGGGGTGCAGGGGGGGGTCCTTTGGAACCCCCCCTGCACCCTAGAAATTGCATTCTCATTTTGCGATTCCTTAATTGTGAATCGCAAAATGAGAATGCCTTCCCATTGATTCCTATGGGCCTCAAGGCCCATAGGAATCAATGTAAAGGGATTCCTTATTTGCGATTCACAAAATTGGAAATCGCAAATAAGGAAAAATAAGAAATCGCATAAATATATGCAAATTTTTAATGCATGGGTATTTGCGATTTCTAAATTGCGATTCCTTAATTTTCGCAATTTAGGAATCGCAAATACCAACAATTATGCATGTGGGCCTTAGGCCGAGTGCTGGGCCTATATTTTTTGGACCCAAGAAAATCCGACTTTGCTTTATCAATGTTTATCGGCAACCAATTTGTCATCAATATTAGGGACTAACCTGCTGATTTTAGTGCATAACTCACCAAAATCTGCATATCCCAATGAAAATTGAGCATTCTCCCCCATTGATTTTGGAAGGTTTTACCTGAAAAACGGAGGGAGTCTGGTGTCAGCCACGAAACTCCTAACTGCAATATGTGTGCTAACAGGAGTTACCATACATGTTTCAGTTAACTAGGCCGCTAGTAATTAGCCTAATTGGAGGATATATGTAGCAAATCATATGGCATATATCATTCGATCTTCAGATTAGGTATAACCAGATATTCGTTGCAGGAGAACACATGCTTAAAAGGTGCAGCTGCCAAGTATTCAGGATTGCAAAATAGATGAGGATTGTATATTTATGTTTAGGATACAAGTAAAATGTTCACAACAGAGAAAAATAGCCCGCGTCTAGGTTGAACAGTGAATACGAGACTAAATGACCAGGGACAGTATTTATAAATTGAGAGCGCAAGAGCCCTAATTAAAACTGACATTTTGTAAGAGGACAGTAGTTATTTTGGAGATGTGTAACAGAAGGCATGCTGACCCCTTGCAGATGAATAGTAATTTATTTCAGTTGACTATTTTTGATAATGCCTCCTTGTTGGCCAATATGACTGTGTCGAATTGAGTTTGTCTGCCTCGGTGTCTCTTAACAGTCAATTGCCAAAAATAGGGAATTTGATGGAAAGGGTCTGTTCTGGTCTACTAGTTACAAGCACTGGGATGCATTGCGGGTTTAGCGAAATGCAGGATATCAAATGAAGTTAAATTGAATAGAGTTAAAAAGAATAATATACTTTAGTTTATAAAATATCGGCCTGAAATTGACGTGGTATCTTGCAATTTCAGGTAAAGATGAGCCCCATCCTATTCTTTGACTTTTTTGCTCATTCAGATGCTCAAATCCGTGGCAGAGATGGGGATGGGCTACTTTAGCAAGGCTTGCTTGACTTGGGCATGCCATTATTTAAGAAATAAATAATACGGGGCAGATTTACAAGCCCCTTGCGTCACTTTTGCGCCGTCGTTGTGCCACTTATGCAACACGCATTTCTGGAGTTGCGTCGTGCTTGCGACACGACTTCAGCAATGCATGACTTTTCCATCAACAGATGCATCAGAATTTCTGACGAATCTGTTAATCGTTGCGCCATGGTGCACTGTATTATAAATACGGCACATCCATGGTGACGCATGGTTTTGCATGGTGGCGCAGGGAAAGATGCGTCACTTTCTTGTAAATATGCCCCTGCATTTTCAGTATCTGAGGGCTACTGTAGATAGTATCCGAGTCTACAGGGCTCAGAGGCACAGTCTGAGTTTCTTCAGAGGGGCCTTCTAGAGGAGTCTGTGAATTTAATATGAACAACCTTATGTCATTGGCCGATACATCATATCTTGGACACCTTTTTCTTAGAATGTTATGCACAATGTTCATGTGATAGGTACTGTGGAAAGTACCGCAGCTACGGTCAACAAAAACTGGGGTACAAACCAGTAAGGGGTCTGTGCAGCAGGCACCTGGGGGTGATGTCTGTTTCTTATTATCCAGAAAGGAGAGTTACCAATCTGTTGTTCAAATCAATGCTCTGACCACAGATTTGAGGTGGTCAGCAAAGTCATCATTAATGACTGGAATAAAAAGCAGATCTAGAAAAGCAACCAGGTCATCATTATATGGTCTCATCTATGCATGAATGTTTAATCAATCCATTATGGCTCTCTATCACAGTGTTCAGATCAATCTAAAACTAATACTACTACATGGCTTTGGGGAAAGCAAGGGAATGGGCAGAAAAAAATACCCGCTCCCCCACACAATTTAAACCATGTTCCTAATAGCTTTGAGCAATGGGCTGAGGGAATTAAATCTGACAGTCACTCAGGAGCTTGCTCCCCCTGAGCAAATGTTTGAAATTCTTTAATTTCCTTCCTTACTCCATCCCTATTTCTGTCTTTTTCCATCTGGCTTTCTTTCCGTGTTTCTATCTTTTAACCCCTTCGCTGCTGCGGCTATTCCGCCACAGCGCTAGGGGGGAGGCGGGGCCGCTCGGCGGTCCTGTGCTCGTAACTGAACCGCTCCGTCATGGCCCGCAGGTGAGCTCTGCTTGTGACGGAACGGTTCCGTCACGGCTCCACCCGCTCTTCAAAACGTCAGCGCAGGCGCGGCGAGCGGGCCATGACGGAACCGTTCCGCCACCAGCACAGCCCACCCAAGGCACGTGACGGAACGGTTCCGTCACGAGCATGGCAGGAGTTAAATACACTTGTGCATCCGTCCAAATACACATCCATCCTTCTTTGTGTCTTTTCCATCCACCATCCTTCCTTCTCTCCACCTTCCTTTATTTTATCTACCCTTCATATTTCCCATCTGTCTTTGCGGTTTCCTTAATTAAATTTCCATCTACCGTTCCTTCTTGCTATCCATCCTTCTGTTCATATGTCTATCCATCTTATCCTCCTTTCTTTAATCTATCAGTCTTTTCTTTCTGTTCATTCATCTTTCTCTCACTTCATCGTTCTCTCCATTCATCTATCACCCGTCCTTCTCTCCATCCATCACTGCAGTCATCCATCTGTTGTCTTGCTCTTCCTCTCACCATCCATCCATCCTTTCTTTCTCCTTTCTGTTCACCCATGATAACATCCACTCATCCTCTTTCAATACTTCTCTTCTTCTCTCTCCTTCTTTCCATTCCTCTATCCTTTCCCTCCTTCGACAGCAATAGTTTATTGCTATGTGGTTCTGGCAGACCAGAATCTCTGATCACCGTTAAGAGTGCTGTAAAACAGCATACATGTTTCATATTACACTGAATTGCACAGTAACACCCCTCCCCCACTCAACTCAAGCTGCTAAAATGTGGTGTTAATGATGCCCCTTGGGAAGGCTACCAATGAAATCAGTTTATTGCTGCCACCTTTCCGTTCCTGAAATGATACTTAATGCCCAGAGGTAGAACATTGCTGGGAATTGAGAAGTGAAGCTGTAGATAGGTTCATTCACAAATGTAGTTGTAAATGTTTTCACTGATATCAGAAGGCAAAATGTAGATTCGTATGGGGGTAGTCAAAGTACATGACACAGTGATCTAGCCAGTTAGCAATACGTTGTTGAGGTTATGGGAGGAGAACATGGACATGTCTAAAGTGATCATGAAAATGATTGATTTGATTCTAGTTTCAGAGCAATTCTACGGAGAGCCATATATACAACTATTGATAGCCGTCTTCTGCATTCTTAATCATGGGTTTGCCTCTTAGGACATTTTTATTTGCATCGTTCTCTTCTTTGTGACAATTGCGACAGCTTCATGGCGGATCTCTTACCGATCTATTCTTTTAGGCTTGTAAATCGGAGATTGAATTTTGTCCCCACCTTATGATCTCACCACGGCCAGGTATTAGGGATGTGTGAGGTTGTCATAAATTCAGATATATCCTAATTACGCCCTTATTATTGATTCTGATTTAATATAAGGTAGACCCTAGCTCTAAATGAGTTGTTTGAATGGATGCAGTGCTCCTATATTTTTTCTGGAAAATATAGTTACAAATAGGCAAAAGATTATGGACCAACATATGTACATTCGATCAAACAATGTTATTAACAGCAGGATAATCAGCCGCGGTCGCTGCAGGTAAGAGCGGTCGGGCCGGCTCGGGGGCATTTCAGAGATGACCACGATGGAAAATTGATTTTTTTATTTAATTTTCCCTTGTGGCCGTCTATCGAAATTCCCCCCCTCCCCAGCCGGCCCCACCGCCCTTTACTGCAATGGCCGCGGCTGAGGATAATGGCTGTCTTTGCAATGAGTCATACAGGATGTACCATGATGCCACTTTGATGGTTGGTATCACAGCTTCCATGGTTAAGTAAATGATTGCTATGTTATGTTATGCAGATTTGCAGAACGCACTATCATCTGGAGGGTTGGAGCCTAGCCGTAGCTAGAGCCTAGTGAGACAACTTGAAAAGCCAGGTCTTCAGCATCTTGCAGAATTCAAAAAGAGGGAAGGAGGCTCTTATACGTAGTTGCTGCTTGTTCCATGCTTTAGGAGAGAAATAGGCATGGGCAGCTTTAGCGCTGGTGGCACTCAGTGTGATGATGTTTGCTGGCACCGGTCAATGAATACCTTCGCCATAGATTCCCTCACTACCACCCTTTAACGGTGCCACTCAAGTCCCCGTAACCACTGTCTCCCAGATGCATTTAATTAGTTTCATATAGCAACTCATATCAGTGTAGGGTGTAGGAGCACTTTACATCACACAAACTACACAGAGACAATCAATCATAGGTGGGTTAATCAATGTAAAGGAAATGTTAGGCATGACAGAGGACTATAAGTTGTAGGAGTCATATGTCATCCGTACTGGTATCAGTATAGTTTAATAGTGCTTTGTCTGGAGTAGCACAAACTCAGAATTTAAAAGGTAATAATATGGTTGGGGATTCTCTTAAATAGTCAGAATTGATTTCTATCCAAATTAACCCTTTTTCCAACTTTAGGATAATGAAAGACTAGGGAAATGAATCGTAATGCTCTAATCTATACCTCGTAGTTTTCTTGCAGCTCTTTGATGACAGTAAACATCTTACTGTTCAATGTTAGAATTTTAGCTGCAAGTAACTAAAAGACTAAAGCAGTAACCCACTGATCTATTTGCATTACGTGCACTTTGTAATCTGCATGGTACATGTTCTTTGCAGCAGGCATATTAACCCACTGTGCTACCTTAGATGAATTAAAACTTCCACTAGACTAATCTCTGATCTCCCTCTCTAGGAGGAACAATAATCACCAGAGTTATCTTGGCATTTTTATTTGTGCCTGAAAATTGCTGGAGGCCAGGAACGCAACAGCAGGTGCTTTTTAAACTATACATGCACACAGGACAACCCCAACCGAAGTCAGCGCCCAGTGCAGTCGCACCTGTCACATCACCTGAGAGTCATCCCTGGATGTAGGATTTACCTGACTGCCAGATCTGGCTTCCTGTATGTGTAGGATGCGGGCCACTATGAAACCAGATGTACTGAGGTGTCTGGAAGGTATGTGAAAGGAGATGCAATTGTTGAGGTATGCTGGACCAGTGTTATGCAGTGCTTTGAAAGTGTGGGTTAGGAGTTGGAATTGTGCTAGTTTACTAATAGGGAGCAAGTGGAGCTACTTCAGGTGGGTGTGATGTGCATGCAGCATGCTGGGTTGAAAGTAATTCTGGCTGCCGAGATCAAAATGGCCTGTAGCCTTCTGGTGAGTTTTTTTATGGATCCCAGTGTAGAGGGTGTTACCATAGTCCAGCTGGCTTGTGACAGGGTTGTGCATGGTGGATTTCCGGGTACTGATTGTAAGCCATTTGAAAATCTAACTCTGCATCTTCAGGGTATGGAAGCATGTGGTGGTAACAGCATTGACCTGCACGGTCAAGTTAAGTTTGCCGTTGATGATGATGATTCTGAGCTGGGTGGCCGGGGTGTCAGCCCTAGCTCTGTTGGCCACCAGGTTGAGTCCCATGGTGATGTGCCCTTTCTGAGGATCACAATTTTGATCTTGTTGATGTCAGCTTTCATTCAATGGGCAATCTTATTAATGCAAGCATTGAACTTGATCCAGGTACCTGGTGTCTTGACTGGGAGGGAGAGAATGAGTTGCATGCCATTGGCTTAGGAGAGGACTTTGATATGAGAGCAGATAATGCTGGATAGAGGAATCATGTATCCATTGAGGTGGATCGGTCTCAAAAGGGATCCTTGCACAACTTAGCAGATGAAACCACAAGCATCTGAAGTGTATGGTGCTACGCTGACTGAACAAGTCCTTCCAGTAGGAAGGGTCAGACCTATCAGAGTGTGTCCTCTGATTCCTATGATGTGTAGGCGATGGATGATGGTGGGGTGGGAGATTGTGTCAAATGCTGCAGAGAAGTCCAGAAGGCCATCATGTCTCCTCCGTTCAGAGTCATGCATAAGTCATCTATGCCAGTGATGAAGGCAGTTTCCATGATTTGGTTGGGTCTGAAATCAGACTGAGTGGTGTTGAGAAGTTAGTGGTCATTGAGGCATTCGATGAGTGTCTGTTGGTGATTTTGTCTAACTTTGGGCAGGAATGTTGGCAGGGAGATTGATCTGCAGTTGGCAAGCATTGAAAGGTCTGCAGAGGGTTTCATCAATGGGAGGACACTTGCATGTTTTCAAGCATCTGGGAAGGTCACAGAAGAGTTGGAGGCATTCAGAATCGGTGTGAGCATAGCAAGACAATTAGGGCAGAGACCTTCCTGTCATCTGTGCAGTTGTCATAGCCACTAAGAACTGCAGCTCAGAGATGCTAACCTCATCGCTGCTGCCGACGGCCAACAGCCGTCGCGTGCAATACCTTTGGAGTGCTGCGCACGTCTGTTGGCGCCCGCGCAATAGAACATTCCGCACTAGCGCAGTTAAGGAACTAAAGTTAGTAATATGGCTAGTCTTAAAAACCCCTTTTGTCACAGTGAATGATGATCTAATTTGGCTTGGGCCATATTTGTTGGTGGAAAAACCTAATTGCAAAGCATTCTGAAAACTTCTAATTGCATTATACGAGGAAACTATTATGACTACATTACGCCCCACAAATCATATTAGAAGCTGTAGGATGCAATTGGTAAAATTGACTCCTGTAGCACTGAATATAACCAGATCCTTGTCTCCTTCCACACATCTTTGTGTGGAGGGAGACATGGATGTTGTCAGATACAGTGCTACAGGGATCATGTGGTCACATGCTGAAGACACACTGGCGCACCAGCATAACAAGTATGGATTCTTAGTTTGATCAAGGTGACACATTACTAGAGCTCATGTATTGCCTTCTATCCAAATAAAATACACTAATTAACTAACCCTGGGCGTAGTCCGCGTTGCGGGACCACAGAGTTGGAAGCTAACTCCTTGAAGCTCCGCTACTCCACCCGCCTCTACCCCCCTATTAGTATATAAGTTACAAGTAATTAAAAAGAAGTAAAAAGCACTAACCTGTTTACCACAGCTTCCCTGTGCTGCCCTGTACTGCCCTCCTCTTCTTTTTCACCGTAGGGGTACTACTTGAGAGAACTGCTCAAGCGCCCGCGCCCCACATTTTTCGCAAGAAATATGCATTTACGGGCACGTGCGCGCATACGCAGTTCTCCCAAACAGTACCCCTATGGCGAGGAAGTACCCCTATGGCGAGGAAGAGGAGGAGGGCAGACTGGGTATGCCAGGGTAAACAGGTAAGTGGTTTTTACTTTTTTAAATTACTTGTAATTTATATCTTAATAGGGGGGTTGAGGCGGGCGGCGGGCCAACTCCGCTCCATTGTTGAGTGTGCGAAGATATGTCTACTCCGCGTTCTCCGCAGAACACAGAGTAGCCAAATCTCTGCACGCTGCACAGCAGAGTGGACTTCTCCGCCCACGCTTAAAATTAATTTCTTGCCAGCTTTCAACACAACTTAACTCATTATTCAGTTAAGGGCATTGGTGGCCTACAGAGGTCTAAGTGTGAGTAATCAGAACATGCACTCACAGTAACGATGGAAATCCTCCTTCCTAGTGCAAGTCTAGTTCTCAACACCACAGGCCTTGTGGAACAGCAATTGGAGGTGTTTATATGATCTACTATAAGTGGAAGCATGTGCTTATCACCTGTATTTTACAAGTTGGAACGTGTTGGCTGGCACCAAGTGATAGCATAGGGATAGCCAGAGATTTCTAAAGATTGCACCCTCCCTTTCTCCCCTTCCTGTTTGACACCTCCAGTCAATGTATCACCATCCTCACTGTTTCATCTATTACATCCCACCCAGCAACACTCGCTGTTAACAAAAGGGTCTCAGTCAGAAGCTGCCCTGAATCCTTTTTAGGATTAGTAATTACCAGGCAACAAACTGCGGCCACCCAGTCCTAGGGTTCAACTGGGTGCAGTCTGACTCATTCAGACTTTCATGAAAAAGTGCAGCCAAGGGTGGAAAATACACCTAAAAATGATAAACGAGACAACACGAAATCTCATGAATCTAAACAAGCAAATTCCTTCATTTGTATTCTACTCTCCCATTACATGTACTGCAATCTTTTTTATTAGGCAATCTGTGTAAAATAAATAGGAAGCACGAAGTTAACATTAATCTAATTTCCACAATTTCTTGATTGTGTGTTAGAAATCAAGGAATAATAGTTTATAAAAAGGCTCTTAAGTGTAAATGTCGTATCTTTTTAAATTCCCTTCAAGGGAGGATGCACAATTAGAATATTACAGTTTGAACTATGAATGTAACATTTGTATCTCACTGTAGTTTTTAAAGGGTATTTCAAAATCGCTTTACAAATATGGTACGTGGCAAGATTAGACTTACTTTTGAAGGGCTTTATATTTAAGTAGACTTTGTTTTAGCGAAAAATTAATCTTTCTTAAAATATTAATTAAACAAGCTATAAACTGTCAAATTCTGCAATTTCACTATTATAAGAAAGCACAATATTAATTAATAATTTAGCATTCACAGAAGGATGGAATTCAGAATGTAATGAAGTTATGTTCACTTCTCAGAATCAACTGCTTGTTCAGTGAAATTTATTTGACACAATACTCTGCAAGCTTGTCAATTTCACCGGTTACAATGAGAATAGAAACATAGGGGCATATTAACAAGCGGCAGTGATAATTATTGCTGACCGCTGTTAGCGTGAGAAAATCTATCGCTGGCGATAATCTCCGTTGTCAGCGTTGTATTAACAACGCGTAATGACATGGAGTTAAAAATCCCAGCGATAGCGGGGATTATCACCGTTTTCAATGGAATATCGCTCGCTTTCCCGCGATATTCCATTGAAAATGGCGATAACCTTGTTGATAGAGCAGGGTAATCTTAGCAATGTAATCCACCTACCATTGGATTACATGGCTAAATCAGATCACAAGCAGGCGTTAAGAAAGTAGCGTTAACTGTGGTTAGCGCTACTTTTCCTAACACTCTGCTTGTTAGCGTGCAGCTTGATCATAGGAGAAATGTCGCTTAGCGACATTTCTCCTATTATTTTGCTCTGGAACGCCCACTTTGCATCTCCTTAGAGATGCAAAGCTGGGCGTTGTTGAAAGGCTAGCTAAATCAGCAAAACACGCGATCGGGTGTCTTTGCTGATAAGGCGATGACATTTTTGCCGCTTTTCGGCCGAAAACGGCTGCAAAAGTGGAGATAATTTCATATCTCCTCCTTGGTAATATGCCCCTAATTTCTGACGTTTTCTAACTAGAAAGGTATGAAGTGACTTGCAAAGGATTGGGCGTCTAGACAAAGCAGATAGCCTTTTCTAACCTGCATTTCTTACTTAGACTCGAATCCCTCTCTGAGACAGACACTCAGGCCTTATCAGAGTCTCATTAGCATTAACCTTGCCTCCCACATGAGAGTAGGGCCCTGCTGTGGCAAAGAGACAAACTACAGACCAGAGTCATGACAGCCTTACTCATTTTGTGGGGTCTGATTACTTTGAGAATCATCTTTGACTTTGTGTATGTTTGACTGGTTTATCTCTCTGTTGGTGCTATAATCATGTTTTATACCGTGGGCGACTGCACTTTCTGCATTTTGCACTTTGCTCATAAATCATATTTGTGCAATTTATACTCCAGTTGTACTGGACTCACGTTATTACTACGTATTTTCCTGCGCGTTGACTGATCGTTAGATGTCACTGATTTCTGCATAAAGGGCTGTGTCTCATTTAAGTGGGTGCTGTGCCCGACCCTTCAATCAGCAATGCTATGCCCAAAGGAGACCAATATGAATCTAGACTACAGTTTAGTCTGCCATATCCAGTAAGTCACTGCACTCCCACATCATTACGCACACATCAGCCTCCCCTGTTCCCTTGGTAACTTCCCAGGCTTGCGGTTAACCCCATGGGCTGACTTTGTATGTATACCACGGGAACAGCAACATATACCTAATGTTTAACAGATATCTTGAAGACTGAGGGCCATAGTATCAAGAACGGATGATAATATTATTGTCACTTTAGCGACAGTAAACGGCAGCTAAAGCAGCGATAAGGGGCTTGACAATATGCCCCATAAAATTCCGATAGAAGCCCAGGTTCTGGTGTAAAGGATATCAAACCTGGGCTTCTATTGGAATTCTATACGGCATATTATCAAGCCCCTTATCGCCGCTTTAGCAGGAGCTTCCTGAAGCTAAAGAGGCGATAATGCTATCGCCTGTTCTTGATAATATGGGCCTGAGTATTTTAACATCAATAAATCATTTCCAACAGACCCACAATCAATACATTTTGATCTTATTCATTTATGTATGTATCTCCTTATTTGTTTGTGGGAGGTTTATAAAGCACTAGATATACCGTTGACTACCTATTTGCAATGTATTATCTCTATGGAACGAATCAAGTTGAGGGTCTCTGGTGAATAGTATATTCTCCTAAAGTCAGGCACCGATCTCTACTTACCATAAACTGGGGCATTTGTTGTGCAGCAAAAGTGTGTACACCAAACATGTTGAAACTTACTAATAATTGTATCCCTTCCATGTTGTTTTATTCTTACTACTTATGCTTAATATTCCTAATACTTACTTTGCCCCCATTAAAAACTAAA
Organism: Lissotriton vulgaris; assembly: GCF_964263255.1. Taxonomy (NCBI): domain Eukaryota; kingdom Metazoa; phylum Chordata; class Amphibia; order Caudata; family Salamandridae; genus Lissotriton; species Lissotriton vulgaris. The sequence continues at coordinate 446,039,182 of NC_141699.1, forward strand.
TTCATAAATAATGAATTCAAGCTCATGTTCCTATGGCAGCGCTCATGGGGCAGGTAAAGGCATGGCACATAGAGAAAGTGAAGACAAATTGATCTGCTTTTTTTCATTCACATTGTCCAACATGTAAGTGGCCTAGTACTATGCCATGTCTTATACAGGGTCAAAGGAGTTGCATAACACATATTCTATATGGGAAAAATGTTGCCACTCATAGAAGACAGTCCTTTCATTGAATGTGATATCTCCAAAGTATACTCAACCATAACATATCATGGACAAAATTTCTGAAGACTTTCCAGTGCAGTGTCACAAAACGTGCCTCAAACTGGTGCATTAACTTCGATTGAGATTTACTTTCCAGCACTAGTCTTAATTTGCTCTGGAGAGTAGCCCTAAATTGCCAAAGAATAGTACTATGCGCTAGTTTGTGCTACTTTGCTTCAATGGCTTATACTATGGGAGCTAGATGGGCGTTCTCATTTACCCATTGTTTTTGACACAAAGCAATATTTACAAAAAAAGTAGATAGGGCTTTGCACCAAAAATGTACGCCTCCTCAGGCAGGCAAAAATCATTTGAGAAAGATTTTCTTCTCGGAATATGCTTCTAAATTTAATTTGCATTGGTGCTGTAATGTATAGCACACACATAAATCTAGAAAAGTTTAGAACTACGTTTTATCATAGTAATATATTTTTTTATCAAAGGGTACCCTTCCAAAACACAGCTTATGCTAGGCATCATGCCCACACCCTTTAACTATGCTGCAAGGGTGTGTGCATGGCGCAAGGCAGCCAGAAGTGTACCAGTGCAGGAGCAAAGGCCAATAGCCCCATATCTTATTATATATTTAGGTGTCCTGCTCTCTCCCTTACAAGCAACATAGCCCTGCAGTGCATGAATTCTAAGTATATTTGCCCCAACACCTCTAACAGCATTCCAATAATACTAAAACTACCCTAAATTATGTTTTCTACAACCCAATAGACATATCCAGCATTTATAAAGTCAGAAATGAGGAGTGCATGAAACCCATAAGCATAACGGCCCCTCACGGCGGGATGCCTGGCTTTCACCTTGTGGATACCCTGCTGGGGTTATCTCACAGGGGAATACCAGGACGGGTTCCCTAAGCAAGCGCCGGGAAACCCACTGCGGGTAGCTGTGCGCTATATAAGCTCAAATACGTTTACATTTACATATTCAACAGTCAACACTATAAAGTGGCTGCCTATCACTATTCAAAACTTTTAAAAACAAAAATATAAATAAATAAATAGGTAATGAATAAATATCAACCTATGTAACAACGTCTTTGTTACCACCAGAAATCTATCTGAGGAATTTTGTTTGGTCTGGAGTTTTTTGATGCCTAGATGCAGAGAGTTTGGGACTGTTGCTTCTTACAGCTGAATCAGGTACTGTTTTTGTGTATGAAAGTATAGCTGTATATATGGGCAAGGTGCATGTATGTGGGGTCAAGAAAAGTACATCTATACTAACCTATGTACACTTTCCTGGGTGATAATTTGGTAGTTAAAATTCTGGATGCAATATTTTTGTAAACAATATTTTTTACAACGAGATGTTCTGGTATCTGTACGTCAAAACATCACTGATATAGATGTGCCATGCAAGGTGGCTTCTGTTGAGCTAAAACAAACACCATACACCTCACACATCATGGAATCTCTTTCACTTCAGAAAGCACAATGGTGTTTCTTGCACATTTTGAGAAAACAAATAATCCTAGAAGAGACGATAAAGTGTACCTGCACAACTATGTGCTTCAGGTTGTTTATTCACTTCGGTACCTTGAACTTGCATTTTTAAAAGGCACTTCTCAAACTAAAGAGTCCTTGGGTCTGGTCAAGAATAGGTGGTAGAGTTCTGTGCGCACAACACTTTGGGGACATGCATCCAACAGCCTTTGTCAATTGGTTTTGCAATATTTATATATACGATAGATAATAATTTGGCTAGTTTATTCCAGCGCACACTAGCATAATGTTGTCATTCTGATTCAATGGTTGGTGAGAAGGTACAAAAGCTGCAGAACGGTGGAATGCTCTGGAGTTTCATTTATTGTCGCAAAATAAAGCAATAGATTAACAGCCTGATTCATCAACGACCCGTTTTGCGAGTCTATAATAGCGATTCATAAGGAATCGCTATTACAGGCTCGCAAAACGGGATTCATGTAGGAATTGCAAAAAAAAATGCGATTCCTACATATTCCTTATTTGCGATTAGCAAATTGCTAATCGCAAATAAGGAATAACTCCACATTCATTCCTATGGGCAAAAAGGCCCATAGGAATGAATGGGGAGCATTCCTTATTTGCGATTAGCAATTTGCTAATCGCAAATAAGATAGCGATTTAAAGGGTGCCAGGGGTGTCCAAAGGACACCCTGTAGCACCCCTTAAATGCAAATTTAAACAGGTGTTTCGCACACACATGTCCAAAGGACATGTGTGTGTGTGCAACATGCAACTTAGAAAAATGCTTTTAAAAGCATTTTTCTAAGTTTTCGCTATTTACCACGAGGTTTGACCTTGCGGTAAATAGCGGGCCGAAATTGCGAATTCGCTATTTAAAAATGGATGATGAATTGCATTTAAGGAATCTCAAATAGAGATTCCTAAATGTAATTCCTCGCAAAATAGCGAAATCGCTATTACCAATTTTTGCATTTGGGATGATGAATCCCAAATGCAAAAATCGCACTCACAACGGGCCAGATTCTCAGAATCTGGCCCTTTGCGAGCGCAATTCAGCTTGATGAATCAGGCTGATAATACTCAACCATCTACCCTTTCATTAGACTTGTTCTCATAGCCTAGGACATAATGTAGCCCTGAATTACAACGTCAGTAAGAACCTTTGTTGTCATGTAGGACTGAACAAGTTCAATAATTAAATAGACAAATGTTTACAATATGCGAAAACATCACTAATATCTCTAGTTACAAAAACAGAAGCTTCTGTATGGATGTGTTGCATTTTATAAAGCTGTAATATTTGCATAAATAGATTTTAGTTCACTGATTGATGGAAACCTAATCCATCCATTGGTGTTCTCTGCCCATTTTTCTAAGAAGGCATGCCAATATCCATTAATTCGTAAAATGATTAAAACTGTACTCCAGTCAAAAAGCTTCCCCTAAACCCAGTCAGATGCTAAAATGGTATGGAATTTAGGACAATTTCAGTGTGGCTGTAGAACGTTCACAGTCAACCAAACTAAGCTCATATAGGTGAGTAGTGATACATTTAAGACACTTAGGGGCATATTATCAAGAACGGAGTTAAGATTATCGCCACTTTAGCAACAGGAAACTGCAGCTAAAGCGGCGATAATGGGCTTGATAATATGCCGTAGTGAATTCAAATAGAAGCCCATGCTCACACCAGAACATGGGCTTATATGGGAATTCCCAAGGGCATTTTATCAAGCCCATTAACACCGCTTTAGCGGCAGGAAACTGCCGCTAAAGCAGCGATCATTTTAACGCGTTTTCTTGATAATATGCCCATAAGAGATTTACGAACCCTTTGCACCGGTTTGCATCACAAACATTGTGGGATTTACTTTCCAATGCAGTTGCCCTACGTAATACAAAGTAGTGCTGTGCACTACTACTTTGTGCTACTTTGCATCAAGGAAGTGAACCAGGGGTGATACATGGGCATTCCCATGCAACCACTCATGGGATTTGACACCAACCATATCCACTAACATTGGTGGGCAGGGATTAGCACTTACAAATGCCACCTCTTCAAGGTAAAGACGCCACATTATTCCAACTTTGCATGTATGCTGCACAATATAGCCGCATACGAAGTAAGAACAGTATTGAAGCAACATTTTTGTATAGCAAAAAATATATATGTATTATCACCAAGCTGTGCTAAGAGACCTGGTGGAAATGGGCAAAGGAGTATTTTGAGAATGTTCATCTGGCCACAAAAATAGTGGTATGCAACAATGTGAAGAAAGTAAGGGAAAATCTGCAAGATGCTACAAGTTGCACTCACTTTAAAATAAATGAGATGTGCCTCTCCTCACCCTCACAATGTTTTTTTTTTGATTTATGAAACATTAACTTTAAAATGTTTGACTTTTTAAGATGGAATTTTGTGATTGTACCTATTTACGGAAAATATTAAGCCCCAGTAATATTATCAATAGGCACATATAATCTATCATAATGTATGTCATTTTACATTACAAATCTCCTGAAATTATACTATTCTTCCACCTCATGTAATTTCAAGTTTGCTGGGTAAAAATCCTATCCAGGGAGCACAGGAAAAATGTGGGCGGCTGTTGTTTGCTGCACTTGTGATTTGTTTGCTCTTATTTTGCATAAAATGTGTCCTCATGTCCAAAATGGATACGAGGACACATTTTGTGCTAAAATATAGGATCAAATTCAAGATTTGCATTCTGTTTCATTTCACTTAATTTTGCATATTTGTTCCTAAATTTCATGCAACTGTGCCAAACAAAATTATGTGATATACCCGCTCCCTTAGAAAATATTGAGGGCCACCATTACATAAATTAGGGCGTCTATAAAGCGTAATCGTAGGTTTATAATTAAATAAACACTATTCGGTTTGGCAAGTTTATTAGAGAACGCATAATGCAGGAGATAACTATGCCACAAAGTCATGCATCTTCAAAAATCTAAAAATTCAAGTCGAATCGCGCAAGCATACATGCATGATAGTGGCAGGGTCCGAGTTCGCGTACCACGCGAGTGGACGGCGTCCCACCACTTATTTTACCAGGACCTCAATTACTGGAGCAAATGGAGCCGCACATTCACTCTTTGGCCTCTCTGGGGCGAGATCGGAGCTCATTCAGAACGCTGCTTCTCTGATGCTTTCGCATCTGAGGGGTGAGCGAGGGGAAGCAATGAGCCTGATGGTGCAAGCCACCTTTCGTGACGTCACTTCCTGTCGTGACATCAGCATCCCCCACTTCTTTTTTCAGGACTTGTGTCCTGGATAGTGGTTAGAGATACAGAAGCGAGAGTGGCTGATTAAGGGCAAATATGTAAGTGAGAAAGGGTGGGGGTACAAAGGAGGTTGATTTTGCCCTCCTTATTGTCTTTTCTGGTTCAGAACTATCTTCTTCAACCTACAAACCCCCTCTTGGAAACCTGCAATGGCGGCGTCGAAGTAAAAGTTGACAGAAACGCGGCTATACGTGGCTGAACCGCTACCCAGCATTAGGGAGGGAAATAAACGGAGAAGTGTATACCTGAGGGGTCTCTGTCACCAAGGAGCGCGTGATAAGGTGCAGAGGTTCTAAGTACCTCCCCAAGCTGTAGGAAGCGCCGAGGGCTGTCCCGGGAGCCTCACCCAGCCAGCTGTCTCCAACGGGGATGTCTCGCATCCCGCATTATATTTAGCCTGGAATGTGTTCCCAGCAGAGAAGGGGGGTGTGGAGGGAACGGCAACCTGCATAAATATGCATCGCCGGATGCTTTCCTTCCACATTTTACAGCTTGCGCAGTAATTTATATTATGGAGAAACAGTGCTCAGCGGAGCTGAAGGGCATTCTTTGTAATAATGAGTAGATGCTGCCAAACGAGCTGCGATCAGATGCTGGGCAAACGCTTTCTTATTTATTTTCCCCCCTCAAGGAAACGTTGGCGCGCGGCTTCCGCAGGCTGCAAGGCAACATTGTAAAAAGCTGATATTTTATAACGGGCCTCGTAAGCCCGTCTAAAAAAACATGAATTCCTCCCCAGTGCTTCAAGGAGCCTCCGAACTGCTTTCTTTCAGCACCAGGGCTGGTGGGGGGAGCCGGAGGAATTGTGCTAATGTGACAGGTAATGTTCAAAGTCGTTACTGCGTCATCAGGTAAACATTTTAATGTGATGGCGGAAAAAGAGTTTTAACAAGAATGAGTATTGCATACTCAGGCAATCATTCTGAATGGTGCAATATTTTGGTGTGATAATTCTGCCTGGGGAAATGTCGACAGGGTTTGCTATAAGAATATGGAGGCGGAAATATTGACCTACCATCATACCCTGGACAAAAAAAATGACAACCAGGATTTTTGTGAAAATATGATCAATATAGGTGTGATGTACTTCATATCGCATGCATGTACCTTGACAGTACATACTGCAGTACTTCCCTGCTTGTACCCCCCCCATTACGAGTTCCGCATGTCAGAGTTACAGATAAACTGTGGTATCAGAGATTGCTTCTCTGATTGCAGAGACATTTTCCACTCTTTAAACTTAAAAATAAATAAAAGTAAATTGCTAGGTCTTTCCTGATGAAATGTGCACGCACAGAAATTGTAATTTCACACAAAGCGTAATACGAAATCCAGCGCTAAAAAATCGGTGCTTGTTATTAGATTTAGAGGGAGTCTTATATAGATGTCCTGGGAACATTCTCACCATCATAAGTGACGTGCTGATCCTTAGCAGTACTTTCTGTCCCTAATCTGTCACTCTTTGCACTTTGATATTCTCACTCCATCTCTAAGCATTGAGGGACTCAATATGGACAGGGGGGGTAGATATTGAAGGCAGTTTTTTGCAAAACACCACCTGGGATAGATTTAATACATTGCAGATGGAGCAAAACATTTCTAGACATTAAACCATCCCCAATAGGTTTTTGCACACAATAAATCACTACCAAGCAATCATTCATCACCTGGCGTGAGGCATCTAAGGCCCTTGATACTCAGACACACAATTTCTTCTGGGTCCACCCAGCCACATTTATCATTAACATGACTTTGAGAATAATACACTCTATGCATTTTTCAAGCCTCAGGGCTACCAACATTTTCAGATTAATGGTGTAATTTAAATCTGATCTGTAAAAGATGGAAAAATACACAGTCCGATATTGCATTCGATTCTGTGGTTGTATCATGGAAAATGAAGCGCTGTCCCTGACTGCACGGGCACACCCTCATTTTGGTGCCCCAGGTGCTAAAAAGAGCTGTGCACTATAGTGCTTACAGAAAGTGGACTCTCCAGCGCAGGTGTGATATAGTGCCTCTACTGGTGACAGTGAGCATTAAACGATGGGTTGTCAAGTTTTCAATGCAGAAGGTGAGGAACTACATTAAACCCTGCCAGTGATTGCAGTGTGTGACAGTAACAGCCCCTGGTGAGGTCCCTGCGACTCTGCACCACCCTAACAAGCCACTTCATATGTGGGGCACAATAGATTTGCCGTCCAACAGCCAATTATCTCCTGCAGCCCATAGGTAGTATGGCAATGGCTGCAATATCAAAGTACCTCATTGACCCATGTGTCCGTCCACCCCATGGCTTTTTATGTAATTCAGTCCAGTTGCTTTTTATTATTTACATCCAATTTATAGAAGAGGGCTACAAATGGGGAATAAAGTTCCCAAAAGTTATATTCGTACTGTTGCATACTTGGCTACCAGTACAGCACTGTTTTGCATGTATAACTATCAGCAAGTCTGATCCTTAACCCCTTCGATGCTGGTGACAAAGCCAGCTCGTCATGGGCGTTACCTGCGCTGCCCGCATGACGAGCTGGCTTTGTCACTTAACGCGCGATTTTTGAAATTTCAGCGCACAGCGGGAAAACCCGCTAGCGCGCATGCGGTTAACATCCCAAAGCACCAATAAGCCAGGGAGGGGATCCGTGCTATGCATTGGCTCCCCATTAGGAAGCACATCCCCTGCCAGGTCCTAAATATGGTTCGCAAGGCCTTGCACAGTAAGGGCTCGCGACAGCTGAAGACTATGTTCCAATGGTACACCCCCGGGAGGACCCTGAGATCCTCCTCCCAGAAAAAATGGATCTTTCCGACATTCCGCAGGGTCAGATGAAGCGAACGCTCCTTTTCTATCGTGACCGCCAAACTCTGGTACACCCTGACCCCCTCTATTTCCAATGTGGAATCTTTTCCAGTGTTTAGAAAGCTGCTGAAAACGTGGCTTTGTTCAATTAGATGATTTGTGCCTTTCTTCTCCTCTCTCTCTGCCTAGTGCCTTGACACCCTCTGGTATTAATGCACTTTATACATTTTATTCTATCCTTTATCCTATTCTAGTTGGGTCTGGCACTAAGTGCCGAAGCAAACACAGGAGTGAGTGATGTTTGGATCATATCTGCCTTAGCTTTATTTGTACTGAATTAAAATTGTAACCACTGAGTCCACCGCAAGCATTCTAGTGAGAAAGCATATGTCATACCCACTGCCTTACTTATTCACTCAAATCATGATCCTCCAATATAATCCACTATTGCGCATAAAAGGGAATTACAATTTTTAGGTTGCCCTCTTCAGAAATTTCCTCATTCATAGATGAGGCATATGTGGTTGACCTTATAGAAATTTTAGGATGGGACGCTAAATCAGGCTCGGGATCTATGTAGTGACAAAAAGAGTATGCTGCACTCGCCACTCAACTACTGGTTATGCTGAAGTGGTTATACACAATCTCTGCATCTGGCTATATTACCACCTGGTCCAGTCTCTCTCCCCCAAAGATACCATTAATGTGGCTCTGAGCATTGGTTATTTAAACCCTTCCCATGAGACTCTTCCAGACGATAACCTTCTCAATAACCATAAATATCAAATACAACGCCCGTTCTCCCTATGTCTCTGCCTCTACAGTAACTTTTTGTTTCATCATCATGCTTTCTATAGAAATCGTTTTCATTCCTAATTTCTTCTTCCAGGGTTAGTATCGCCTTTATTCAATGTCACACTCACTCCAACCACACCATACTCAGCCACTTCTTGATGATTGATCTGCTAACTTCTCCACTAAGGCTACACTTACCATGACGTAATCCCTTTAAATCTCCATCCCATCCCAATGGCTGACTTCCAAGTAGGGTTAATGTTCAGACTTGACTTAATGCACACACATTTCCTTCTTAACATTCTCTTCATGAAGGGCAACTTGTGGTCTGAATGTAAAGCATACAGAGTGAACCTGTTCCTGATCAGTCCTATCTCTAGGATATATATTGCGTTGAGCAGCAACATTCCTCAACCTGTCCCTCTCTGCTAGGTAAGTACTATAAGTTCTGTAAACTTTACTTACTCATTCCTTTATGACTCAGCATCCACAGGAGAGACTACTGCCCTCTGTACAAACCTTGTATACATAGTCCACTCTGTGAGTACACAGAAATAAGCAATTCCTGGTTCTCAACATTAAACCCAGTCTTTGCTCACTCACTCCTTCCTGCTAAGGAATGTATTTACAGATGTTTATTATTCATACTTTGTTCATTTACACTCAATCCACTGGGATAACTGTGCCCTGCTTTAAGAACTGCATGCCAGTCCTTTGTCATCACCCAACTTGTCTGACACAGTGATTTGTGATCGCTACCTATATATTGTGCACTCAGTTCATTTCCATTGGTCTATGAATACAACTGCCTTCTTAACCAAGGCGGTGCACACAAAGGGTGTCATTTAGGCTTTGGAGGAAAGGGAATACCGTCATAAATTACCGATGCTCCCCCTGCCAATCTTGCAGTTTCTCCTGCCTATTTAGAGGTGGGAGAAGCTGTGGGGGTTTGCTATTGATCTTCAGCCACCTGTCTCAGTGGCAGCACTTGACTCAAAATTCCATTCCCAACAAGGCTGTTGTGTCGCGATAGCAGCACCTTCACCCTAATGAATAGGCACCAGAACTGCCGACTCTTAACAATGTCTTCACAAACAGAAAGCATTTTCAAACAGCACCAGTCCCTGTAATGGACGTAGGCTACTTAAAAACGTCTTCTATTTGGAAATACACATACATGGACCAGAGTTTGCTTGCCTTTGCAGGTCACAATCCTTGAATGTAGAGCCAATCAAATGGGGTCATGAATTACAACTTGCAAAATAAATATTCATTAGGCACGCTATTTTGTTATACAGGTTTCATCGCAAAACGGACCCCTCTTTGCAAACCAGTTGGGACCAGAAGTAAGTTCGATGCAATCAGTAAAAGTGGTTGCAATTTACACACCAACAACTCCTGAATGCACTGGTATTTTACCAATGTACCTATCTAGTAATAGGTCAGTTCACAAAATACTGAATCACAAGTAAATCGCAGTTCAATGTACCTCATTATTTTTAATATGGTAGGTCGCAAATTGCAACCCAACACGATATCAAAGGGATGGTGGACTGCTGGGGTCAGTAGATCACCATATCTGTGATTGCTTATAAATAAAGCAATCTTTTTTTTAATGCAGCTCGTTTTCCATAAAAGAAACCAGGATGTTTTAAAAAAAAAAAGTTTCACAATCTTTTTTAGTAGACAGTGGTCTCAAGGACTACTGACTCCTCCCAGAAAAACTCCCAGAAAAATTGTTTTTCAACATTCACAAAAGGGAACGAGGGGGCCCTAGGGAACCTCTTCACTTTTTCAAATGGGTTACCACCTCCTTTGAGGTGACTGTAAACTATTAATGGTTTGCACCGGATTTTGGTTGCAAAACATTAATACATACCATAAGGAATAGTTATTTGGAAGGGACACCCTAACCACCCCATTAGTAAATACGGATTTGGTATGGTTTCCTAAATCAATTTGAGTGTTTCAGTATCCAGTTACAGAATCACTAAATGGATTTAGTACATTTTGAAAACACATTTATTTGCCCCAAACCATGGATTTACCAAATCACAGGGTTTGCAACTAGTAAATTCATTTGCACATCTGACCGTATGTGTACAATTGTCACAGCTGTTTGGAAAACACAGATTAGTGTATTGGGTTTCTGATTACCAATGATCAGTGTTCTTGCTACAGCCCACTCTACTTCTCACTCACAACACAATTACTGCAGTCATTGTTCATGGCATAGAACATTTATTACGTTTTCATTCAGTGATCCAATCTTAGGTGAAATATTAATTTTACGTACTGTTCCTTCCGTGCCCTTTCCTTTGCATGCTAACACTCATGTTCTTTAGCCTTCTGATGGGTTTTGTTTCAGAAATGGTTAAACATTGAGTCTACTAGTAAACACTCAGGGGCATATTTACAAGATAATGACACAGTGCGGCGCTGCAAGCCATCTTGCTGGACCGAGCAGCGGCATTAAGAAAGTGCTGGGATGCGTCATATTTACAACAGTACGGTACATCCCTGGGCTTCCCTCTGTGGTGGTGCACAATGGTTGCCTAGTGCCAATGCAGGTACCCTTGCACTATGGTGTAAGTGTGCCTAGGCTACAGGGAGGATCATTTTTGTGCAGGAAGCAATACCTTCCTGCACAAAAACAATCATTGATGGTGTTTTTCTCCTTCTACGTGTGTTGCAGAATGTAACACACATAGGAAGAGGAAAAAACAAGGAGAAATAAAGGTATTCTCCACATTGTGCCACTTTTACGCCCCCCCCCCAGGGAGGCATTAGATTCGGACGCATTACTTGGTTTACGAAAAATTGTAAATCTGGGAATTCATCAGAATCCATGGGTCTTGCGTGGGAACACCCAAAGCAGAACCCATGGAACTTCCTTTTCACACAGAGTAATGCGTGAAAGAGGGCCATATTTACAAAGCCAGGAAACCCCACACAGGGTGGCTTTGCGTGGCCTTGTAAATATGAGCCAACACACTGCACCACCGGAGCATCAAAAAAAGTGATGCCGTGGTGGCACAAGGGGCTTGCAAATACCCCCTCGCTTCTTTATTTTTGCCTGTTTTCCACACTTGCTAATTCAACCTATGTTAAGCTTGCTCTTAAAAAATACAGTACAATTATTCATTCATTCATCGTCCATTGCGGCCTTTGCTTGCTTCTATTATTTCTTTTGCATTTGTTTTATTTTTTTGTGCCATTTGCTGGTGCTCACTTCTTGAATCACACTCAGGCAGCCCTAAGTTTAGGCTGCTGTGCTTTTAAAATAAAATAGAAACCTTTGTTTACTTGGTGTCACCCCCCTGCTGGGGTAACAGCAGTATTAATTCTTAAGCTTTCCATGATCAGTGTCTCCCTCCCACTGGGTAAGTGCAGCATCAACAAGGGGCCTATCCTCATTAGTTCATTATATTGGTTTTATGAAACCAGTAAGCTATACAGTGACTTAGAGAAAGTGGGTTGAAACATATGGGAAGGGCGAGAGGGAACGGGAAGTGCACTAATGGAATTAAGGTGAATAGTGTACCTTGAAACACAGGTAATGCTTGGACACTACACAGTACAACAGCAGATTACATATCCCAGTGTGTAAGGGCATTTCGAAACAGACAAAACCTTTGGGCCTCATTTATGAAAAGTGACGCATCGCTGCGTGAAAACAGCGATGCGTCACTTTTCACTGCGCACTCCTTGCAACACCAATGATGCGTCATATTTAATGTATGACGCATCATGTCGCAAGGAGTGACAGATACGACAGTATTTCTGACATATCTGTATGCGCAAAAGTGACGCATTGCTGGAGTGTGTCACAAAAGTGATGCAACTCCTGCAATGCGTCCTTTCACATGGGGAAAGCCCCATGTGAAAGGGCTTGCGTCAGTCTTACGCCTGCTGTGAGGCAGGCGCAAGATTTTGACGCAACAGCATCCTAAAAGTGACGCAGTGAAATCTCATAGATTTCACTGCGTCACTATTACGAGGCTTTTGGCGAGGGAACGCCCCCGGCATACATTATACCTGACGCAGGTATAATGTGGCGCAGGGGTTTGAAAAGTGACGCATCTACCTAGATGTGTCACTTTTTAAATATGGCGCAACAAGGCGCATATTTTACGCCGCTGGTGCGTCACAAAAGTGACTCACCGGCAGCGCAAAACTGACGCAAGGCCTCATAAATAAGGGCCACAGTGTCCGTTTCCTGGCAGGTCCATCTTTCCTTTACCTGAATCATATACATGCATTTTGGTCAGTTTTTTTCCACATAGGAAAGAATGTCTGTTGACATCTCATTCCTCTCTATATCTGGCTCTGCCTCATTTCAATGGTGACTACTCCTCCATTTAGTTCTTCTTCCACTGGTTTTCAGATTCTTTCAGTACTATTGAATGTTACTCCTCTCGGTGGTCAATGACTCAACTTCCCTCTGATCCGTGAAAGCATTACTTTGCTACCTTCCAAATGGAAATTGCCATTTTGAGCACATTCACACATACACTTTGAAGTAAATTTACACTGTAATTTTGTAAAAACTCAAAAGTATTAAACTTACTCAAAAATATAAATTGTCGTTGTTACCCAGGTCCTTAGTCATTATTTAGCATTAATACATTGCCTATTGTGACTTTTACTAATGGGTTTCTTTCAAACTCTCTCTTTTTGTACCAGATATAAAGTCTAATGTCAGTGAAATCCACCAAATTCTCAAGTTTTGATTATTTGTGAACTTTTTAAAATATCTTGACATTTTACATTGCACAAGTTTGAGTAATATTTGCCTGTGTGAGGTCTTTTGCCCAGAAAATTCCTTGCTATTCTTCTTCCAATTATTTAACGTAATTTTTTAAATTTTAGTCAGAGGCATGTACATGCATAAAAAAAGTCATTGAAGATACTGGCAAGCCACCGTTCACCTCAAATGGCTCATTTAACATAATTTCATCAAATTTCAATGGAATTAAATGAAATAAAAAATAAAAAAAAATGATCATCCAATATTCAACATTACAATATTTTGAGTAGGATAGGGCTGGATCAGCAGGGCATTAAATATCTGAATAGCCTTCAATACCTTTATCTACTTTTAGCATTCAGAGGTTTCCCACTGAAAGTATCCACTCAAAGAAATGTGAATATTTATTTGTAATATTCCCTGAAGCATAACATTGTTAGTAAAATGTCAATATAGACTTACCACCTTGAAAATATGGGCTGTGTGCACTATTTCCTAACTTCCAATCTACTCAACATTGTCATAAGGCAGACCACCATACTTTAGCCATATATAGGTCTTGGTCAAATATTGTGTATTACCTTCTACTAGTTCTCTACATTATTAGCAAGCAACATCAGAAAATAGCTAATTCGGCTTTATTTACAGAATTCCATGTTTAGTTACACTTGTTTCACTTGTTCAGCAGGTCGCAAAGACACATCCCTGTAAACTGGAATGTCCTGCAAAATAAGTGACACGTTTGTAGTGGGAATACATAGCTATTCCTCATATACTGACAGCTTGATCTTCTAAGCCACCACCACTCTTTCTTCAATTTCAGGTCCATCTACAGTACAGGCCGAACGATTTCTAACACCATCCTAAAGAACAGTGGGGAGAATATGGCGCTGCCTTGCTTCCGATTGACAGTTGCATCTAATGTGTTGAAGAGAATTTCCAAAAACCCTCTAAATCTCTCCTCAGATCCATATTCCTGCAATACTATAAAAGAAAGCCTAGAGGACATGGTCAAAGGTCTTCTGCCTGCCTTTTTAAAAGCTATCTCCTAAGGCTGGAGAACTATCCGAATGGCATTCCATGAAAAGGCTAGCTAAACCCTTGACATCTTTGTTAATCAATTATTAAAATGGCCTCCTCTGACTTAACAGATAGTGTTCCTAAATAGCCACCGGATTGTTCTTTGATGATGAGGTACAGTTTGCACCATTTGGCTTTTGAAACTTGATTGTATTATCTATGCAAAGTTTAGCGACTCTGTACCACTCTTAGAAAGCTGAACTCAATGGAGGTAAAGACTGTCATTTCACTATGAAAACTCTATGCCTTTGATACTCCATGGCACTACATCGCCGGGACAACAGCAGAATTAACTAAAATCCTTGCACACTAAGGGACCGATTCACAAAGAAAGGTTTTGAAAGTTAAACATCCATTAATAAAAAAAAGCTCCTCATATGAAAGACATGGGCTTTCGTTTCTTAGGGACGGCACACAATTCCCTCAAATATGCTTAGAAGTCTACGCAATCAGATGTTCATTCATACTCAGTGGCGGCTGGTGACATTTGAAAGTGCTGGGGCGTAAACTTTGGGCATTATTCATATATAGCAAGTGATGTGAACACGTTCTATGGACAAACCTGGGGTCTAGGGGGAGCCTCTCTCTTGAGAAAGAAATGAAAAAAAGATTGGCAAATGGTGCATTTGAAAGCAAATGAATGTAGAGATAGGGCAAGGCTTATTAAGCAGTGGGAACGTATAGTCTTGAAATATTAACCCCTTGCCTGCTGATGACGGAACCGCTCCGTCATCAGCTGCGGTGGCGCTGTGCTGATGACGGAGCGGTTCCGTCATGGCCCGCTCGGAGCGCCTGCGCGGCGCGAATTCCGCGCCTGCGCTGAGCGTTCCATTGAGCGGGGCGGGCCATGACGGAACCGCTCCGTCATAAGCACAGCGCAACCGACGCTGGTGACGGAGCGGTTCCGTCACCAGCATGCGCCCGCCATATTTCCGCCCCGCCCCCTTAGCACTGCGGCGGAATAGCCGCCGCAGTGAAGGGGTTAAGCACATTTAAAACAGCAGCATATCTTCTTGCATTAATTTGTTCAACAGTTACTGTAATGTGTAACTTGTTCTGTATGACAACTTTAGCCCT
This sequence comes from Lissotriton vulgaris, assembly GCF_964263255.1. NCBI lineage: Eukaryota > Metazoa > Chordata > Amphibia > Caudata > Salamandridae > Lissotriton > Lissotriton vulgaris. The sequence goes on from NC_141699.1 coordinate 446,054,714, forward strand.
TTAAAATGTATGCTTGCCTAGTGTCTTGCACTGCATGCAGTATAAACTTTGGAAAAATATGCTCTAACTAGACTTCAAGAAGCACCCACAGATGCTAGCTGTAACCAGTCATATAAAAATATGTGCAGACAGGTCTTTAAGAGAGATGAAAATAGTGGGTGTTCTCTATAAATGAAAATGCCAAACACATTTATGTGATTCCCATAGTGTGCCACCTGACTGGTCTTTTGGTTTCTCTCTGGCTTGTAATTTTATCCAGATAAATGGTTCAGCAACTGATATGCGCCTAAAGTCTGTCAGTATGATTGGCTTTGTCACTGGGTGTTAGCTGTTTAAGATAAACAAAAATGATTTCTTACAAATAATTAACATTGGAAATGTTCACATTCTGAAATAGTGAGTCTGTGAATTAAATAGTATTGGGGCCTGTTGAAGGAGTTTTGGCCTTCAATTATAGTACTTTATGTTAGATATGTGTCCTCTTTTTCTCTGCCTATCTTGTCCATCTGCACACCTTCTACCCCCTCTCTTTCCTCTTCAGCATCCTCTTTTCACTCTTTCCCAAAGGCCCTTCCTCACATCTCTGTCACTTCACCGCCCTCAACATGTACTGCACTCCCTCAAGTTTAATCACTTTAATTTCTCTTACTTTTGCCTTGCAAATATTTTGAAATCAGCTTACCCCCTTCACACATATATCCACAGAATTTCAGTTACAAATGGAATACACAAACACTGTTCTTTGTGCTCTGCAGAGAGGCCAACTCACTGACAGGAACTTTGTTTGGCTTTAGACTGGGTACCTGATCACTCAATCAAAGCCCCTCATAAACACCTGGCATGGATCAAGCTTCAAAGTATGCACAGAAAACAATACAGATAAACAACAATATTATAAAATAGCTAACTCGAGGGAAATGCAAGATTAGGTAAAGCATGTAAAATAAGAGAGGAACTAAATCACCGAAATGCAATTCCTCCATGTTTTTAACGTTCATTAATTGCAAAACAAGCCATGTTTTTGCCATCAGTTTTAACGTAGGGGCATGTACACGGCCAGTGTTAATGCTATACATCAGTGAACTGGCCACTGTAAGCACATGTTCCACAGTAAGCACATATATCTCGCTTTGGGCCTGACTCGGATATTTGGATCCATTGCAAAAGGGAACAAGAGCCAACCCTGCTCCTTATTTTGATCAATTTAACAAGGAACCAAATACCGCAGCTCCACTTCTAAAGGAGCGAGCAATGTGCAGCGAGGGCCTGGGGTGTCACAGTGGGGGAGGTTTGAGAGATGAGGGATCTCGGCACAATATAAAGAACACAACCTTAGCTTCAAAACACTTAGCATTACCGAGAACAATGCATCGGGTCATTAAGGGTTTGCATCCACTCTCACTTATGACTAAAGGGTGGGATCTATGTCTTTGAATGACGGACATCTGAAATCACGCAGGGATGAAGTCTACTACCCCTGAAACTTTGACAATTATTGAGTCACTGGCCTACAGTGTGCAGACAACCAGAGACCCCAATGGCAATGAAGGGGTTTAAAACAGAAAGCCCTGTGTTGTGCACCACGTTAAGAAAGTTGATTTACTACCTATGTTCCATTTCCTGCTTCAGAGCGAGGCAGGGCAGGCAGCCTGAAACAGACAACCCAGACTTAAATACATCAATTTATTTAGAGATACGATCCTATCTCAAAATAAATCTATCAATTATATATTTTTTAATGTAAATGTGTAGGAATTTTCAGAGGGGCGCAGACCCACGGCCCTAATGGAGAAACTGCCCCTGTTCATACTCCTTGTCCACTATACTTAGTCTTGAAAATGGTCTGTGGGCTCGGGAATCTGCAGGAATATCTGTGCCAAATGTGCGTTGTAATATTTAAATTGTGTCCTATTTTACAAGGTGGAGAAACCCATTACTGTCTTATGTGGGCTGGGGGTGGTTCACACCCATTTAAGATTCCTACTACCGCCTTTTGTGTCTTTCACCATTGTATATGCATATATGTTGTGTGGAAAATCATTGAGATGGTTTGTTAATATCACAAAGATACAGTTCTGTAGGTACATACTACTTGCTTATTTGGTCAGTCCTGCACCTTCCCTGGAGCCACCTTTGTTTCCACCCCTAACCTTATATTTACTACAGGGGAAAAAACACCATATTAATGGAATTTTACAAGTTGGGAGAGGATATGTTTGGAAAAACCTGCACGTCATGATTTCGTGAAACCCACTTTTCAACACCTTAGTGGGTCAAGAGGAGGAAAAAAGGTGTTGAATCAGGTTCCACTTCTAAGTGCCTCCCACACTGATGTTAACTGCAGCATTGCCTCGAGTCCTTGCTTACCCCATGATCACTTTAGCTGGGGTTACAGTAGTGTTAGTTGTAAGCTTTGTATATTCAATGTCTTCCTCTCTCAAATGTAACCATAATATTAAATCTGACTCTGCCATATTCAGTGTCTCACCCTTACTAGCGGTCTGTAGCTTTATTTTAAATATATTAATATTTTCCTCTCAGCTACAGAAACCATAATGTTAATCAGTGCATTGATTAGGTAAAAAGCAGAAACAGAGAGATGGAGCTGAGATGCATGGTGAAGAACGGAACACATGCACTTCAATGGAGCTCTGAAAGGAAAAAGAAAAATTCCCTCAATTGGGCTGTGGAAGGATGCAAATCAGTCAATAAGAACACATTTAGACCAAAATGTCCAGGGAGGGGATAAACAGAAGAATAACGAGGGCAATTATTAAATCAGAATCATAGATCTGAGATAGCGGAAAAGACATCCAATCATGAGCTAGGGGTTGAAAGAAAGCGCACTCTAAGCATACGTAATGTATTTAGAACAATAGGTTTCCAAGCACACCTACAGGTGTATCTGACATCTAAAATGGAATGTTACAAAACAAACTGTGGGCAGTAAAGCCGCTCCTGCTTCTTTAACAAGAACTAAAGGAATCATGGAGACCTTGTGTTTATGCAGCATTCTAGCACTCATTTGTGTCCCGATGTTAAGCGCTACAATGTCACATACAAGTTACTATATTACCAATGGGTGAGACAACAGTGGACACGACTTTTTAGCATGGCCAAAGGTCACCATCATTATCAGAAAAGTAGCACAGTATGCCTTCTTCCTGGTTTTTATGCCCTACCAGAACAAAGTTCGAGCTAAGAAATACAGGCATAGGATTTCTCTCTTCTCTGCTTCTCCTACACAGTGCTCTATTTGAAATCCTGAACCTTCAATTCGAATTTCTTTAAATCCTACCTGAGTGCTTACTTTTGAAAACTCAGCTCCTTCATGGACATCCTTTTACTTCTTACACATTCAACCTAATATACTTGGAAGTTCACTTTATAGCTTCCAGCACTGCTATATGTATTTCTCTGTCTACCTCTCTTTGATAACTTCAAACCGGACCTTCACTGTGTGTGGCCACAGTCTTGTTTTTTAGTGTCCTTAAGAGGTCAACAGCACAGATTCGCATACCTCAATGTAAATGTACAGGAATTTATATAGCGCAAATCACCAACCGGTCTCTAAGCGCTTGCTTAGGGAACCCATCCTGGTATTCCCCTGTGAGATAACCCCGGCAGGGTATCCGCAAGGTGAAAGCCAGGCATCCCGCCGCGAGGGGCCGTTGTGGAGATTAAGCAAGCTATTGTCCAGAGTCATTGAGTGTGAACCCGTGAATCAAGTAGGCACCGGAGCGAGAATTGTCGAGTCCATGGACATTTTAGGACTCAAGACCCCGCCGAGCCGGGAATTGAACCCTGGTCCCGGGCTGACCTTTGCTTCCAGGTGTGCCTCCTCTAACCAGTGAGCCACACTTCTCCACTGTCATCTGTCACTGTCAATGTCATCAGTATGTATTTACTACTTGAGTCACAAAAAAGTGAAATGGTGGGCATCCTAGACCTCTAAGATTTGCATATATGCACGCAATTTGATGATTTAGAAAATGCAGAGAAGTCTCTGAAAATCGTAGTTTTTGAGGAATACTAATAGTGCTCAATTCATACCACACTTTATTTGACACATTGAAAGGCACAAAGGCAAATTTTATTTTTTGTATATTTCTTAGCACAAACAATCCAACCTCCATTCTCCTGATATAAGCAGGTTTACTTTTAGCTTCAGACACTCGAAATGCTCATACTCTTGCCTTCCACAGAAGCACATTTATATTTTTTCCATGGTGGGAAACTATGAGCCACATGTTTGTAGTGACCAAAGACTTAGAATTTATTGGGTATTCCCCACATTTTGCAGGACTACTCTTCATGCAATTTTCCCATTCCAGACTCATGCCTTTTGTTACGACTGAGGAGAATAGGGCATGCTGGCAGATCGTTTAGTAATTACAATGGAAATTAAATAAGTGTAGCTCCATGAAAGTATTTTCTTAGGAGTTCACACTGATCAAGCAATTACATTTCCACTACCAGGCCAAAGTTGACGCATGTAAGCTTTGTACATCAAGGCCTTAGCTTTGTTCCTTGGAAAAGTTAAAGGATTACGGTTCCTGACACCTAGCCCAGTACTGCTGCATGTGGAATATATGCAATAGATATTGAGTCAAGTATCTGCACTTATGCAAAGAATAAACACAGCCCAGCTCAGCCGATTACATGTATTCATTCAGCGTCAATACTCCCAGAAAATAAGTACTAATTTTAGCCTGAGTAGGAACTAAGGGCCACATACACTATCATTAGGAATAAAGATTTCCTAAGTGTGATTCTCTGAATTTCAATTAGGAAATCCGTATTCCTAATGTAAGAAACTCTTTTGAGTTTCATTAGCAATTCCTAGTGGTTTGCAAATAGTCCTATGTCATGCATAGTAATGAGGTAGGTTGCAATTTGCGACCCATTAGGAATCACAGCCATCACAGGGATGGTGGCCTGCTGAGGGCAGCAGACCACCATGTCTTAGAGTGCGTTTTTACTAAGGAACCTTTTATATGTTTTAATGAATCCATTTAAAAAGAAAATAATCAACTTTACAGTTTTGTTTTTCAAGATAAGGAAGTAGTTCGTGGGACCACTGCCTGCTCTTAAAACATATTTGTTTTCCAATCTCAAAGGGCAAGGGCTACACTGGAGACCCCTTTCCATTTGTAAATGGTTTACCACTTCCTTCAAGGAGTCTGGAAAATATGAATGTTCTGCAACCGTAATTTAGTCAGAAAACATTCATACATCCCAGTCAGATTTGGTATTTGGTAGGTGCACTCTAAACACATCCCTTGGGGCCCACCAGGGAGGGGGGAGCAGCACCGACCATGGACTCGCTTAACGGTGTGTCAAAGGCCGCTTTATTGGAAGCAGGTGCACCTTACAAAAAACATTCTCTTGGCCTGTGCCGTACAAAACGAAACCTAGCTAAATATATATTTCCTAACAAAACCCCCCACCCCCTCCCCTAAACATGGTTCTCCCCAACAACAAACGTAAAACCAATTTGCAATTTTCAACTTGCCTCTCTTCCTAGCTAAATCCCTTCTTGTACTTACCCCCCCTCGGTAAAACCAGACCTCCTAAAATTCCCCCAGTACTTAGAAAAACCACCACCCAAATAGACCGAACAACACACCAGCACCTGTTTCAGCGACAAGACCCCGTACAGTAAACCCCCCCTGATTCACCCGCTCCCAAGAAAACCCTTCCAATATGCAGCATCTCACCCAACCACTATACCGCCAACCTTGCAAGAAAACCAAAATTATCCAAAACAAAGGGAGGGCAGGAGGGAAAAAAGGTAAAGGCACCCACAGAACCACCCTGTACGGCTGCTGGGTCACTGCCACCGAAATGGTGGCTAGTGCCCTAAGATGGCCGGTTATATATTGAACCAGCCCAAAGCTAGCCCAACAGCAGCCCACCCCAATCCAAGTCTACTAAATCAGCCCAACCAGTCCTCTTACGGTGCTGGCTGCTCCCCCCCGGACCCAAAACCCCCTGGGAGGAGCAGGCCTCCCGCTGGTCAACCGCCTCTCCCAAAGCCCTATTGGGGCCCACCAGGGAGGGGGGAGGGGCAGCATGACCACAAACTCGCTTGATGGTGTGTCAAAGGCCGCTTTATTGGATGCAGGTGCACCTTACAAAAAACATTCCCTTGGCCTGTGCCGTACAAAACTAAACCTGGCTAAATATATATTTCCTAACAAACCCCCCACCCCCTCCCCTAAACAGGGTTCCCCCAACAACAAACATAAAACCAATTTGCAATTTTCAACTCCCCTCTCTACCTAGCTAAATAACGTCTTGTACTTATCCCCCCCGTAAAACCAGACCTCCTAAAATTCCCCCAGTACTTAGAAAAACCGCTACTCGAAAGTCGTCCTGAAGACTTTTGACCCCCCTAGGCCTCCTGAGTCTTTGCCTGCGCACCCCTATTGCTTTATCCAGCGCCTCCTTCAACTGAACAATGTATAGTTCCATCCCATACCTAGAGAGGTTTACACCGTCCTCCCTAAAGAAGTATACTGCCCCATACCTTAGCTCCGGATGCTCTATCCTACCCATACCCTCTTTCTCGCAGAAAACCCTCTTCTCCCTGTTGATTTTCCTACGTGTCCTATCTATGGCCGCCGCCTCTCAGCTCCCCTCCAAACCCGTCTTGGGACAAACTCAGACCATGTCACATGGCACTCAGACCACCTGCGCCGTATTTCCAACAAGTCCCTATTCATCTGTTTTACCAAAGCTATCCCCTTGCACTGGACCAAATCGTTCCCCCCCCAGGTGAATGATAACCACTTCCGGGCACACCCCCCCTGACAACTTTGTTCAAAGCCGGCACTAGTTCATGCCATCTCATGCCGCCTTTTCCCTGCCATTGACAATGAAACAACCTCGGGTCCAACTCCAGGTTCAAGCTCCGCTGTTTATCCCACTCAGCCCTCTCCGCTCGCTTTACAAATGAATGTCCTATAATGAATATCTCCAGAACTGCTGCGCCCGGCCCCACCACTGCACCTGGAAAGACACACATGTAAGACAGCGGAAAAGCCATTCATCTTATTTCTACACCCCTACCTCCTCAGCCTGACATACGTCTTGTAACAATCCGACTTCCAACACCCTGGACATATGAGCTCCTGTTTCCCCCAACCCTGTCTTGCCACCTCAGTCGCCGCTCCTATCCGTAACGAATGCGGCCCAAAAGCCTTCGGGTCCTTACCCATGTTGCGTAGGGTGTGCCGCAGAACCCATAGCAACTGGGCCACCATCACCCTGCCCTTGTCAACCCAATCAAATACTTCTCTCGACATCTCCCGCCGTCCAAACACCAGCAGCCTTCCCCATGCCGCCAGGCAAATCGCCCTTGACCCCACCGGTCCCATCACCACCCAATTTCCCACACCCTGCTGGTCAGTCTTTGAACGCCGCAACCGCACCACCACCTTCCGAGCCCTCAGGTCCACCTCCCCACAAAGAACCCCTGGCTGACCCTTTAGCCCCACAAATTTTGAAACCCTAAAGTCTCCAAAATACATCCACGACATGAGCGTGGAAAACAATATGGTCTCCCCCCGGTTATGGTAAATTGTCTGCAACATCCGCAACAAGCCCTTGAGCATGCCCTCCGTAATGGGCTGGCACTGACTGACCCTGGCACCCTTCTCCTGCATCCAACCTTCCAAGAGACGCGTCCCCAGTTCCCCCGCCGATGGTGCATAACCCCACCACAACTTCCCCATGAAAGCCACGGCCAACAACTTACCCGCGATCGTCACTTTCGACAACCCCTTATCCATCAAGCTCAGCATAAACTGCACCACCTGCTCCTACCGTCGCCATCGATCGCCCTGTCGTACTGCTCCACTGTGCAAAAATTCCCCCCATGCCTGCTCATACGCTATCCATATTGAAACGGCCACCGACACTCTTACCAGTTGTACAACCCAGTCTCTCCCACTGACCACAACTCCACTGGCACCAGTGTCTTGCAGTCATCCACCTCCGTGGCTAGCCCATGGAACCTCCGCCACTGTGAACGAGACAAAGCATCCGCAATGTCATTGTCCACCCCTGGCACATGCCGGGCCTTAAACAAAATGTCATGCTCCAAACTTTGCAGCACGAACACTCTCATCAATTTTAACACCTGTGGGTCCCTGCCCGACTGCCTATTGACAACCTGCACCACCGACATGTGGTCCACCTTGAACAGCACCTTTTTGTGTGCTAGCTCCCGTGCCCACACTGATACCACCACCACCAGCGGAAAAAGCTCCAAGAAGGCGATGCTCCGCCCCCCACCCTGCCAATGTTGCGGCCATTGTTCTGCGCACCACCATCCTCCCCAGTACAGCCCGAAGCTGCCCACTCGCGCCGCATCCAACGATAAGGCGATGTCCCATTCCCAGTCCTCAGGGTGCGCTATGGGCACAACATTGAAGCGCACCAAGAAGGCCCGCCACATGTGCAAGTCCTCCCTCATCCCCGCCGACAGGCACAAATGGTGATGTGGCAGAGTCAAACCGGACAGCGCAAGACCTAGCCATCTGCAGAAAGTACAGCCTGCCCTCACGATGCGGCATGCAAAGTTCAAATCTTCCAGCAGCACCTGAACCTCCTGAACTGTCACTTTCCGTTTTGCCAACATGCCGCCCACCAACGCCAACATCTGCCCCCTCTACTCCTCTGGCTGGCGAGCTCTATGCCCAAAAATTACAGCACTGTACTGGGACCCTGCGTCTTCTCCGGCACCAGGGGCACACCCAGGTAACCCATGAGTTCTGTAAAACCGTCCAGCTGCTGCTGGCAGTCCGCCGAACCAGGCCGTCCCCCCAAGAAGAAGTCCTCCAGATAGTGCGTCTTTGTGTCAGAGCCTGTGCGCCAGGAAAAAGCCCACTCCAAAAAGGAACTAAAGCACTCAAACAATGCGCACAATATCGAGCACCCCATGGGCAATGCCTTGTCCAAAAACTGGTGATCCACTGTGTATACTGGCAGCAGCCTGAACGCTGACTTAATATCATATTTTGCCAAGAGGGCGCTCATCCCCTCTGCCGCCACCAGCCTCCGCGCCACATCCACGGACGAGTAAGACACCAACGTCAGCTCCGACGCTATATAGTCATTCACCGACGTCCCCTCTGGCCACGACAGGAAAGTCCTTCCAATATGCAGCATCTCACCCAACCACTATACCACCAACCTTGCAAGAAAACCAAAATTATCCAAAACAAAGGAAGGGCAGGAGGGAAAAAAGGAAAATGCACCCACAGAACCACCCTGTCACCGAAATGGTGGCTAGTGCCCTAAGATGGCCGGTTATATATTGAACCAGCTCAAAGCTAGCCCAACAGCAGCCTACCCCAGCCCAATGCTACTAAATCAGCTCAACCATTCCTCTTACGGTGCTTGCTGCTCCCCACCCACCAGCCCCCAAACCCCCTGCGAGGAGCAGGCATCCCGCTGGTCGCCGCCCCTCCCAAAGCCCTATTCCTAATATCAAATCTGAAACACAAATTTCCATTTGGTAATGTGTTACCGAATCACGATTTTATGTTTTGTACATAACTAAAAGCATTTTTGTGGGTGGAAAAAGGCCCAATTATCTATTCCCAACTGCAAAAATGCTTGGCCCTTAGTTTATCAGACTCACAAGGTCACTCCTATCATAGATTATAGCATTCCATATCAAAGTAGACTTTTCTGATGACGCCAGATCACATGGAACACCCTGCTTCAGTCCTTGGCTTTCCTTTCAGAAAACCTTATTCATCACATTGTCAAATTTTTTCCATTGTGAATGTTTTAGGATGCATAATGAAAAGAGAGGGCTGTATGCATGAGGTTACTGGTTATGGTGAGTGGGGATGCTCTGCATGCTTTGCATGTAGGAGCATCGTGGCTGAGTGGGAAAATGTAAATTCGCCTGTGCTGTGAGAAACGGCCAGGAAACACTGGAGAGGACAGTAGGAAATGGAATTCTCTAAGAACAACATCAGCTCTTGGTGGGGTGTATAAAAAGAGACCTATTGAATAAGACTTCTGCACCTGTAGGCAATTACAGGGCCCACCCAGGACAGTTCTCTCTAACAAGTCTAGCATCACTAACAATTAAAAAAAATAGGCATTTTAGAATGTACCTTTATTTGATAAAGTCTACTTGGGTTTGAGATTTACTGTGGTATCATTCATTTACTTGCCCATTTAATAATCCTGATAAAATGTATCCTAACATAGAGGGCATACCTTTACTAGCAAACTGTAAATGTAGGAAACACTCTGCACTGCAGAGGGAACAGTACAGTGTCTGCAACACAGAAAAATAAGTTTTGTCAATAAGCAATAAAGCTGCTGCACTAGTGAAACAAGCAGTTGCCATATTGGAAGAAAGGCGCTGGGAGCTAAGCTGCTGCTAAGCTAAGCTGCTGGGGAAAGCAGGAGGCTGTGTAAGATATTTGAGCTTTCGACGAGAAAGTTGCTGCTGTTACAGCTGGCATTTTCAAGCTATTGTTGTGTAGACTGGGATACAGAGAGGGGAGCACAACTGGCAAAAAGCAGAGACAGGCTGTGCAGGCTCGATTTGATACTCGTGGTATTTTACTTATCTGCCATTGCAGTGACCTCGAACGCAAAGCTCTGAGGGGAAGGTAAGGGGTGGCTAAAGGGTGTATTATAGCTGGACCAGTTCTGCGAATTGCTTTTTGAACAAGACGCATCGCCTTAAATTGTACCCTTGCTGCCACAGGGAGCCAATGTAACTTTTTTAAGGCATTTTTGGCCGACTGCCAACGAGGAATTTGAAAAAGCAGCCGGGCCGCACAGTTTTGGGTGACCTGGAGTTTATTGATCACTGCCACCGGGGCTCCCAGATAGAGAGCATTACCATAGTCCAGGCGTGAGAGTATCAGGGCCTGGACCATGACTCTCCTCGCCTGGAGTGGGAGCAAGGGGAGAAACTTCCGGAGCATTCTCATCAGCCCAAAACAGATGGATGCGCTTTTGGTGGCCTGAAAGGTGAAATCAAGTGATTTATCGAGCCAGACTCCCAGGCTTTTTATCTAAGATTTGGGGAGAGGAGGGGGTCCTAAACATGTGGGCCAGAAGGAGGCCAGACTGGTAGGTGGAGAGTTGCCCTGTAACATGAATTCCGTCTTCTCTCCATTCAGTCTGAGGCAGGAGGATTTCATCCACTTGGCCACTGCTTCTAAACATAAGCTCAGCGTGCTAGACGACCCCTCAGAGTGATCTAATGAAACCACCAACTGAGTGTCGTCTGCGTAGGTGACAATACGTACGCCAAATGGATGAACTATCTCCGCTAGGGGACTCATGTAGATGTTAAAAATTTTTGGGGCTCAGGGCAGAGCCCTGAGGAACCCCACACTTGAGTGGCTGTTTGGTGGATACAGCCTCGCCCTCAAACACCAGGAAGAAGCGTTCGTCCAGGAAGGAAGCAAGCCATGCCAGGGCCGCGCCCGACACTCCCATGCCCTTCGAACGATGTAATAAGGTAGCATGGTTAACCGTGTCGAACGCGGCGCTGAGGTCTAATAGTATGATGGCCGCTTCCCCCCCCTGGTCCTGCACCGTTCGTGTTTCTTCAGTTACTGCTAGCAAAGATGTCTCAGTCCCGTGTTGGGGACGTAATCCTGTCTGAGAGACACTTAGCAGACTATTGGATTCCAGGTAGTCTACTAGGATGTTGTTGATATGCTTTTCTAGCAGTTTACTCGTCCAGGGTAACAGGGAGATGGGGCGGAAGTTGGCTAGATTGTTTTGGTCTAGCGTGGGCTTTTTTAAAAGGGCCCTGACCATTGCACACTTCCATCTAGTCGGCACTATGCTCGTAGCAATTGAGGTTTTAAGAACGTCGAGAAGAACTGGTCGGATGACATTCATGGCCAGAGTTAGGAATTGAGGGGGTGCTGGGTCGCTAGGGGATCCTGATGTAACTTTAGAGATAATTTTGTCTATGGAAGTAGAGTCTAAGGGGGTGATGCTTTCCAACATACAGGGAGCTGGAATGATGGGGCAAGCTGTAGTGCAGCCTCCGATTCAATTCCATCAGTGGAAAAGAAAGAATAGATGGTCTGAATCTTCTGGAAAAAGAAGGTTGCTAAGTTATTACAGCGAGTTATTGCCCCATCTGATGACATTCGCTCGGGAGGAATGGAAATGAGGGATTTGGCTATTTTAAAGATTTCTCTGGGAGCATTGGCTGCTAGATTAATCTTTGAATCATAAAACTGGGCATGGGTTGGGCTGGTTTGAGATGCCTGTTGCTGAGGATCAGTGCCTTGGGCTGATCCGAAAGCAATGTTGTCACTTGTATGGGACCAGTGTCAATGAGACCAAGTATTGGGGCTGAATTTGCCATTCTGGCATTCTCCCGAAGATCTGCAGGCTCGGAGGCTGTTTTTCAGAGCAGGATGGGCTGCCATGGATCAAACTTTCCACCGTAGCCCCATTCTAGTTGAGGGGTATTGGGCTTAATCGCAATTTTTTAACGAGGCTGATTTTGATTTCCAGTCCTGCTCTACCGATTATTGCCCTACCATGTCATCCACGAGTACCAAGCAGCATCCCTGGGGCATAAGGTCAGTGCACACATCTTTCAGTTTCACTGATACCATGTTCAGGATTAGACGGTGCCCAAGGCAATGTCATTTGTATTTGCTTGTGTGCACACATCTACATCTTGCCAACTCTGCAGTCCAGTTGAGGCTGTTGACACTCTGAGTGGAGCAAGTCCAAGCAACCATCTCACAGTTACCGAGTAGTCACATTGGGCCTTTCGGTGACAAAGCTCTAGGCAGTACATTTCTTGGCTCTGGGAAGAGTATTGTGGATATAGTGTGAATTGCTCATGTAGTAGAAGCAATAAACTGAACTATTAGGATAAACAGAAGGACAATATGTGTGACTTAATTCAATATTTCCTTTTTATTTTGTCTTAGAACAGTCTGGTGATGGGGCATACGGTATTTTGATGCACTCTTCTAGTTGCATTTTAAAACTAATTGAAATTGTTGCATTAAATGCTAATGTGGAGGGTTGGTATGGAGAAACAATACATGCAAATTGAGTTTTAAACATTGTGGTACCAATATATAGTCATAATATCGACTACCAAAATAATTTAAAGGCATGGATATGTAGAGAATTATATATTTTCTATGCTTAACGATATATATATATATATATATATATATATATATATATATATATATATATATATATATATATATATATATATATATATATATATATATATATATATATATATATATATATATATATATATATGCATCTTAAAATAAAAGTATGTTCTAGGTACATACATTTGGAGTTCAGAGTAGTAAATCAATATTTGCCTATGGAAAGGATCCTTACTTGTTTTTTGGTACCCATTACTTAAGTTATGATATTTTCAAGCACATATGTTTGTGTGCAAATATGTCTGTCAATGAGTCTGTATCAGTGAGCATGAGTGTCGTGCTCACTGCCCACAATAGTGAGCATGCAGACAGCCATATGATCATTCCTATCCAGAGTAAAATACTGGCCTTAGGATAGTAATGGTAATTCTTGTCAACTTGTGGGCATCCACAAGAAGTTTCCCTTTGCCACTCCCTATACAAAAGCTGGCATGGCACATTGCTGGTATTTCTGGCAACTTGTGATCATCCATAATAAAATGCCAACCTCTGGGGAAATGATGAGCACGGCATGATGTTAGTAATGCTTGACATATTGTGGGCATGTAAGTGGCTTGAAATTTTGAAGCCAAAGCCAATCGTAATCGATAAAAGTGAGTGCTGATGCGGAAATTAATTGAAAAATGAATACGGCTCACCTCAGTCCTGGCGCATTTCAAGATTAGTCACCCCTCAAAATAACTATATTAATTACTGTATGTAAACAAATTCATTCTATTAGCATGAAGCAACATCCAGCACCAAAGAGTTCTTCGAAATGTGTGATCTGGTGCTAAACGTCTTCATTTTATCTGACTGACTGTTACAACAATAATGCACGCAGTCCCTCAAGAGTTCACAGTCTTTTAATTGTATTTTAACGGTGCGTAAGACATACATATGCTGATATCAATATACAGACAACATTGCACAGAAGCACACACCACAGATTAAACCGACTGCTGCACCACTGACCTTGAAACTCAAGATGATAATTGCATTCGCGAATTACCAGGCACAGACTGGCACCGCTGCTGCAGTGGGCTGGAATCCTGATTATTCACTATTGGAGAGCTATATGATTATTAATAAAAATAATAAGGTACTTAGGAGGCACCTTACATCCTTGGTGAAATCCTAAAGGGCTTTTCAATCAAGTGACAAGGCGGCAGGGGGCTCTCCACCAATCAATGCTCTTGATTGTAAGAGCGAGCAGCACATTCTTGTTTAGGGGAGCAGGTGCCATGAGCAATGAAAGAGTTTTCCTGATGGGAATTTTAAGTTTTGACCTTTAGTCTCGCAGTACAAAAAGTAAACAACAACAAATTCATGAAAGTTAGAGTATTAACATAGGCACAATTTAAAATAAATATGAAGTTCAGATTAAGACTGAGGTGAGCTCTCAAAGAAAGCATAACTCATTTATTTACTCACTTAAATATTGGTGTGAGAAAATAATTGAGAAAAATACTTACAAAATAAGCATTACTTCCTCACATAAACAGCTTCCTTATATAGTATGGTATGGAAGGAGTAACAAGAAGTTCTTGTGCTTTTATTTTAAGGTACATAAATATCTCCTCTTCCCCAACTCGCCTCCCCTATACGTAGATGCAAACATGCTGCCATGTTTTAAGCAAGAATAAGACAAAAAGACACATTATTTCCCTTCTCTCACACCAATGTGATGATAATATTACATTTACATGTATAAAATGATACAACAAAAGAGCACACCTTCACAACCAATGTTCTTAAATATAGCCATATAGCCCGCCGTAGCGGGCTATAAGGCTATTAAAGGCCCGCTGCAGAGTTAAAGGCCTGAGCCAAAGGGATGTATGACGTTACAACGCATACTTTTACCACGCATACCATTACAACGCGGTATTTACAACGCATACCGTTACAACGCATAGCGCTTAGAGGTGCTGGATAGTGGTAAGTATAATTTTATATTCCAACTCCAGTCCCCGTGGACACTAGGGAAGGTGTTGGATATAAAATTATACTTATTCCCTATCCTAGAGCGCCCCCCAGCGCAATGCATTGTAATGGTATGCGTGGTAATGCCTGCGTTGTAGTGGTAGTGCGTGGTAAAAACTTTGTTGTAAACGTTGTATACCGAGCCAAAGGCGAGGGACTTCAACAAAGTAGCGGGACATTAATAGCCGGTATCGCCCAGCTACGAAGGGCTATAAGGCTATTAGAACATTCTGCCAGTAGAGAGCAGAATATTCTAACAAATAAAACAAAGCCTTCAGGGAGCACGAGGGGATCAAAATCCCCTCAGGCTCCCTGAAGCCTTTGTTTACAGCCAGAGCTGTGAACAAAGAAACATTGGAATGTTGGAGCTCCTGGCTTATAACAGCCTTTATGAGCCCGGAGCACTCCATTGTTTTCAATGGAGCCACCAACATTCCTATGTTCTAATAATATTTCTACCTTGGGCATTGTTTTGAAGGCAAAGTGACTGTTAGTGGCTTCCCCTTTAATGGACTTCACTGAGACAAAAATGGCCAGGTATTGATAGACTATGAAGCTCTATGCTGTGCCAATGCTTGAGGCATTTGGCATACTTAAAATGCTTGAGAAAAGGGAAGGAACCTTGTGCTCAAATATGCAACTCAAAGGCTAGACAATGACATGTGTAAGTTCAACCTTTCTTCGAACTTGAAGTCTTGTCGCCCCTCCGTTTGCTTCTAAATGTGCAGTAGTTCGAAACTTGAATGCATTATAATGCGGAAATGGGACTGCCTTCGATCTTTCACATTAAATAAAAAAATAATTCAGTTAATTACATTTTGTTTCGGAACTATAATTTGAATTGTCAACTGTAATCTTCATTGCCATTATTCCATGTCTTCATGTTTGATTCGCGAAGCCTATGTTCTAGTTTTATTACTTAAAATCATTTTGTTAAGAATATGTGTCAACATAAAATAAAACTTTTACAAAACGTACCAGGCTGGAAGACACTTTGTTAGTAAGTAAGGGTGCTTACATTTTCAAGTGGCAAGGGAAATACGTGCTTTAAACTGAAGTGCTCTCTTGTGTGAAGCACTGCTATCACATCTTAAGCATTTGACATAAGCTGCAAAGTCTAACTGCTTCCCGGAAACACTGAGCATCTTCAGTGTACTTGGAGCATCCGTTTAGGAATTGTGGGCAATTCCTGAGGGCCTGAGACAATGGGGCACAATTTCTTCACATTCTTGGATTTTAATAATGTCTCTAGGAAGAGAGCATATAAAGAAAAATGTACCCTCCCTTAGGGTGACCAAATCTGTGCACTTTTGTGGCCGAATAAAACAGAAATTTCAATATTTAGTAGAACAAATGGCTGGAGTCTCCCATACTTAAAAGACTCAACCCTTCACTCCTTGCGACCCGAGGCCACTGGAGAGGGAAGGCAGAGTGATAACTATCCCGAGAAAGGAAGCGGAAACCAAACTTGGGCATTCTGTCAGCACCGCAAAGTATACCCAACAATGGGGTGATGCCCAGGATACTAGAGCTGCTACTGTTAGAACCGGGGAACCAGGTTCAAACCCTTGCATCTGCTCAACATTCTGTGTCGCTCTGCTAATTACTCAAACGCCCCCTTCCTAAAAAAACAAAAAAAAATTAAAAAACAAAAGAAATACATGGTTTTCTTGTAGTATGTCTCTTTCGCAGGTAAAATACCAAGTTTATCATGAATAAACTACCCAACAAAATGTCTGGCACATGAGTATTTTGTAACATTTACAGGTGCCTAAAACATTTTAGGAAGTCAGAAGATTAAACGAAGGACAAGTGTTTTCAAATCCATTTTCACTGTGTGACAAAGTAAGTGTCTATCACTGGTGCACACAGCACATTATACAAAGACAAAGGGCCTCATTTAGGATTAACAGAAGTGATACTTCTTTAAAAACTTGGAGGAAATCCTATCCTCCAAACTCCTTATTTCCCCCACTCTACTTAAAGTCAGGAGAACTGCTTTTCTTCTGATGATGAAGCTTTAGTGGCTCCCTGGTGGCCTGTCAGCTATGGCGTCGTCAGTCTAAGTGGCTCATGGTCTCCTTTCTGCTTGGGGTGTACTTTTTCTTGTTTTGGACTGCGAGGGAAAGCCTTCCATATCCAGAACAGGAAACCCAACAAATGACCGCCATGTGCTGGGAGAAATTTACCCACCATGTCAGCGTATTTTGCTTCAATAAAAAGATTTCATTTTGAGGGTATGCTTTTGAAGAACAAAATACGCTTAGCTTAACGGGTTAATTAAACATGGGGTTCACTCAGCAAAGTTTCAGTGCCTTCAACAGATCTGCCATGGTGGCCAGCCTGTTGAAGGCTCAGGGATCACCGCCTGCCTGTCAGAGATCTATAAGCAGAGCTGTCAGTCTTCTGCTAGGGTGGCACAGTACATTCCCTTATTTCCCTTGCGGAGTTATGAACCAACCACCATACTGTAAAAGAGGGCCTACATTGCTACCATTATGACAATGAGTATTCTTATTAATAATTATCCATAATAATGATAAAGAATAACAATGACAATAATAATAATAATAATAATAACAATAATAATAACAATAGTAAAAATAATAATAATAATAATAATAATAATAATAAAATATCAACCGCAACAATATTAATATTAATAGGAATAATAATAATACTTATTATTATGATCATAATTTGTGTTAATTGAGCTAGCAGTCACCAAAGCATCCTGGTGCTAGGAACAGACCAAAAGTATCACAGCATGGAGTAGGACAACCTATAATAGAGATGGGTCTTAAAAGAATACATGAATTAGCAAATTTTGGATAGACTGTAACACTTCAGAAGGAGGTCATTCTGGAATTTAGATATCAGAACTTGGAAGGTTCTTCTCCCACTAATGCATAAAACAGGGTAAATGCAAATGAAGAAGTGAACCAGATTGGAAAATTATGGCTGGCCTACAAAGACCCAGTCAGGAAATAGAAAAACTGGCAGGAAACGCCCATGCAGGTACAAGCGGTGAGGCGGGGTGGGACACGACAGACGACGGCGAGGAAAAATTGAATATTTATTTAATTTCCCCTCATCGCTGTCTGTCGAGTCGCCCCCACCCATCTGCCCCACTGCTCTTACCTGCACCGGCCGCTCCTGAAAACTGGTTCAGTTTTAAAAGATCCTGATGCAAAAGAATTCGAGTTTGAACTGAATTCTATATTTGATCTGCAGATAGTGAAGGTTACAGCAAGTCTGGGATACATGATTCTATTTAAATAGGCGACATACATGTTTTACAGCCATATTTTGAAGACACTGATACTTTAAAATGCTTTGCTCTGGGAGACTAAGGTACAGTGTTTTAGAATCAAGGTGGAGCAAGACTCAAGGCCCAACAAGTTATCGATTTTGATCAATGGGAATGGAGAGGAGAATCTGCCAAAGCATTTTACTGTTGGATATTGCCCATCAACTAGATCTTTTGTGGGAGAAATTATAATTGTTGGTCAAACAAGCCACCTAACATGTTAACTGTAGAAAGTAAAAACAAAACCGGGTCAGGTTGATTGATCCTTACGTCAAAAGATCAGCCATTGATGCAATGGATATACATGCAAAGAGAAGCTCACAATGTGTGCCTTATTTGAATTTTTGTAAGACTTAAACGGTCGTCTCTATCCCAACAAATCGTTGATCTGTGAAGTCATGAAAGCTTTGCAGGGTTTCGTAATGTACACAAGTGCCTAGAAGTCTTTGAGGGGCATATTATCAAGGGGGTTTATCTCCGCTTTTTTGGCTTTAAAAGCCAAGAAAGCGGAGATAAAATTATCTCCCTATTACCTAGCTGTCGCTAACACCAGTTAGCAACAGCTAGTAGGAGATAGCGACCATCTTGGGCCCCGCTTTGCATGTCAGTGATATTTATCACTAATGACATGCAAAGTGGGCGTGCCAAGATGTTAGCAACTGAAAACAGTCGCTAACATCGCTATCTCCTTATACCAACTTTTGGAGATATTCGCGCTAAGCAGTTCTGAGCAGTTCTGAGCAGTTCTTAGCCATGTTATCCAATGGGAGGTGGATAACATGGCTAAGAGCATTAGCTCGGTAATGCATGAATATCTCGGACTTTTCAGCGATATTCATGCATTGCAGCGATTTTTATCGCATTTGCGATAAACCTTGGTAATACCAAGGTTTATTTGCGGTAAAAATCGCCGCAGCTCAGCGGTAAATTTTTGTCTCTAACCAAGCAATAGCGATAAATATCGCTATTGCTTGGTAATATGCCCCTTAGTTCCTAAAATCACACTATACATTGTAATGTGTGAGGTGAAAAGGAAGAGGGGATGCTAGGGACGGCTTAACAAATCCACACACATAATACATAGACGGCGTCCACACAGCGGATTGCCCACATCTTGTGCAATTGTGAAAAAAATACAGTCGGCTGTTGCCACAAGGTGTCCAACGTCTTTGCTGCTTCCAGCTGAGTTCATCCTATGCAACAAAACACTTATATACAGCTCCCTTGAAGCTTTTCAAGTTGTGCTGAACTGTATGAGCTGAAACTGTCGCCACATAAAACTAAGTACGCAGGGCAAGTAAAGGGGAAAATATGGCTTTTGAAGCTTGAGATAAATGTTACATTTCACTTGCATCCCGCGATCCGCCTTGGAGCGCCAGTAATCTTGTTCAGCGGTCATTCGCCATGCGTCGAAGGCAAGCCTTCTGCAAGAACTGTGCATTGGTGATTTCCACCTTTCAAGTCTATAAATGCAAAGCTTTTTACCTGAGACTCAACACGGGGGAATCCATTTGAAAAATTGACTCAAGGCTCTTTTCAGTGTGTGTGCATGATGTTGATAGAGCAGATTTCAGAGCCATGCATTTGTGGGCTTGTAAAGAGATTTGAGGACGGCCCTTGATGCCACAAGGATGCATGTAAACAAGAAAAACCATAACCTAAGAGTCTCATGATTGCTCAGCAGGGCTTGGTACATTAGCAAGTGATGACCATGGGGAGTTCCTTTGTTCTCTTTGATTCCAAAGAGTGCCTCAAAGGTGCTGACAGTGAGAAGGAGGGACAGGTATAACGAAAAAAAGGAGCAAAGAATTATTCATGAAGAATCGATGACATGCTTTCACAGAGGATCCATCTTTTATGCATCTTTAGAGACAACTAAAATCAATAGAATTTTACCAGCATTTTGCACTGATGAGCCTACGGTGAGCATTAAGCGTCACCACTCCGAACAGCTTTTAATGGTAGGATAAGAACATTGTGCGCCGCACTCCGTGGGCCTCATTTATGAGGCTGTGAGTAATTTTTACGCCGCCGGTGTGTCACTTTTTGTGACGCACCAGTGCCGTAAAAAATGCGCCTTGTTGCGCCATATTTACAAAATGACGCATCTAGGTAGAGGCGTCACTTTGTAAACCCCTGCGCCACATTATACCTGCGCCAGGTATAATGTATGCAAGGGGGAGGTATTGACGCAAGAAAGGGTCATGGAAGTGACGCAGTGAAATCTATGAGATTTCACTACGCCACTTCTAGGACTCAAATGCGTCAAAATCTTACGCCTGCCTCACAGCAGGCGTAGGACTGATGCAGGCCCTTTCACATGGGGCTTGTCCAATGTGAAATGACACTTTGCTGGAGTTGCGTCACTTTTGTGACACACTCCAGCAATGCGTCACTTTTGTGCCTACAGATACGTCAGAAATACTGACGTATCTGTAACTCCTTGCGACATGATGCGTCATACTGTAAATATGACGCATCATTGGTGTCGCAAGGAGGGCGCAATGAAAAGTGATGCATCGCTGTTTTCACGCAGCGATGCATCGATTTACATAAATGAGGCCCCATGTTTCTCGATCATGACTATTCCTATGGTGTGAATATATTAATTTAATAACGTTTTTAGGCAACGTTTTTTGGCCTGATAATTGCAAGCCAAAGGTGCATTAGGAAGGAAATTGAGTAAATATACCCAATAACTATTGCCTGACCTTCAAATGACATGCTTATATATCTGCATATTCATTTGCCATATATTATTCATATATAGTTTGGGGGATTCTACTGCTCCTATTTATTAGAGTAAAATCCAAATGTTTCAGAGTACTGTGAAATATATTCAATTTCATGTGAAAATTACATTATAATGACAGCTTACACAGAGCTTCTCCACTGCCTATTTCTTAATTAGTAAGGACAAGCTTTAGAAATCTTTGAGCTTATCCATACTTCACGGTTTGATGAGCAGCATATTTGAGAAAGTTAAATATGATGATAGCATGCTAATTGCAGTCAGACACGTTCTTAACACTGTCAGAACAGTCAATAACTTCCCCAATCTCTGAGCATAGCCCCAGTCTATTGTTTAATCAACAGTTTGTTTATAAACGATGCACATTCTAATTGCAATCAGTGTTGATTGTTAGCCTTGCCTTTCTAGGAGAAGTGAGAACAATTTGACCATAATCAATGGGTCTTGTTTACTCAACAGACTCTCCATGAAAGATGAACATATAGCATTCAACATATGTAACAGTGAACAAGGAGGTAGTTTTCTCTGTAGCTGATGAGTAACAACAAATAGACAACAAGAGGAAAGCTTGAGTTTTCTATGATGTCACTCAGATTTCTAAGGAGCAAAACATTTAATTACAATGTGTATCCATCTATAATTTTGCATTATGTATTGACCCCCAATTCTTCTGCCCCTGCTTTCAACTGCTAAACCGGGGAGTCAAGTAGTGGGGGAGCCATATATAACTTAGTCTACCCTTCCTGTCCCAAATAAAAGAAAAATCACCATCACCACCATCTGTATCTTCCCTTCCCTGTCCTGTCTTTATACATGTTCTTTGTTCACCATCACAGGAGAGAGGTAGCACTCCATTTAAAGGCTCTCTATATGCTGTCTGGAATCCCTTAATGGTGGAGCAACAGTAGGTAACAACTTTTTTTACCCACTGTTGCTTCAACATGCAGTGAATAACCAGGTTTATAATCTAGGGGGCAGATTTACAAGCCAATTGCAACACTTTTGCACCGCAGTTGTGTCACTTTTGTGGCACAGCGATGGCTTAAACAATGCAGCTAATTTACAGTGTGACGCATCTAGGGAGATGAGTCATGTTGTAAAGCCCTGCGCCACATTATACCTGCGCCAGGTATTATGTATGCAGGGTGGGCATTCCTCCCGCAGGAAAGCCTTGTAGAAGTGATGCAGCGAAATCTTGACGGTTTCACTGCACCATATCTAGGATGCCACTACATCAAAACCTTACGCCTGCTTTAACCAGGCATAAGGAGTGACGCAGTGTATTAAGTATAGGCCTCCCAAGCATTGCTGGGGTCGCGTCGTGCTTGTGACAGGACTTCAGCAATGCGTGACTTTTGGGCTAACAGAGGCTTCAGAATTGCTGACGAATCTGTCAATCCTTGCACCATATTGACAATATGGCGCATACATGGTGGCGCAAGGATATCGCAGTTTGACACAGGGAAACTGATTAATCACTACAGATGAGTCAGTTTCTTATAAATCTGTCCCTAGGTATTCATGCTAAAGGCTAACAATGGAAGCCATACATAACACAGAAAGAGCAATCAGTGCTCACTGTAACTCTAACATGGTACCATTTGTCATATTTGTATAGATAAGAGTGTGTTTTTGAAGACAAACATGTTATATAAAAATTTATGTATTCTCAAATACCTTATTAAATATTTATATTTTCTTTTTACTACAATAAAGAAAACATTCACCAAATGAAAAAAGCAACTTTGATTTCAGCTTTACTACATCTAGATAAAAATGTAACATAAAATACTGAGGGGCAGATTTATGAGTTCTGGCGCATCTCTGCAAATCAGCAGGGATGCGCCAGAACTGATGCGTCACGCAATTCCCTCCTTGCGACACCACAGATGCGCCGCATTTACAATGCGGCGCACCATGGTGCAAGGCAGGGCAGATTCGTGACGCATCTTGTGGTGTACGGGCGGCGCATTGCTGGAGTAGCGTCGCAAGTGCGACGCCACTCCTGCAATGTACAGAGGCCACCCATACATAACGTGGTTCGTCACTCCTTACGCCTGCTTCAAGCAGGCGTAAGGATTTGACGCAGCAGCGTCGTAAAACTGACTCAGTGAAATCTTGTAGATTTCACTGCGTCAGTTTTACGGGGCTTTCCTACGAGGGAACTCCCACCCTGCAACAGAACGACCACATGAAACCTGACGCAGGTTTCATGTAGCGCAGGGCTTTACAACGTGACGCATCTGCCTAGATGCGTCACGTTGTAAATAGGTCGCAGGGATGCGTCACGTTTCCGTGACGCAACGGCAGCGTAAACGTGGCGCAAGTCCGACATAAATCTGCCCCATAATGGGTCACTATATGGAATGTATTTCAGGGTTAACTGTGAAATATGGATTTCATCATTATAATGACAGCACACAAACCGCTCTGCAGAGTGATAATGTTGGCAGGTCACTGTAGGCCAAAATATCTAACAAGGCTATCTAAATAACATGTTTGTGCAATCTGCAAATTCCAATTATGTACAGTATCTCCATAATGCTGTAAACGCCTACAATTTATATATGAAAGTTAACCTAGACTTAATATTAGACCATAGCTACTAAAAGAGATAGCTAAATAGCTATCTAGTAGATAGATAAATAGATAGATAGTTATCCAGATAGATGGATAGATAGATAGATATATAGATAGGTAGATAGATAGATGGATGGATGGATATCTAACACATTTATGATGATTCAGAAACTAGCAATTATTAATGATGTTGTGTGACGATACTAACATTTAGAAATGGCCCTTTCTAGGAATGCTAACCCTATGACTTTGAGCATGTTTGATACTAGTACTGTGCTCGTCATATATGTGATTGGCTGATTCGAGTCAGCTGTATATCTCTTGTCCATGAGTAAGATATATTCCCAGGGCATGCATCTTGAATACTCCTCCTTGGGCCTGCAAATCTGCTTGTTCATCCATGGGGTATAGCTCTATGATATTGTCACAGGATTGCCCTGGTGGGGCCTTTGTGAACAAGCTTCTGTACTCGGATTGGTATTCAAAAAGTTTTGTGCCAAGATGTTGCGTTTCTCTTGCTATATGAGAGTTCTCCTTGGTCACAGGGTGATTTGTTGGGAAGAGGTATGGCAAGTGCGCATGTGCATTACATTCAAGGGTTGTGAATGGCACCGGGTGGTGTGTCGGCTACGACGGACCTGTTTCTTGCATTTGATTAGCATAGGGGAATGTAGGGAAAGGCTATTGGGCAGTATTTCCTATGGGCAAAATAGTAACAATATCATGTTTGATATTGATGTTGTAATAATGGAGAATCCTCTTCGGTAGTGCAAGAGGATCCAACATTATGTTTGCGGAAATGTAACTTTTGGGAAAGCAGGCATTTTGATGCTCATGTCTTTGTATGTCTGTCAGCCTGTCTACAACTCACATCTGGATGCTAGGGGGACAGCTACATCTGTGCTTTCCTGATTGAAGGCCATAAACTAGGGGTTCAAGAGAAACTGCAGGCCTCTGATTGCTGCAGGGCTTATCTGGGATGGTTATGTGGCAGCAAAATTGGTACCTACATTCCAAGGGGCAGGGTCTTGGCCCCACTAAAGATAGTGATCAAACCTCCTGGGGTAGGATGGCAGACAGGACAACATTTAGAGAGGGCCTGAGTATTTCAAAGGTGGCCATTTGAACTGATTGTATCTTCAAAGGCCATGGTGGGTATAAATCTATGGCGCTCTGGACTCTGACAGTAGAGACGCTTTTAAATTTATTTTGGAACCATACTATGCTGGGTTGACACTGGGACATTGACACGATGAATCATTAGGGCAAGAGGGACTACACCTAGATTATTCCCAGACTTGTGGTGACCTGGAGCTTGTAGATCTCCATGAAGGGGACTATTACTTGGTGGATTTTGCCTGGATGTTGCTGGCCTACATCTAAGTCCCAACTGTTGTCGCCCGGGTCCCTAAGTACTCTCCAAGGGCCAGTTAGCTGGCATCCTGTCCACAAGATCGCAGGCATGCAAACGATCTCACCATTTCCACAATATCATAAGGACCACACTGGGTGAAGATGAAACAAGTGGAAGTGATTGTTGGTTGGGACAAGGACTGTCCTGATGTTAACCATAGTCACATTGTGTAGGGGAGTGTTCTCGTAAAAATCAGCAGCCACCTGAGATACTAAGACGTGAGGAGTTTGAGGAGGGTAGGGGAAGCCTGCAGAATTTGAGGGGCCCATGCTTGCAACCAAGGGGACCTGTGTTAGTTTGTGCTCTAGAGTGTGCGGTGTCTGAGATGTGTTGGAGTTTGGAGCTGAGACTGTCTTTAAACTCCAGATTGGGGTGACAACAGTGACTGACATCACAGCCTTTGTGCAAGGTTGTTGGCTCCCTCTCCCTGGACCCACGGCACAAGATACTTTGTGTGGAGAACATCGTGACGCAGCCAGAAGGAATTTTGTGTGCCTTGTGAGCACCTGCACATGACTGTCAGGGGCAACTGGAGTTCACCCCTTCAACTGAGGGGAAACATTTCTCCAGACTTGGAAGCACTTGTGCAAGTGCCACTGGGCACCTGGAGGACTAACCCGTATGAAGGAAACTAAGAAACTGTTTCTTTCCATGTTAAGTGGTTCCAACTGTCTAGTCAATGTAGTGCCAGCAGGGCAACATGTATCGTTAGCTGGTGTAGTTGAGTGACTGAGGGGCTGGGTCACGAGGCGTAGCCAAAGACCTGTGACTGTTTGACCTTTCTGCGAATAGGAAAGTTCAGCATTTGCATATAACTTTAAAGTGTGTATACAATGACTATCTTATTTTGATTTCAAAGGGGAAGTTCGACAATTGCATATAATTGTAAAGTGTATATGCAATGTGGATCTCATTTTGATTTCAGTGCATGTGTAATACATAGACAAGTCTTTCATACATACGTGTGGAGTCTTTTTTTGGCATACGCATTGTGTTGCAAAGGTGGTGTTCTGCCAGTGCTTTACACTTGGGCTCAGAGGATAAGGTGAGCACAGATTATTGGACATGGGAATCGTACAAATCCTATCTAGAGAAGTGCATTGTAAAAGGGTTAGATGTGTCCCTGTTAGCCGGAAACTGCTTCACTTACACTAACAAAAAAAATACATAATTAATAATAAACAACATTTTTCTGCCAAAATTATGAATGTTAATAGAGATTGATTTGGCTGGTTTATATTAATCTACCCTTTATATACAGCTTCTAGACCATTTGATAGTGCCATCAGGTTTGACGGATAAGGAAGAGGTATTTAAATGGAAACACCAACGACATCCCAAATTCACAGGACCTGTGCGAGTCACTGACCACCTTCTTCCACCGCAAGATCACCGACATCCATGACAGCTTCAACTCCGACACTCCGCACCCACCACCGAGTCCACCAGCCCTGCGACCACCACCCGCACAAGTCGCCTGACCACCTGGTCCAACGTCAGCGACGAAGACACCATCAAAACCATGAACTCCATCCACTCCGGATCCCCATCTGACCTCTGCCCTCACCACGTCTTCAACAAAGCCAGCACAACCATTGCCCCCCACCTCCGGAAAACAATCAACAGTTCCTTCGAGACAGCAACCTTCTCGGAAAGCTGGAAGCACACCGAGATCAACGCCCTTCTGAAGAAGCCCAAGGCAGACCCCAAGGACCTCAAGAACTTCCAGCCCATCTCCCTGCTCCCGTTCCCAGCAAAAGTGACAGAGAAGATTGTCAACAAACAGCTAACCCACTACCTCAAAGACAACAACATCCTGGACCCTTCCCAATCCGGTTTCCACAGCAACCACAGCACCGAGACCGCCCTCATCGCCGCCACTGACGACATCAGGATCCTGATGGACAAAGGAGAAACAGCCGCCCTTATCCTCCTGGACCTATCAGCAGCCTTTGGCACAGTCTGCCACTGCACCTTATCAGCACGCCTCCACGATGCCGGAATCCAAGAGAAGGCCCTGGCCTGGACCACATCCTTCCTCTCCGGCAGAAGCCAGAGCGTCCACCTCCCACTCTTCCGCTCAAAAACCACAGAGATCATCTGCGGCATCCCACAGGGATCCTCTCTCAGCCCAACGCTGTTCAATATCTACGCGGCACCGCTTACCCACGTCGCACGACAACACAACCTCAACATCATCTCCTACGCTGACAACACCCAGCTGATCATATCCCTCACCGAAGACCCCACACCGCCAAAGCCAACCTCCACAGAGGAATGACGCCCGTAGCCGACTGGATGAAGGACAGCAGACTGAAGCTGAATTCAGACAAAACGTAGGTTCTCATCCTCGGGCCCACATAGCTAGGAACAGCCCCGGAACCCACAGACCATGCACGCAACCTGGGGGTCATCCTCGACTCCACCCTCTTCATGACCAGGCAAGTCAACGCAGTCTCTGCATCCTGCTTCAACACCCTCCGAATGCTCCACAGGATCTTCAAATGGATCCCTCCCGACACGAGAAAAACCGTCACCCAGGCTCTTGTCACCAGCAGACTCGACTACGGGAACGCCCTCTACTAAGGAACGACAACCAAGCTCCTGAAACAACTACAACGAATCCGAGACGCCTCGGCGCGACTGAACCTCAACGTCCCTCGACGTAGCCACATCACACCCCACCTGATAGGCCTGTACTGGCTCCCCGTCAACAAGAGGATCACCTTCAAGCTCCTCATCCACGCACACAAGGCACTACACAACATCGGACCTACATACCTCAACCACGGACTCAGCTTCCACACCCCCCCCGAGGCCTCCACTCAGCCAACCTCGCCCTCGTCCTCGCCACAGTTCCCCGTATCCGGAAGACCACCGCCGGCGGCAGATCCTTCTCCTACCTCACCACCAAGACCTGGAACACTCTCCCCACCAGTCTACGACAGACTCAGGATGTGCTAGCCTTCAGAAGACTCCTCAAGACCTGGCTCTTCGATCAGTAGCGCCCCCCCAGCGCCTTGAGAGCCTCACGGGTATGTAGCGCGCTTTACAAATGCATTGATTGATTGATTGATTGAAATAATGGTCCTGGATCACATCTCTCTTAGCTGTCCTAACACTCTTTCAGCAAATCTCTCTAGATATGGCTTGTGAAAGTGCTAATTGGGTGAGGATTTACTACCCAATACTTGTGAACCTGTTGGTTACACAACCTCTCCTTTTGGCATCTCCAGGAGAACAGACATTGCTTACCTTTGTGCAGCACAAGGCAGTCCTAAAGAGTAGCTCCAATGAACACACAACTTTTTTCATTTTGGATCTGTTTTACCGATGCTTCCTGCCTCTCTCCCACTGGTACCGAGGGATCCAATCAGAGACAAGCCCGTGAGAAGCCTGCTAGAGCTCCCTGGGTATTTCATGCTTGCCACGAAATAGACATTCCAGTCCATTCCTTAGCATAGCTTCTGGGCCTTTGGTTTTGATATATTGTTCTAAGTGGTTTTATTTGTTTTAAATTCGTCAGGTTACCCATATCTGTTTTAAAAAAACTATTTTCGTCAACAATGCCAGTGTTGGCCTCATTGGTCCTGAGGGATCAAATCAGAGACAGCCCCTGGAGGAACCTGGTAGAGCTCCCCAGGTATTTTATGCTTGCCACTGCACGGATGCACAGCAGACACGAGGTGGACATACCGCTGGTGCACAAAAGGAAACTCATCTGCTCCTGTCCATGCCATGCTCCCTGCTTCCAACAACTCTCACAGGTTAGTCTATTCTTCTAGTGATTTATATGCACTTTGGACTTCCTCCCGTACCTGTAGTGAACATTGTTAGGTTCCAGATGAGCTAATTTCTTCACTGTAAGACTTGCTGCTTTGAGGCTGGTTCTTCTTTGTCCACAACCAAGCTGCCCTCCCAGCACACACAATTTAAGCTTTTTAGTTTAAATTGCTGTTCTTTTGTCAAACATCATGCCAAAATCTTTGATCTTATTCAATATCTCTCCCTTGACATTCTGTTCCTTACAGAAACCTGGTTGACCTCAGTCTCCGTAGCTGAACCTGCTTTAGCGCTTCTCCCTAGTTATCATTTAAAGAATTTTAACAGAATTGGTGGCAGCGGTAGTGGCAGCATGGTGATTTATTGAGACATCTATATATA
Organism: Lissotriton vulgaris; assembly: GCF_964263255.1. Lineage (NCBI taxonomy): Eukaryota > Metazoa > Chordata > Amphibia > Caudata > Salamandridae > Lissotriton > Lissotriton vulgaris. The sequence goes on from NC_141699.1 coordinate 446,084,116, forward strand.
TTATTTGACCCTCTTCACTATCCCAGACTGTCAAAGTGCTCTTTTTAAAATTGCTTTGAACAATAATTTTACCCTATCAGAGATCTTAACCTATCATCCACCTGGACCATCTATAGACTTTAGAGATGCACTAAGTTCCTGATAATGACAAAAAGTAATAGGTTTTATCAATCAACTCTCACTGCTTCACTTACCATCATCTCTACTAAATTCTGTATTCTGGGAGATCCTAACCTCCATCTAGAAGCCAGTCATAAGGGTGACTTTGTCAATTTTGTTGATGATCTTTCTGCATGTCAGTTAACTCAATTAGTTTCTGATGCAACTCATTCAGACTGTCATCTTCTAGACCCTGTCTTTTCTAATCTGCACTCCATGCCTTGCACTGATAATTGTTATGATCCCCCATATTCATTCGCTACACCTGCCAAAGGCAGACACTTAGTCGAGACTCAATTCTTAAAAGCTAATGGCACAAGCTGGATTAAAAAAAAATGGCGATCACATTCAGACTCACTGCCCTCATTAGGCACCTACTGTTGAGGCAGCAAAAACATTTTACAATCTTGGCTGACAGCAGCCTTAGACACTTTCATCCCTGCTCGACTAGTTCAGGGCAGAGAAGAGCATGCTGCTCCCTGGTTAAGCGAATCACTCATTTCATGAAACAATGTAGGCCTTAGGACGCTCTTGGAGGAAATGTTAGAGCCCTTATCAAAACAGACAACACAGAGCAGCTAACAAGTCCTACCACAAACTGATTCAGAAATCCAAGGTGGACTATTTCTGCGAACAAAATAAGGAGGAGCAACAACACTACTAAAGAGATTTTTAGCCTTTTACTAGTCTTACAAAACCTGTACTTTCAGCAGATCGTTCTGAAGCTTCCAATGCTCACTGTGAAAAGTTATCAGAGTATACTATTGCCATTTTACCAAACCTTACCCCTAAGACTAACACTCTAAGGCCATACAGATCTATTAGGAATGTCCCGACTTCACAAAATGCCCTATCTCTTTTACGTCTGTCCGAGCTACACACTCCATGTAGCCAAGTTAAATCCAGCTCCCTGCTGTCCCATGTAAGCCACATGTGTGCTTTAAATTTCAGAACTCTCTCCTTCCACTATGTCTAGAATTAACTAATCTTTCGTTTTCATCGACATCTATACCTGGCCCCTGGAAGCATGCCAAGGTCATCCCCCTCTTGAAGAAACTCTCCCTGGATGCTTTCAAACCCGAGAATTTTTGACCTATCTCTCGCCTGCTTTTTCTTGTGAAGGTAGCAGACAGATATGTTAATTCTATTTCAGCTATGTTTCTAGAAGAGAACCAGATTTTGGACACTTCCTGGAATGGAGCATCTCCGTAGCACTTTAGACAATGGCAGGTTCACAGCCTTCATTCTGCTTGATGTAAGTGCTGCGCTCGATACGGTATCCCACAAAATCCTGCTTCAGCGCCTACAGGATATTGCCATAGGTGGATCCGCACTGTCCTGGTTTGCCACCTTTCCCTCAGCACGTTCTTCCAAGGTTATTTTCCCTCTCTAAAGTTCTCAATCGCACCCTCTGCACTATGGCATCCCCCATGTCTTGACCTTGAGCCCATCACTGTTTAATATGTACATTCAACCTTTGATTAAGGCTGTAAAATCCGTGGGGCTTGAGCTGGTGTTTTATGCAGACAACACCCAGCTCGTACTCTCTTTTTCTGACAACCCCACGCACACCTGGCCAGTTTCCAAAGAGGAACGCTGGCTGCTGCAGAGTGGATGGATGCTGACTGTCTACAACTAAATTCGAGCAAAACCGAAATCCTCCTATTAGGAAAAGATACCAACTCATGGGGCGGCCATAGGTGGCCTGCTCCACTTGGGCTTCCGCCTTGCCTCAAGACCGCTGTCAAAAATGTAGGCGCATGGGTGGATCACACTTAAGCGCAGGCGGAATCAGTAGCAGGCATGTGCTTCATGCTCTTGAGAGGACTTAAACTCATTCTTGGTCTGTTTGATCCTGGCACCCATCGCATTATCAGACAGGCAGCAATTTCTTTCAGACTGGATTACTGTAACATCCTATACCAGGGAGTTATTAAGCCTGTTATTAGAAGACTCCAGGAGGCTCAAAATGCTGCAGCTAGGCTGTTATCCTCCCTTCTGAGGTGTGTCCTGCCTCCTTCGTTAACTACATAGGTTACTTGTGGAGCAGCGTGTACACTTTAAGGCCTTTTGTATCCCCCATTCTGTCTCATTTGCTATCTCTCATCCGGCCTTCATGCCCCTTACGCTCAGCCTCCCTTAACCTGGTTTCTGTCCCCTAAGAGATTAAGAGCAGGTGGCTGTTCCTTGCAGTGCAAAATCCCCAGTTCTTTGCAATGTGCTCCCTCTGCTAGAACCACTTGTCCTTCAGGAAATCTCTGAAAACGTGGCTTTTCTCATCTTAAGTTTCCCTTTGGCATATTTTCTTTAGGTCACTGCTACAGCTGTTTATTGAGTGTCCAGACTAGCGCTGGGAAGCCTTGTTGCTGGGGCAGCTATGCGCTCCATACATTTTATAACATAACATAACCTAGACACTGAGCAACAGGACCCCCTTTTGTGTCCTGAAGTCAAGGATTTCTCGCAGAGGCACGTGAGTGCCCAAATCAGTGTTACATTTGAATATATTTTTTGCATGATTGAGGAGCTGACAGCTTCTTGCAGTTCTGTGAAGCTGCGAGGCCTTGCAATTAGACCCATGTACGGCTTGCGTGAAGCTCATGATCCGTGTGTGATTTTAAATTCACTCATTGCTTGGCCCGCTGCAAGGTTGTTTGTAGGACTCCACGTCTCTCAATTCGGCGTCGTTTAACCTGCATTAACTTGTAAAGCCTCCGACTGTGTGATATCATTTTCCTGACAGACTTGTCATTTTGTGTAAATCTCGGCGATGATCCAGGATTTATACAAAGGTATTTGGCATTCTGTTGTATGGCAGGTTTTTTAACGGTTTGCACTGGAAGGATGTAGTAAAAGGAGTAAAATACATAGCCCTTTGCAATCGTTAGAAATGAAGCTTTGTAAAGTCACATATAGGAAGTCACTTTTGGTTCTTGGTTTTTTTTTGGTCATCAATGTGCTTAGTAGATGCTGAAAGCTACATTTTTCCTCACTTAGGGGCAGATTTATGTCGGACTTGCGGCACTTTTGCGCAGCCTTTGCGTCACTTCTGTGACGCAGCGGCGGCGTAAACCCTGCGCCACGTTGCAACATACTTACATCGTGATGCATCTATGGAGATGTGTCACCGTGTAAGGTCCTGCGCCACATGAAACCTGCTCCAGGTTTCATGTGGGCGTTTCCACACAGGGGGGGCGTTTGTCTCAGGAACGCCCATGAAAAGTGACTCAGTGAAATCTAGAAGATTTCACTGAGTCACTTTCCCAATGCTGATGCGTCAAAACCCTGCGTCTGCTTGAAGCAGGCGTAAGGCTTGACGCACCACGTTAGAGATAGGGCAAGTTGGAATAGTGCTGGAGTTGCGAGCCGCATGCAACACAACTTCAGCACTGCGCTAACTTCACGCCCTAGATGCGACACGCATCTGTTCATTCCTGTGCCATGGTGCTCCGCATTGTAAATGCGGCGCATCATGGGTGGCGCAAGGATAAACTTGCGTGCCATATCTTTCCTGGCGCATCTCTGCCGATTGGCAGAGATGCGTCAGGCAACATAAATTTGCCCCTTAGTATGGTCTGTGCAGACTTGCTGTAAATATTGAAAAAACCCAGACATCTGTTCTTTTCCCCACCACCCAAACAACACTTCTCTATCGGATAATCATAAGAAAAAAAAATAGAAATGCGTAGATTTACTTAAAGTTGGACAACACAGCTTAAAAAGCAAGCTGTGTTGCACCAACATTTGCATTGGTATGCAGCATAAAACTTTCTATGCTTTGTGCCACTGTGACACATATGCTAGTCAGTACAGGTAAGCCGAGTGGAGCGTAGGGGAGGTGGAGTGTGGGCAGGGCGAGGTGAAGTCGACAGACAACCGAATAGGGAAAATTAAATAAATAAAGAATTCCTATTCCATCGTCTGTTGATATCCCCGCCACGTACCACCGCCCCACCACCCCACAGCGCTTACCTGCACCGACCACTGCTGATGCTAATAATGTGGCATGTAGGTGGCACAATGTACTAAAAGATGTGGTCCAGGAATCTTCAATGATTACTTTGCTTAATGGACACCTTGAGTACAATTTTAACATTGACAGCTGACCAGTGGTGGAGAAGGAATCTAGTGCGTCTTTTGCAGTAGAAGCACACAGTCGAGTGCAATGTTCAATCAGGCGAGGCTCCAACAGTGGTGGTTTCTCCTCTAAGGGGGAGGAGTGTCTCCTCACTGCTTTTCACAGTGGAAAAAAATGAAAAATAATATGATAATAACTTGGCGTTTGTTAGATCTGGGGGTCTCTAGTTGGCAATGGTATTCACCTTTGTCCAAATAGGGACCCTTACTTCTAGGTCAGGATAAGGGGATTACACTCCTTGATACACCTTGCTCACCCCCTTGGTAGCTTGGCATGAGCAGACAGGCTTATTTTAGAGGCAGTGTGTAAATATACACCATAATACAGTGATAACACTACGGATGAACACAACACAGGTTTTATCAAAATAAGAATTCTTTATATGGACTTAAACACAAGACCACAAACGGCAAAAATCCACAATACTACACTTAAGGTTACTTAAAAGATGATTAAAGTCTCTTAGTTCAAGATGCTGCTAAATGCGACAAAGTACTCAACAAAATACCTGGATGCGTAACACAAAGTGAACAAAAGGCTTGCAAAAGGGGAGATGCGTCGGTTCCGTGACCCGGGGGAAAGGTTGCATCCTTCCTCAATGCTTGCGCAGAGTAGGGGACTCTTCGTGAGCCTTACCGGTGCCTAGGTGATGAGTGGATGCACGGCCTGCGGGCCCGTTGCGTTGCGCAAGATGGGGCCTTGATGCGATGCGATGATCCGGTTGCGATGCGAGAAGATGGCGCCCTTGATGCGGCGATGCAATGACGATGCGATGACGCCCTTGCAGCCTTGAGACGTCTCTGTACTTTGGAGCCACGACTGGCCCTGCGACACGCTTTTCTGGTGATGCGATGGTGACTCTCTCGATGGCGTCACGCTTCTCCGGTGATGCGACAAAAAGCAGCTTCGATGAGCACATGCTTCCAGGGAGATGCGACGAAGGCTTGCTTCTCTGGCGTTGCGATGGTTTCAGGTGCGGCGGCTACATGCTTCTTCTCAATGTGTCGTGCTTCCAACTCCCAGCGGCACGCAAGTGACTGGAGTCAGAATTCCTAGCCAGGAAATTCAGGAGGGAGCAGGAGGTGAAGTCTTTTGTCCCTGAGACTTCAGCAGGAGACAAGCACAGTTCAAGCCCTTGGAGAATATTCTGTAGATGAAAGTCCTTAGAAAGTTCCTTCTCCAGTCCCTTGGCAATGAAGCAACCACTGCAGGCCAACCCAACAAACAGCACACTGGCAGAGGGGCAGTCCAAACTCCTGCAGCTTCCTTGGTTCTTCTCCTTGGCAGAAAGGTTTCTTGTTCCAGAAGTAATCTAATTTCTTGGGATCAGGGTCCCAATGTTTATTCCCCAAAATCCTTTGTCTATGGAGGCAGAGAGGCCTCTGCCTAGTTCAAACCAGTTCCTGAGCACCTTGTTGACATGACTCTCTTCTTCCGTTCACTGTGCAGGGCAGAGACATCAGCCACCCCACAGGAGGTGGAGCCAGCACAGGGGAGGGAAGATACAGCTCTGGACCACTCTGTTGACATGATTCATCCACTCCTTTCACAGTGCAGAGCAGAGCAAAGACATCAGACAAGCCACAGGGGGTGGAGCCAGCATTGTAGAGGGAAGGCCCAGCCCTATTCAGGTCCCAGGTGCAACTCCTCCCTCCCATCTAGATGCAGATCTCTCTATTCACCACTGGGTTGCCCCAGCCTGTCTCCTGGAATCCCCCCAGCCCTGTCACACACAAACCCAGACAAGGAGTACACAACTCAGCAGAGGCAGGTTCAACTGGTTAGGCAAGCAAATACCTGCTTTCTAAAAGTGGTATTTGCAAACACAGAATATTAAAATAAACTTCACTAAAAGATATATTTTATTATTCTGAGTTCAGGCATACTAAATTCGAATTTCTACCATGTTCCCTGAGTCAGTTAGGATTATTAGAATGCAATTCTAACCTATGAGAAAAGGTAGCCTTCAATAGTGAAAAACGAAAATGGCTGTAATTCACTATGAGAACATGCTACACACATCAGAGCATGTCCTACCTTAGACTTACAATGCACCCTGCCCTTGGGCCTACCCTAGGGGTGTCTAATATGAAGTAAAGAGAAGGTTTAGGGACTGGCAAGTGGGTGCACTTGGCCAAGTCGACATGGCAGTGCTAGAGTGCACACAGGCCTTGCAATGACGGGCCTGAGACAAACTTTCCAAGCTGCTTCTGTGGGTGGCAAACCAGTGCTGCAAGCCCACCAGCAGCATTTGATTCACAAGCCCTGGGCAAACATGGTGCACTGTACTAGGGGCTGACAGATAAATCAAATAACCCAATCATGGAATCCAATTAGTATAGCAATTTAACATAGCGAGCACTTGCACTGTGGCACTGATTAGCAGTGGCACAGTGCCCAAAGTATACAACCAGCAAAAACATATCAAAACAGAGGAGGCAATCTGTCAAAAATGGAAGGGAGACTCACGCCAATGATGTCAGGTCTAACAGCGTTGGTATTATTTTATTTGTTCCTGCTGCTTCGCTTTGTAGGGGCGTGGCACATCTGCTCTGCTCTCAGAGCAGGGGGTAGGAGTGATGGGCACTCTGTAAGTGCGCAATGACTGATTTGCCAGGCCAGCCAAACAGTCATGCGTACTTGCATAGTCTCCACTCAGGCTGCATTACAGCCTGGGTGGAGAGCATTCCCAGGCTCCCATTTCCTGGCTGAGTGCCTAACTACAGTGCTCCGATCAATCACAACATTGCACTGCAGAGTTTTGATTGGCTTTGTGGAGCCTGGGAGCCAGGGTGTTTTCTGCTTCCTGTTTACACAGAAGAAGCCAGATAGAGGCCTGAGGAGAGGTGTCATCGGGCCAGCCAGTCGGCTGGCTGGTAAGTGAATTTATTTATCCCCACCACAAGCTACTTCCTGGGAGCAGCTGCCACTGGACCACAAGATGATCAATTTTGTAGAAAATTACAGGTGTTATGCATTGAAAATATAACATAATTTCCCCCACGTATATTCTGGCTCCTGTTTTGATCTGGTCAGTTTTTCATTCAGTGCATGCCAATGCTATGTTGCCCCACGTTGGGTGTTCGTGGCATTCACACTCCATCACCTCCACTTAGCATGCATTAGTGAGGAAATTGCACTACATGTTGCTATGCTGTTTGGCAGTGCACTCACAGTGACTTTCAACACAAACCTGGGCCAAAATGACACTAAGTTCCTGTTAATGACAAAAAGTAATAGGTTTTATCAATGAACTCTCGTCATGGCAAATGCATTTACCTGCCTATTGATTGAGTGGTCTGTTTGTATCTGTGCACCCCAGCTGGTGATTCCATCATATTTGCAATTTAGGTTTGTCATTTCACAATTGTGTGGATTTTCAAAACCTACAGATGTGTTGTTAACTTTGTAGGATTATAGATGAGTAACAGTGAATTAAAGGGATTTTGTTCACAAAGGGGTTCTTAGTGACATCTAATTGATGATACAGCTGTAGACAGTGAGAGAGAAGTTCGACATGTCGTAAGGTGAAAAAATCTCAATAATTCACTCTTTACACCTCTGTAAATTTATGTTATGTATTGCCCCCAAAGTCATCTGTCCCTGATTTCAGCTGCTATGTAGGGGCAGAGTGGTAATGGGGGCGTTATACATAATATGTCCCCTCTTCCCTGGTCCAAATTAGATTGGAAAATACCTACATCTGCCATCCGCGCTCACCACTCTCTTTATGTGCCTTCCCTTTCACCTCTAGAAGTTTTGCTGGCAGCCCTCCAGCTCGGCTCTGACAGGCTCTCAGCCCAACCAGTGTAGTCAGAACTTGAACCTGTGAGCATGAGAGCAAACAGAGCCCTGGAATAGATGACTTAGTACACTGAGCCACCAGACCCACCGTATGTACCACTGCATACTTTTTTCACCAGGGGCATCTGATTTTTAGATATTTCTGTCTGTAGGGACAAAATTATGCAACAATTGATTCTTTTCCGCGAATCTAGTAAATTAAAACATATCATACTTAAAAATATATACTCTCTGAGTCTTAATGCTTAATTCGCAAAACAATATATATACAAATATATATATATATATATATATATATATATATATATATATATATATATATATATATATATATATATATATATATATATATATATACACACACACACACACACACACACATACACACAACTTAGGAGCCACTGTTAAGGCAATTTAATGCAACCTTTCCCCACCCTGCAGTCCTTGCCAGTTTACCTCATTCTTTCACATTCTCTTTCTTTGCTGCTTTCTCTATTTGTCACGTTTTTCTACTTTTTCCTTTTACCTTTCTTTTTCCTTTATTGGCTTTCTGTCTCTTCCTCTAAGCCAACATATGAAGATGAAGAAAAAGTCCTGGTCACCAAAAGGAGTGCTGATACTTCTCACCTACAAGTACTGGCACAAATTAAGCACTGCAAGTCATACCATGCTCACTTTATGCAGTGAAAAAAACCATAAAGCCTACAAAAGTGAGAAAGTGTGCTATAGGATGGGGATGTAAAGTCTGGTTTATAAAACAGCCGTACACATATAAATGGGTGCCATTTTAGCAGACGCGCGGCTGTCTTTGTGTTTTACGCCCTTTTCAAGGTTGGGTGTTTACCACCTGACAACCTTTGAGCCTAACTGCCCAGCGCTGTGTACTCAGTTTATGAGCTCCACACAAGACTGTGCACACAGTACAGATTGCAGGCAGCCGAGCAGGAGAATTGGCTCACACTAGACAGAGCTGCTGCTGGACAGAGCAGGGCAGGGACAACAACTGCAGTGATTACAAGCATTGATTGCTCTGTAACGAGCTATTGAAGAGATGCCTTTGAGGTGCCAAAGCAATGCTTTTCAGCTTGTGATCATTTAGCTGAGGGTTCACACACACACACAATGTCAAAATACCCTTGAGGTGAATGTGTTGGGGAGGGTGAGAGGATGGGCTGCTAATCATTCTCTGTATTCAGCTGGTCTTATGGTTTTTGAAAGGGTTAAGAGCGCATAAATCCTACACAGAACTCCTTGTATTTTACTTCGAGATGTGAAGCAGGGTAGGTGCATTTTTATTTAATATAATGAAAGAATAAAACGATTTTACCACATACAAATTTAGTATTTGATCAACCTTTAAAAAATTAATAAATTTGCAGCAGCAGCGGCCCGCGCATGTAAGAGCGGCGAGGTCAGGTTGGGGGGGTTTACGACACAGATGATGAGGGGAATTAATTATTTATTTAATTTCCCCTCATCATCGCTCATCGAAATCCACCCCCCCCCCCCCCCCAAAACGGGCCCCACTGCCCCCACCGTTCTTACCTGCACGGGCTTCGGCTGATTTGCAGTGAATACCTGTAGTGTTTTGAGAGTGTTCAGTGGTGCATCGCAGGAGCCTTTACTGTCTCAGTATTGGGTCATCAGTGCAAGGGTAGGTGAGTTTAGAGGTGTGAGTTATAGATACCATGAAACCAGCACATTGTGCAAGACAAATGAGAGGGTCTTTTGAGGGCTCTGTTTGCGTCTGGACTGAGATAATGGTGTATACAGATTGTTGACATCCATCATAGGAGCGTGGTGAAAGGCTTTTGATGTGAAGGCCAGTACATGGCAAAGATCAGTATAAAGGTGCTTTATAGTGGAATTTTTATTATGTGAAGGCCAGTGCATAGCGAAGGTCAGTATAAAGGTGCTTTGTATATAATATACTAGCGTTGCATTAGAATGAAACAGGAGACATGGTTTGAGGACAAAATCCCCAATTCAAGAAAACTCCACGAGCCAGTTGTATCACCATTTTTAGCCATTTGCAACCACTAAAAAGGGTTGTAGTATGTACAGAACCTATTTTGCGAGTCGACAACTTATTACTGACTCACAAAATAGGGTTTGCACTTCACTATTAGGAAGGAACCTTATAACAATAGCATCCTAATAGAAGGTCACATGGGGATGAACGATTATTTTGTAACCACAAATACGGTCGTAAAAACAATCTTAGTTTAACATCTATTTCAAGTATGTGGTAAGCCAGACCCTGTACGCAAATTTATTTTTACGAGCAGGCAGGCGTCTTACCGCCGCCTGCCCTTAAAAAATGAAAAGAAAACTTTTCAATCCTTTCGTTAAAAACATCCCATTCTCCTGTGAGGAAAACGGGATGCAGTAAAAAAAAAAATGATTTATTTAAAAAGTAAACACAGACATGGTGGCCTGCCGTCCCAGGCAGGCATCATCCCTGTGACTGTAGTTCATTCCCAATGGGTCGCAAATTGCGAACTGCCTCATGAATATTTATGAGGCAGGTCATTTGCGACCCCCGCTGGGAATCGTTAATGTGACTGAAACATATTAGTACATTCTGTTTTACGAGTTGCAAATTGCGACCTGCAAAATGGAATGGTCATACATCTGGCCCCATGTTTCCATTTCCCCAATCTTGGCAGCCTATGGCCACCTACCTACCATGAATTTAATTTCAACAACACCAACGCTCATTGTCAACAAGGTTGCTGATTCCATATTTTGATAAAACATAGTCATTTGTGCATGGGCAACTTTGCACTACTGTATAACGCATGTTTGTTATGCTGCAAAACTCCCCAGTACAACAAGGAGTCAGGCAATCATGGATGAGTGGTGCTTGAAAGAGTCAGGTGATCACCTATCCTTATTCTACCTTTGGGCGCTGACAGCAACATTCTGCGTTGCTTAAATAAGCTACCTGGTATCTGTTTACATGTTGCTCTTGGCACCTCCTGTCGTACAATGCTACCTCCTGGGGCATATTATCAAGGACTTATCGGCACTTTGGCGCAGCAAAAGTGGCGAAAGAATAATCGCCCCATTCTCAAGCTCGTGCATTCTGTCGATAACAGCAGTTTTCCAGTGATAGCTTCCGCAAAAATCATCGCCACGGATGAGGGCGACAACTAACACTAATGATATGCAGAGTAGGAGTTCCCGTGCAAAAACACACGAAAACACCACTTTGCGATATTCTCAATGACCAGCCAGATCTGCAATGCGAACCAAAAACAGGTGATAAGGCGGGTTAACAGCAGGGATTTAACATTTGCCTTTTACTGGTCTTAAGCAGGACAACAACCTGCAATGTCAAAGGGAGCCCAGTTCAGAGAAAACCAACAGATGCCATGGAGCAAATGATCATGCAGCCTGGATACCTAAGAGGGCCACAACACCCACTGCCACCACCCCCAGGACCCCCGACTCCCAGGACCTCCCCCAGACTACCACTGAGGCAGTGCAGAACAAGACAGCGGACCTTCCGAAAATGCACCAGCCCCAGAGAGTAAACACCAGAGGATGTTATTTCCCACTACAGGCTCAAAAGGACAACCATCCACTGCATCCTGACCCACATTGCCCACAGACTGATGATACCAATACAGCAGACAACCAACATCCCTCTGCAGAAAAAGCTGCTGGCTGTGCTGCACCTATTGGCCTCTGGTACCCTCGAACCAACAACTGCCAGAGTCTGAGGAGTCTCACAGCCAGCCCTTTCAAACTTACTCACACATGTCTTGGATGCATGTCCATTAAAGCAATGGCGGGCCACTTTATCCGCACCACACGCTAGTACCAATTCGTAGTGTTCCTGCGCAACCAACCCCAACCCCAGCCCTTGACTGGCGCCTCTGTTCTCCAGATCCAAGATTGTGGTTTCTGAAATGGGTATGCGGCAGGTCATGAAGTCCCGTAGTCAACTGTAGTGGAAAAACAGTACTTTATTACAAAAACATAAATTAAAAACACAAAAACATCAGCCAATACGTTCCATTCCCAACGGGGAACTTCATCAGGGCAACTTGTGGATCCAATTAACTGCATATCGTCCGGGAAATCCCCAATACAATCCCATATTCCAAAAGTCTGTATTCAGAAACCTGTTGATAAATGGTGACAATGGCCAAGCGTCCGTATGGTCACAAACATAATCTGGACAAACCGGAATACTTATAGGTCTGATCAATCCTGCACAAAAAGACCGTAACAGATGTTTGTGTGGGCGTAACCTTCGTAGGAAAGAAAAGGAAGGTTACGTCCACACAAACTTCTGTTACGGTTTCATTAGGCAGGATTTTACATACCTGTAAGCATCACGGTTTGTATCAGCTTGATACCCCTGCACCTTCACTTCCCCCACACTGCGAAGGAACAGCTGGAGACCAAGCAAGGCGAATTACGCCATAGCATGCTTCCAGCACAGTTTGGGGGCAATTGACTGCACAGATGCACTACTTGTGCCTCCTGCCAACACTGCACACAATCACTGCAACAGAAACCACACGCATTCCAACAATGGGCAGGCAAAACTGGACCACCGGGGCCTGGTCACCAATGTTGTCGCAAACTTCCCAGGCAGTGTGCATGATTCCTACATCTTCCACAACCACCCCAGCCTTGGTCCCCAGACCAGTCCACCGCCCAGCGATGACTGCCCAACCCTGCGCTCCCAGGCCTCAATGCTCACCTGCCACCAACGTCGTGTCTCCAAGTGGGTCCACCACGTGCCGGTGCAACCTCCTCAGCCGTCACTAGATTCCACGCCACAGGCCCCCATCGCACCCTGCTGCACCATGCTGTGTAGTCATGTCTGTGCAGCTTGCTGCCTTTGGCGCACACTGCGGTCCAGTTGGGCTCACATTTCAAATTGAACCTTGATTGGCAGGAGGGTGTATTGAGGCCTACGCATCATCCGAGGCTGCACACCCGCTCAGCTCTGGTGCCACTAAGTGCACCTCAAGTCATCGCCATGTGGCGAGAGGCCCGTGCCGACCAAAGTGCCTCGGCTGCCACCAACTCTGTGCACCTCAAGTCATCGCCACATGGCGGGTGGCCCTTGCTGGTCAAAGTGCCTCGGCTGCCACCAACTCTGTGCACCTCAAGTCATCGCCACGTGGTGGTAGGTTTGTGCCGTCCAAAGTGCCTCGGCTGCCACCAACTCTGTGCACCTCAAGTCATCGCCACATGGCGGTAGGCCTGTGCCCGTCAAAGTGCTTCGGCTAACACCAACTCCGGGCACCTCAGGAAATGGGCCCTTTCTGATTGAGTATCGTGGTGCGGACGCAATCATGTCACCTCCGGCAGTGGGGAATGTGATGTGGTTGGGCCCTAGGCCCTCATGCATACATAATAACCACACGGATACACCCAGATAGACAGTGGAAATGGCCTCGAGCACGTGCGCCCGGCCTGTTTTATTGGCAGGGTCACATTTCCAGTGAAGCTTGTGCTGGATGGGTGTGGTGTGTTATAAACCAGCCCTCAGGGAGTGGCTGTGGCATGCTGACAACTAGACCTGTGATCAGCAGATCACTACAGGGAATACGTGGGACATGTAGCGTTGTCCCCCCCTGTAAGAGTTAGCGGATTGGGCTGGCTGGGGTATGCCAGCCCAGCGTAGGGGTGTGAACAATGATCCCGGGGCTCTGGGTGTGATTCCGTTCTGGGCTGGACAAAAAAGTAACTAATGGGTGTGTCGCTGTTGTAGTGTCTTCGCCACCCGGACCGCAATCAGTAATGTTGCAACCTGTGACTCTATTCCCACAACATGAGCAACATGGACGTACGGGGAATCACTGACCCTACATTCATCCATACTTTCACACTTGAATGATCATAGACATGACACATCTGTGTGTATTTGAATGTTTAATGCACATTCAGTGGATTGTTGTAGTTGGAGCAGTACAGGGCCATGCAAACCCCACTTTACATTGTTTGCCCGTGAAGGGCCAGCCAGTGACCTTCAGGGAATGACAGGAATATCGGAAGAGGAAGAGTTCAGTCTGCAGTCTGATAGCTGTGTCATTTGTGACCAAACAGAATATGGCAGTCCATGTCAAGGTCCAAGGTGAGTGTCACAGAGTACATCGGGGGACAGTGGAAGGGGATGATGCAGAAGGCAGAACCAAGCAGAAACAGGCCATTTGGCAGAGATGAATGCCACTGTGTCCTTCGTACCACTGAGGCAAATTCATCCGCATATTTGTCCTCTGCTGTTTCATGTGCCTCACATGTGGGTGGTGGTGTTCTGTCTCCAGCACTGTGTGGCAGTGACACATCAGGGGCCGGAGTTGGAATGTCTGTAGCACTGTGTGTCACTGACACATCAGGGGCCGAAGGTGGAATGTCTGCTGCTCTGTGTTGCACTGACACTTCAGGGGGCAGAGATGTGGATGGAGTGGTAGCAGCAGCATTTATCGCACATGGCCTTGTGGCAGCAATGCCATGATTAGGGTCTGCAGGGCATGGAAGAACCCAGCTACCTCTCGCTGGTGTGCAGCTGTGCAACCGTTCTTTCCACCTGCGTCCGCTCCATGTTCTCCATGATCATCCGCATGTGTTCCAACTCCCGGCTGACATCGCTGGAGCCACTCTGACTAGACAGTTGTTCTCTTCTCAGAGTCAGGACTCCAGCGATGTTAGCCATGGATCGTTGGATAGCATGGAGTGGACTGTGAGTGTCTGTTAGGGACTGTGAGTGGTCCCTGATGTGACTTAGACACCCACGTATGGCACCCAGTTTGGCTGCCAAAAGGTCGAACCCCACCCGCACCTGTTCAGCCATCTTCTCCTGGCACCCAAACACATGGCGTTGGAAGACCATGTGTTGTTTGTGGGGGTCCTGGGAGACAGCTGTCATGGTGGGTGTGTCCTGCTGTGTGATCTGTGCAGGGGGTGTGGTCTCTTTGTTGCAGCTGGGCTGCCCTGCTCCTGGAGGTGGTGTGCCGAGGCTGTCCATGAGCTGTTGGAGGGCATCGGTGATGAAGGTGGGGAGGTCCTCTTCGTCATCAGTGAAGAGTTGTTGGGTCTGCTCTGCAGGAGGTGTTGATTCTCCCTCTGCAACGTGAAGGGGAGATGCAGTTTAACATTATGTTCACATGTATGTTGACGCATTGTACATGTTTACATACAGACTGCATGATGGGGGACAGTGGACATTTTGACAACATCACAGATGTGTGTTTGTACTAGTACATTATCAACTCACATTTTCCGGCTATGCCAAATGTGATTGGTCTGTTTGTATGCACAAGCAGCACTAGTTGTTCCCTCTGTTCTTTTGTGAACGTGTTGCCGTTTGTACTGCATCATTGTCAATGTTGATGTGCTCTGAATGTTATGTGTGGGTGCTGCATTTTGGGAGAGTCGCCCCTGCAGCTCTGATTTGGCTGCCCCTTATCCCTTTCATGCGGTGTGCCTTTGACTTCTGTGCTGATACAGTGCTGAGATGTTGCAGACTTGGGTACATTGGGCTCTTTGAGGGAGTTGGGAGTCTGGGGCATGGTTTGTCCGCATATGTGTTGTTGACGTCAGGGGATGTTTGTGCATTTGGATGTGTCAGAGTGTTGCCTGCTCCTTTACGGATGTGGTCCACACTCAGCCACCTCAGTGTCGTGGCGTGCACCATTTCATGATATATTGACTGCAGCAATGCTATTCGTCATGCAGTGTCACTTGCATTGTCAGTGTTGCTCAGACACGCCGCTTTGCTGGGTTTCACACATGTGCATGGGTTGGTTGTGAGATTGGTGGTGTGTGGGATGGACCCCTCTGGGCACATAGTTGACGGGGGCCTACTTGCAGTTTCTAGGCTTTCTCTAGTGTGCCAGGGGGGCAGGGACACGCTCCAGAGTCATTGTGGGTGTGCACTGTGCTATACTTAATTGTGCATGTGTGTCATTGTGTCCATCTTCCCCCGTACCCCCAGTCCCTTGTCGTTACTCACCCTGTTGCTGTTGTGTTAGGTCATTTTGAGCAGTGTTCGGCCCCCCAACTCCTGCCACCGTCTCCTCACTGATGACAGTGGACACCATTTCCTCCATTTCATCATGGAAGAGGTGTGGCGCAGTGCCATGGTGCCAGACTCCAGACTACGGCGTTCATGGTTCGATCCCTGGTGCCGACGGCAGGTTAGCCCAGCACCATGTGACTCTGGGTAATAGCTTGCTTAATCTTCCCGAAGGCCCCCAGCGCCGGTACACCACTTCGGAGGTAGCTGTGTGCTTTACAAATACTGGTATTTCGTTATTTCATTTTATCCATCTCCTCCTGTGGCTCTGGACTCCCACCTCCAGTCTGCATTGCTGCCTTCTGGTTGTTGCAGAGTTTCTGCTTGGTTTTGCGCTTCACATGATTCCAGTGCCTCTTGACCTCTTCCATTGTCCTCTTCAGCACTCCGACTGCATTCATCTTGTCCACGATGGACTGCCATATTCCATTTTTGTTGCCAATGACACAGTGGAGGTGACGAACAGTAGTTGATGGTGTTCTATCACCTCTGTTATCAGGATCTTGTTTTCCTGCGGACTGAACCGCGTCTACCTCCTCTTCTTTTCCTTGCCCTTCCCTGACCCCGAGGTCCCAGGCTGGTTCTCCTAGGGGCTTGTGGGTTTCAGGTTGCCCTCTGTACTTGCTCCGGCTACCTTCATTGTGCTTCACAGATAGTTTATCGCTGATATTTGACGCGTTATTGGAAAAATATCGCATGTTACCGCCGGGTTGTAAATAGGACCTTAACACAGAGTTATTTTCCCACGATAGACAGCGATATGTAAGATTGCATTAACTGATTTTGGCGATGATTATCGCACGTTCTTGAGAATATCCCCCCTGTGCAATCAGTCTTTGATATTTAGTAGCAATTCTAAAACCTAATTCGCACACATTTTTTCGGTAAATGAGATCAATGTGTTGAGAGTTTTCTTTCATAAATTAGTTACTCATTGCTTTCTAACACTAGGCCAATGAGTCGTATTTTGATTCAAGTTGACTATAAGTAATTGGAATATGTGCTCCAGTTTCCATCTTTCATTTAACAACCTATTGCATTCTGGGAGTTGCATTGTTAATTCACTTCAACAAATCTAATTGAACTAAAGTATACACTTGCAATCTTTTATATAAGGAAAATCAAGTTTAGGAATGTCATTTGCCTGGCTTGAGTTCACCTGGTAATTTGTGTCCAGTCCAAGCTCAGGTTCCCAGCCCTTCGAAGCTTGTTTGCAATATGATGCTGAAAGCCTTTTTCGCCTACTGTTACTTTTATTAGAATGCAGTTCAGTCAATTTCTCTGATCTGTCCTCCATTTTGTAAGCGAGTCCCACTCTCTCCTCACTAAAAAGATATAATGATTCTCTTGCTTGCTTAGCTGACATTAAGGGAAAGACGTCAGTTTCCATAGCTGTCAATCATGCACCTTTCAGGAAATCTAAATTCGCCATCTTTAAAAAGACTGTTGCCATGGAAATGCTGGCTGCGTGAGGCTCACTCTGGCAGAGATGGAGAACAAGTTTTTGAAATCTTTCAAAACAACCAGGGAGCATCTTCAAGTTTACTTTTCTCCTGTCATTTATTAATAACGAAAGGGGAAGGATGTGTCAGCTTCTGATGACTCCCATCTCTCCCGCAGGGACAGGGAAAAGGGTATTTCTGCGGCAGGATGAGAGTCCCACAGTATAATTGTTAATTTACAAAAGGCGCCAGAGTGTGAAATGAACAGCAGCTTCACTTGATCAGTGTCTCTGCACCGTAGGAAATGTGCCCTCATGCAGTAGGAGAGCACTCACCGTGTGCTGTATGGGAACCAAGTCCATCAGCTGGGGTGCCATCTTTCAGGAAGTCAAAGGATACAGCCTCAGGAATGGTAATGAGGCCATGCTGGGCAGCAGTAGAAAAAAGACAAATTACTCTGAAAGCAGCAAAAAGGCAATATTAAGTCTTATTCCGAGAAGTGGGGAGGCAAAATGCTACTTTGCCCACTTTGGCAGTATCAGTAAAGAACATCTTACCTCAGTGGCGATGCAAAGATCACAACAAAGTAACAAAATGTTGTACAGTTGTGGATGCAGAGACATGGGGGACCTGGTCAAGAGAAAACCAAGCATTTGCAATGCAATCGGTCTCACCTTTGGGACCTTATATGTATTATGTGTATGCAGCACATTAGCCTGGGTGCTGAAACATCGACTGTTCTTTAACATGGAGAAAAGTAAGCATCAAACTGTGTGACATGCCAGGTGTGGGAACACATGGAGAGAAATATTGCCTTTCAGCTGGAAATGGTATAGTCCAAAGCTCTGCTTTAAATATAAAATCAGGTCCTTCGGTGGTCATATCACTAAAAATAAAAGATTTTAAGTTTTTTTTTATTGTCTACTGGTGCTTATGGGAGACAATCTCTATGGACTAGAATCTAGAGAATGCTATAGTGATTGGTATTTTTATGACGTCTGCAGGTCGTTTTCTATCAAGAAAGTTAAATAGAGGCAGTTGCCAGGAAAATTAAAAAAAGAAAGTCCCTCAGCAGAAAGCAATTTTGGTATTTTACTGACCTCTACTGGTCGTTTTCTATCAATACAGTTAAACAGAGGCAGTTGAACAGAAAAAGGTGCCTAAGCGGAAGCAGACAAGTCCTAGGGCTGATATCCGGAGTCCACACGTACATACACATATAAGTATTTACTAAAGTATATACAAGAGGTCTCAAAAGCTCGACCTAAAAAAGCATGCAGTTAAGTGAAAAACAATGTACACCCCTTAAAATTCTATCGTTGTACATAATATAATGGTGAATTTCATATAGTCTCACCAAGTGGTAATAATATATAAATCTAATCTGCAGTGAAAAAAATAACAAATACAATTCTGCCGTCATTTCTTATGAAACTGAAAAATCATACAACTTTCAGCAGCATTGCGTGAAAGAGATAGTGCACCTGTGATTCAGCAAATTGTGGACCCACCTTTTAGTAATGAGAATATGAAGTGCATATTTTCTTTGATAGTATATTAGTCACTCGCATTACATGGAGGAAATCTGGCCCACTCTTCCTCACATGTGTGATTTTTTTTACAAAACTTTCTAAGCTTGGTAATGGTTGAGGGTATTCATTTATGTGCTTCTCTGTTTAGATCCTATTATATCTCTTCAAAGGGACTGCAGTCTGGACTTTGACTTCGACATTCCCAAATCCTGATTCTTTTCTTTTGCATCCAGTTAGTCATTGTCCTGTTGTATGGTCACTATCGATTAAGCTTTATCGGTTGGTATCGCATTTTCTTCTAGAAAGATACTGTTCTAGGGAAGCATTCATTGTGGGCTAAATATTGCTGAGGCTCCCACTAACCTAGGCTGCAAAGCAAGGTTGAATCATCACCCCTTCACCTCAATGCCTGTTGGTATGATATACAGGTGGGTCTTTCTCCAAATAATGCATAATGCATTGTGCTTGACAACTAAACATCTCCACTTTTATCTCATCTGTCCAGATGACATTGCTTCAGAAGTCTTGTTTATTCAGATGCTGTTTTACCAACATAAGCCTAGCATAATATTTTTTTTAGGAGACAAGTTTATTTTTTTACTGGTACTCTTCCACATATGCAATACTTGCTAAGTCTTTTCCTAATAGTAGAATCATGAACTGTATTCTTTGCCATGCTTAAGCCCTGTAGATCCCTGGTGGTATCTATTGCTTTTTTGATTTCTAGGTGCATCATACTTTAAACTTGGCGTGAATGTGTTAGGAGGCCTGCTTTTTTCTATATAGATTGGCAACAATTTTGAACTTTGTCTGTTTGTAAATAATCTTTCATACTGTGGATTGATGGACTTTTCAAACTGATGAACAGCAATTATTCATTCTCTCATACCATCACAGGCATCTTTTGACTAAGTCATAATGTGTTACTACAAATGTGATTGCTCCAGACCAAACTGACAATGTTTCTGATTTTATATACAGATGGTAGCACTACCTTACAATAAAATATTTCTAAGCACTTATGTAGGGCCACCTAATTATAATTCATGCATAAATGAAACACAAACACAAAGGCCTGTCAATGCTCACAGACTTTTTGTTTAATATATATTGGCTAAGTGTAATTTGGGAGAGTTATTTGTCACAAGTCAAGATTTACCTGCATTTTATGTGTGCGTGGATTAGATAAACGTCAGATACATATTATTTTTTTTAAACCACAGAAGCACTATAGTGTGTACTTTATTTTATCACATCTTTGTACATTTACAAGCATATGCATAATCCTACACACAAACTTTTAGGAATACACAAACGTGTCTGGAAATCTATACCATTTGCAGCATGTCAAACATGCTACTAGGAATGTCATGTGACGCAAGTATTTCTGCAACATGGAGTGATATGCAGGGTATACTGCCCTTCTTATGTTTTTTTGTCTGAATGAAAAAGATGTTTTTCTGTGGAAAACCCCTCCGCCTAAACCCTAAAATGTTTGAGTTGGAGTGTGTGCTGTTTCCATTCCCAACTTGATAGAAGAGTTAATCCTTTTGCAGAGTGGGAATCTGTTATGAGAAGTTTGATAATGCCCACAAATTCACAAGTTTTTAGTCATCTACTATCTTCCAAGACAGAGGTCCTGATTACAACTTTGGCAGTGCAGCCCCGGGTCTTCTCTGCCGCCGCACCACCAAAGCCATGGTCGTGACGCCCGCAAGATTCGGATTTTCCTCCTGTTTTCTTTTTTTTGGCATTCTCACAATGGTGGCTCCAACAATGGGCACCACAACGAGAATACCAAAAACAGTTCAGGCATGGCATGGACTGAAAAGTCCATGCTGCAGGAACTGGGTTGCATCAACACAGGGGGGCACATGGTGCGCCCCCCTGCAGGCACCCCAGAGCGCAGAGGCACAAGGGGGCCCTGTATGACCCACTTTGTTTCCTCTCCACCAGGGTTTTATGGAGGAGGACCCACCATGAAAACTATGGCAGAGAAGAAACTCCTAATATGCTTGGTGGGACCACCTCAGTCCCGCCAAGCATATTGATGCCTCCTGAGCACCGCAACACTGACAGGAAACAGCGTTTTCCTCGCAGTAGCGTTTTCCTGGCTACTGCGGGAGGACCATGGTGGTCCGACCACCCGCTGCGGCCCATTTTTAGAGGCACTGCCATGCGAATGCCAAAAAAAAGACAACCAAGACAGGAAGAAACTTCTAATTTGACTGCCAGCCTGACTATGTCTTTGACGGTGCAGCCGGGGTGGGGGAGGGGGAGGCGACTGGGTACTCTGGTCCTCTGAGTATGAAACCTCTCACTCCTTAGTGCTTGTGTCGGATTTACCGCTGTCTATTTTTTGCAGTCATTGTGTATAGTAATTTATTAGTAAACTATTCACATGTGACAGGCATCCCTTTGAGGAAATCTATCAGGCATACACTTTTTGCTATGTTTTTTGGCTGCACATGGCTTTGTGCATCAGTTAATAGGGTACAGACTTCTTTTTTGCGTTTCTAGACTGAACAATGTTTTCCATAGGTTATCTAGGAATTCAGCAAAATAAAAATAACTGTTTACATGGATAAATGGCAAAGGATTGTGATGATAAATATTATTGTTTGTTATATTGCAGCAATTTGTTTTAAAAAAAATAAAAATACGATGTGTGTTACATTGGAAAGATTTATTTTTAATTTCATGTTTTGATAATAAAATGATTTGATTCTGTAAATTCAAGTGCAGTGTTTCTTTCCTTTGCATATATTAGGAAGGTGTTTTTGGCACATCTGTGCCAGAACCCCCTGAGCTAAAGCCCCTGAAGTATTATGTTTGCTGGAAATAGATCTTGAATGATAATAAGGTCTTTCATAGGTGTTGTGTGCTTAAGTGGTCCCAGAATGCTAGTATGAATGTGGAGCAGTACACAACAGCAAGACTATATGTTGATGTATGTGGCATAACGCCTCGCAAATACCAGAAGCTCAACGTGAACGAGATATCCCAGAATGGCAGTTTGAGGCAACATATGGCATCCTTTCCATCTGTTAAAAAGCCATAAATTAAATATCCCAGCACATTTATGGACAGGATGCAAATACTTAGCCGATAGCACCATTGAGGTGGATATACGTTCCTTTACTTTCCTATTAGTCACAAAAAGATCGTGCTTCAGCCATGTTTCCTCTTGCTATTTGCTACTTCAACATAAAGGGAGGGCTTGCTACATTTTTAATGAAAAGGAGCATCTAGGTGGCGCCAAAAGGAGGCGGTCCTCTGGTTATGTAGGGATCTCGCTGTCCACAATGCATCAATTAACTGGAAGAGTGACTGCTTTGGTCCATGAGCTCTGGACATTGGAATTAGTAAACATGGAGTCTTATCATGGCACTCTTCTGAAATGCAGAAGGAAGCCATGCACTAGTTTCTGAAGAATTCATGCTGCCTATTGAGCATGCACTTACAGACTACTGAAAGCTTGCGAATTAGATCAGTTCTTCACTGCTTGTAAACATGAAGCAGCAAACAGCGCGTGGCTTGTCCCACAACGTTACTGAATCAGTGCACGCGACCTAGAGAGAAAACGGTGCACGCGCCTTTCTGCATGAGTGAAGGGATTCATGATATGGGCAGCTGAGCGGCAACTGCTGCTATTTCTGAGCTGTGTTGTCTGAAGTAGAGGCACTTCCTAATGAAGTCCTCGAGCTAGAACATGAGCATCAAAAGTGGGTGCACAAATTAATGATGCAACTACATCTATAGGTTGTTGGTAGGTGTCTTGGGAGTTTCCTGACCTGCTCATTAGTGGCCCTTCCACAGTGGGTCAAGAAAAAGTAAGTAAAGAGAAAGGTGATGGATTGAGTTATCTCTGTAATGTCTGCTGTCAGAGAAGTAACTATTTGAGACTGTTCTCTCCATCAATCAGCACAGCGTATTGGCAATTAATATCCCAACAGACAGATATACTAGTAGGTTAGTTAAGAGACAATGCCAACAGAAGACTCTCACTATACCAAAATATTAGCAGAACATTAGAAAAGGAATATTTTATAGGAGCTCTTATCTGGACCAAGTGAGTTTACAGAGGTTTGTATAGCCTATTGATTTCCAGCATTGGTTAGTATGTCTGTATGACTGTTCAATTCGGCAGCCTTGAGCTGCATGAAGCAGCTTTGCTCTACGGCTTCTTGGACCCTGCTGGCAAAATGACATTTTGACATTATGATGCTCCAACTCCTCTTGCAGCAGCCCATATTTGAAACTCTTTAGACGCAAACCAAAACTGACTTGAGTTGATGCCCAGAGGCCTCAGCTCCCTAACGCCTCAATGTAGTTTCAAACGTAGATGATACAATAAAAAATCAATATAGGCACAGGAAAGCAACATATTTCTGCATCTTCGTGTATTTTCAAGTGCAACATTCCATTCCTCAGGTACAGAATCAGTAATGGTGGTATGTTCTTTAATCAAGTGAGAATTCGCCCATATAAATTCCACTTGCAGTTTGGAATTTGTATGGGAGCGTGTCTGATTTTAAAGGTGGTATTTTAAGCAATCCTAATGTGTCAACCGGTAACAGTTGATAAACACCTACAAACTTGCATCTGGGTAGATTTCCACTTGCTTGGGGCATTTACCTATGTAATGGACAGGCACATATGTGTTTTCAGAGTGGGAATGGAGAGGGAACACCCTGACCATTGACTGTGGGGGGGGGGGGGACACTTCAAAAGTTAAACATATTTTCTTCACGGAGAAACAAAAAAAGGAGCTCATTAGTCCAAATGCTCTTTGGTGTTTCAATTACTAATGAGGAAATTCACAATTTGGGCTGTCCCAGGATGCTTGTTTCCAGTCCAGGGAGCACAGTTCTAGCTGGACTGTTCCCACGAGGAGCAGGGTCAAGGCTGATTTACATTAGGCTGGGTCCAAACGAGGGTGGTAGAGTGAGCAACATATCGATGTATTAAACCCAGATTACTTGAGTGGGGATGAGCGGCTGAAAATTTTCAGCACTCCGTCCATCCTCTTTTTGTGTTTGCAAAATTCACAATTAATGCATTTATATCAGGGATATATTTAAACGAATGAGTACTTGAAGGAATATGCTACTCTTCTAGATTCAAAGGAGTTCTCCAATATTTATTTCTGAATTCCTATTACAGAGAAACATTTCTCCAAATGCAGGAGGAACCCTTCAAATGAGAGCGTTTCTCATTATTTCTAGGGAAAGTTTGGGAATCAAGCCCACAGTAGACACATGATTGATTATCTTCACCTCTCCTTGCTTTCACCCTATACATTCTATCCAGTCCATTCAATTTCTTTCACTGAGTTTGCCCCCATCTTTCCTGCCGGAAAGCAGTCCAATGTTTTTAACAACCCACCTTAAAGGTCTTTCACCATGCTCCTATACAACCCCTTTTCAGCGAGATACGGGGAGGCAGATTAACTAGCCCCTTGCACCAATTAATGGTGTCATTTTTAACATGTCAAAAGTGACGCAAAAGTGGCGCAAGAGGCTTGTAAAGAAGCCCCTGGGTATTTTGGGAAATAATTTGCTGTCCAACAGCAAATGAAATGCCTCAGGCTAGGCACCTGCTACATGTCTGGTGAGATCTTGGCCGCACTTATCAGTAAACAGTGGCTGATGATTCTAGAACAAAACAATTTGCAAGCAACCAAAGTTTAGCTATCAATGATGTCATCGGTTTCCAGTTCTTTATTCTAACTTAATACGCTCTACATGTAATTCTGGACAGACTGGCAGCAAAACAACTAATGTGTACTGTTGATTGTGAGCTAGCCCAGTGTGAGATAAGTGATCCTATGAACCTTCAGTGTTTCACTGGACAACACCCCAGTACTTTTATCTCTAACTTTGCTTCCCATAGACCATGCATGCATCACCCATAAGGCGATTCACTTGAGAAACATCCTTAATACTTTCTACAAAAGCATCAGCCTTTGGGCAGAAACTGAACATTAAAAAGCCAAGCTCTTTAAGGAAATGCACCACGTAGGCAAAATGTTCTATAAGCTCATATCTAGGCTGTGGGGTTTTAGGTTTAAACCTATAATAACTGATAAAACCCCACTGAAAGAAAAATAGCCCTCACCGGTGAAAAGATATAAACACTGAAAAAACACCTGCACAACCACAAACTAAATGCCATTCAAAAAAAGGAAAAAGAAAGTGAAAGAGTCATTTTGTTCTTACTGAAGGGGTCAATAAAATGGAACTTTGTTGTACAAGCTAGCAGTAAGAATCACTGGCTAACATTATTCTACTTGAGTTTTGTTCTTTAGGGAGAATCAGGACATATCAAACTCACATTTGATATTTTGGCTGCATTTGCTTCTTTCACTGATAGGTAAAATGGCTAGTTTCATAAAAATCTTTCCTAATGTGTCATCACATTTACCCACAGAGAATGGGTAAAAACCCTTAATTCATCAGACCATAGTTTCTAGTGGGTCAGTATTGATAGTAGATGAATTGCCAACACCTCAAGGTATAGTGACAAGTATATATATCATCAAGCATCTGGGATAGTGATGAAAACGTGATACCAGACTTTTGGAAAACATGGAACGCAGTGTCACTTGTTACTGCTCTGCAAAAAAGGTTCTTTCCAAGTTCAACAAAGATTGGAGTGATATTGTTTGTATTTGTAGTGATTCAGCTACGTATATAAAAAATGTGTGTGATGACCTGTCAAAATTGATACCCGAGCTGAAGTGATTCCCTGTAGGAGATCCTTGCCACTTGTTACATGGTATGCTGAAAGCATCTTTACAATCTTCAGAGTTAATGAGGGATGCTATTGACTTTTTAGTCCCTCTGGTGCACTGTTTTCCTATGCCCAGGAACTAAAATGCAAATATTTATCATTTTGTGCTTTATGTGGCATCAAAGAAAGAGTCATCCCAACTGTGTCCCTTAGCTGACGGTTCTCAGCCCAAGGGGCTATGAATGCTGAGAGGGCCTTTTCACAGAAGTTTACATGGGAAGGAAAGCGTGAGCGCACATGACCAAAGTCTCACTGAAGAAGTATTGTATGGTGTACTACAATAAGATTAATTTGCAAAAATCTCTTTGGACCTCATATACACTATACGTACACTGTCTATATACCATGTTCAATCAGTGCAGAAAGCAAGCAATGATAAAAGCAAAAGTTCCATAAACACCGGAAAAACATTTTTTCTGTTGTTTTGAGTCCCGTGAAAATGTGTAACCACTGATAACAACTGTTTTTTAAGATATTGAAAACACTGAAAAAACCCCACCAGAATTTACCAAAAATAGAAACTGAAAACAGGACAGCCTACTCATATCCAACAGCCACTACCATCTGAGGATTCAAAATGGACCACAAGCTAGACTTGTAAATGTAAATGTGGTATACTTGTAAAGCGCACAGCTGCCCATCACCAGGGCGTCCCGGCGCTGTATACCGCTGGGGAACCCGTCCTGGCTTTCCCTGTGAGATGGTCCCTCCTGGGCACCCCCAAGGTGGGACCAGGCAACCCCGGCGTTGAAGGGGCCTTTGTGAAGATTAAACAAGCTATTGCCCAGAGTTGCAGAGTGGAGCCCAAGGTTAGAGTAGGCGCCGAGGTGAGAATTATCGAGTCCGCGGACATTGACCCAAGACCCTGCCGCGTTGGGAATTGAACTCTGGTCCCGGGCCGATCTCAGCGTCCGGGTCTGTCGCCTCTAACCACTAAGCCACACTTCTCCCACTCCTACTCTCTCCCCTCTTACTAAAAAAACATTTGTAATTTGCATCCATGTATCATATATGGTCTCCTGAAACCTGTGACACAAATGTATAATTTCCTTTCTGATTACCAGTGGTTCTAAAATATGGTGGGGAGCAATGATGCCAAACTCACAATAAACATGGCTCTTCTCCACGGCATGGCACCACTTCTCCCCCGCGTACACGAGCAGAAATGGAAGGACTTCCTTCCTGCTCAGTGAAACAGAAATCTAACCAATCCTGGAGATGCTCTCACTCTGTTTTCATCATGAGAGTAGCTCCAGAACTGATAGGAGCAGGGTAACTCAGTGCTCATTTTGAGGCTGTGAGCAAGGGCCAGCAATCCCCCGACTGTTTCACAGCCGGTGGATTGCTGGGTATACAGTGCCCATGTCGGGCTGGCCGTAGGAAGCTAGCCAGCCAACCCGACCTACACACTGAAAAGGGCAGCAGTAATCCTGCAATAGCAGGATTCAGCCCTGCCCTCTGCCTCATGCTCGCGCTGTACACCACGTGAGCTGGTGGCAAAATAAAATGGCGTTATAATGACATTTTATTTATATGTGTTTGCCTGCTGCACTCGCAGAAGGCTGGGAGACTCTCTTCCACTCTTGTGGAGGAGCAGCCCCTGCTGATTGCCTTAATTTCTTGTCCTTTGATCCGAATTTGTCTATTCACTGTTACTCCCTGCCTTTTTTTTAAAGGGCTGTTCTATGTTGTGCCCAGAGTCTTCAACCCCTATACCCATAACCAAAAATAAATAATAAATAAACTACACAAATATAAACAAATTAGATCTGGCATAGACATGCACCATAAGCTGCTTTTGTTTTCAAATCATGCCAAGTTCCCATATATTCAAATTTTAGAACCTTCCAGGCTCTTCATCCGTAACATTTTTGTCATTAATGTTGTGCCACTGGGCCCAGCAGTGTGATGAGTATTTGCAGAGCATGAACCTAGTTAGAGTGCAACAGAGAAGTGGGCAGGAAGAAGAGTCCTTCTATACATTTCAGGATCAATTACAATGAGGGAGAATATATTTGAGGATGGTGAATCCTATCTTGTAGAGAGGGCTATATACCTCAACCCACAACTGGGGTGGAGTGGATCCCATTTTCCTTGTTTGTGTTATGGCCCATTGCAGCCTTGCTATGTCAATGCACTTTATTTTTCTCTCTTGCTGCAATTGATCATATTAGAATAGAAGGCAAGCAGCCCATGCCATCCTACCATCCAATGCCAATTTCTCTACATTCTGGTTTTCCCTGGAACATCCCTCCCTCGTGAAAGCCGTTTATGCTCTTCTATTGCTGATCACATTTCATAAGCGATTGCATTCAGCCTCTATTAATGTCCTCCAGATCTGTTATTTTTCCCATAAAACTATGAATAACAAGGCCTGGATGCCAAATGTATTTGACGCAGCATTTTAATGTAATGCATGGACTTATATCTACTGCGGACGGCTGTAATTGAGCCCATTCTCTGCCATATTTCAATTGGAGACGTGCATACTAACTCTAAGTTTCACAAGCTAGTCGATGAGGCCATTTACTTTTATCTGCCTGAGGTTGTTTGGGGACGTTGCTTCAAAAAGGCGATCAAAAATAGGTTTATTGGTTTGCAAAGCACAAGGACGTCATCCTCCTTGCTGATAAGAGAGATAAGAAAGTGGACTAAGTAGGGACCACTTTAGGGATGCAAATGTGAGTGATTACGTGAGTGAGTGAGTGAGTGAGTGAGTGAGTGAGTGAATGAATGCGTGAATGCGTGAGTGAGTGAATGATACTAAATCAATGGTGGTCCTGCTTTAAATCATTTCAGATTTTCAGCTAACATTTGTTCTTAGCCTTGTAATTTGGAGAATTGCCACAAACTTCTCTCTTCATTTGAATTC
This sequence comes from Lissotriton vulgaris, assembly GCF_964263255.1. Taxonomy (NCBI): domain Eukaryota; kingdom Metazoa; phylum Chordata; class Amphibia; order Caudata; family Salamandridae; genus Lissotriton; species Lissotriton vulgaris. Next base: position 446,112,902 of record NC_141699.1, read on the forward strand.
ACAAAATCAGATCCGATACTTTGTCACAAAGGAAATGGTTAGAAATGTTATCAAGCCACATTTTGAATTACCTTCCCTTCCTGGATAGAAAGGTGATCGCATTGCTCTTAGAGTTACTGGCTGTGTACAGGTGAGACTTCCTCGATGAGGAAAGATGTTTTACATGCAAAGGAAAAAAAGAAAAAAACTGCTCATCTGCACAGTAGGCTCTGCTCTGCATGTGCATTCCTCTATGTTATTTAGCATGACATACAGTGGAAATAGGAGTATAGGAAGATGTCACAAGACATTTGAATTTTTCAATTTTTACTGATTTTTACAGATAAATACAGACATAAAACAATGTGTTTCATGTCTGTATTTATTTTTAAAAGTGAAAAAATACTGAAAATGGTGCTTCTAATGAGTGACCTTCCATGCTGTCTGTTGTGAAATCCAATCCAACAGATAGCATGCAGAGTTAAAACACAGTTTCAGATATCTTTAAATACAGACATATGTTAAAATATATTTGTGGTAAATTGCTCATATTTACCTGCAGGTGTAGTGTTTTGCTATATTTGGCTACTGAATTTGCTAGGCATGGCATCAAAGTATAAGTGCATGTTTATCATTTTTAATAAATGTGGAAATGTACCAATTTTGACTCAATTTATTTGCAAACCACTAAATAAATATGGACAAATACTAATAAGATAGCCCCCAAAAATATGAATAAATACTGATGGGAATGGTGAAAAAAATATATACCATGAAACCGGAAGCCCTACCTGTGAGCCAGCCGCAGGGCGTATGACTGATAAACTGATAAAGGATATCAGGTTAAGGGGAATGATTCAATTAAGTTGAACAGAGGCCTGAATCAGAAATAAATCCTATAACAATCTCTGACCCCTAATAGGACCCCCAAATATAGAAAGGGCCTAGAAGGAAGAAGTTTGGTTCAGACAGGAAAACAGTAGAATTCTAAAGAAACTTGGGGAACACATATAGATTTTGGTAACTCCCCAGACACGAGTGTAGTAACGCCAGGATCAAATTAGAACTTAATATAGCATATGTGAAAAACAAACCTTCGTATCATTCTTTCTGTATATGCATTATTTTCTCTGCCTATGTATTTTGATTGTGTACACATTTGTCAATAAGGGTCTTTTTTGTTTAGTAAAGTTTATGTTTTGTATATGTGTTATGCATAATTGTGACATGAAATACTGTTGAGATCACTATGTATTAGATGTAGGGTTACCTAAGCATTAAGAAAGCTTTGCTAAAGAAAAAGAAGTAAGAAGTACGAACGCAGAGTCAATAAAAGGGACATCTGTGTTTGAAAATTTTGCGTGATTTATGGTGTCAGAGGTAAAGCTGTTGTTAAAGTCTTTGATAAACTGATAAAGTCACTGTTTTCATTGAGCTAAACTAGAGTCTCAGAGATGGAGCGGATGATTTATCTAGGTGTACTGAGGGCAGGTGTACTGGAGTGATAGCAACTTCGCTGGATGGGTCCCTGGATGTGTCAATAAGATAGGTTTGCAAGGCAGTTGCATGGTCATCCCATCATGCTTTGTGCTTCTTTATTGGTTTGAAGTTGTTTCAGGCTGCAAAAATCTCTTTTCTGTGAGTGTCTTAATCATGTTACATCTGCTGAGTGCATTCTATCTATATTGAATATTGTTGCTTGCTTGGCATGGGTTGTACAGCTGAAATTACATTAGTGTCATATGTGCGGAATCCACATTGTACGGTTACTAATTGGGAGTACATCCACATTACGTTATGCCTTTGATGAAGAACTCTGCTAGGGTAGCAGAGACCCTTTACGTTACCAGTAATCTTTATTACATTAAAATTTTAATTTGAAGGTTGACGATAAATTTCAATCCATGCACATTCAGGAGTTTGCATAGGCATCGGAATTTCAAGATGTGTGAACGTTATCACACTCCCACTGTTATCCCATGAAGCCTTCAGCAGATTAAACCTGCTGAAATGTGTTGGGGAAAACTGTGTGATAAAAAGGCAAAATATGTGGATTTCGGATCTATTATTGTAATCCTATTTTTACATTCATAGGGCCAGATGTACAAAGCTTATTTTCATTTGCAAAAGCCCAACTAACAGATACAAGCCATTTACGAATGCAAAAAGGCATTTTTTATGTACAAGACCCAATTTGCGATTTGGTAACCTATTACCGAATTGCAGTTTCGATTTTCGATTCGGTATTAGGAAGGGGCGTGTTTAGGTCATCTCTTCCTAATACCAAATCCCAGTGGTATGTTTGAATGTTTTGCGACCAAAATGCAGTTTGCAAAACATTAGCATTTTACCACCTTTTTCAAGTGGGTGGTAACCCATTGGCAAATAATAGGGGGTCCATAGGGACCCCTTCCCCTTTGTGAATGTTTGTAAAACATTTTTTAAGAGCAGACAGCGATCCCACAGACCACTGCCTGCTCTTAAAAAATAAAAAATAAACTTTTCTTTTTTTTTTTTAAACACATCCTATTTTCTTTTAAGGAAAATGGGCTACATTTAAAAAAATGCTATCACAAAACAAACATATTACAGAAATGGTGGTCTGCTGACCCCAACAGGTCACCATTTCTGTGATTTTGGTAATTCTCAATGAGTCCACTATCAAGCCATTGCCTGCTATTTTCAGGAGTGCATGGGGCTCTTATGCATTGATGGTCACCTGGTGCTGTCACTTTGCATGAAATGGCAAAACATATTTAAAAAATGGGAAGTTCCAAAGTGTGAGACGATTTTGTGTTGTTTGATGTGAGAGGCAAACAGCTAATACGTCTCTTCCTAGCATGTGGGCTCCCTTTCAGTTATAAGGACTGCAATAATGAAACGGATAAAGTGTTAATGATGTTGGTAATTTTTTGTTTGCATTTTCTGCGCTCATAATCATGAATTATTAAGTGCTAACTGCGCGTGGTTTAACAGATTGTTGCACTTAAGTATACTAAATAGAACTTTAAATACAATATATAAGAGAACGGCTCTTAAAAATAAGTGTCCCAAGATGACACAAACTACACACTTATGCAAAATGTGCAAACATACCAAGGGGAGACAACCTTACCTCCATATTGGTAATTTCCGTTATGCAATTTCTTCTTGCCACATGTTTAATAGATGTATTTTAAAAAAGTGATATTTATAACGATTGCTAGCCATAACAACGTTCATAATTAGGACTTGAACTTTGCTCACGGGTACAAAAACATTTAAAAAACTGTTTAAAGTAGGCATAAACAGATTCATCTAGTTCAAAATTAGTCCCTTGTTGAAGCCACTCATAGAGCTTGCATCACTCTTTTTTAATGCCTACATAATATTTGTGTTTCTGGTTGAAAAACTCGAGTTAATTCACAGGATGAACTAAGGTGTGAAGAATTAACTTCGTATTTGTCCAATATAATTTTTTAATTCGCTGAGTTCCATTTGGTTACATTTTTCTCGCTTTGGAAACCAGTTTAAAGTGCATTATGAACGTTTTGCTAAAATAATTTTTTATCATCAATGAACAAAACTTTAGGGGTCCCTTCCTTTGCCCCAGAAATAACCATGGGGCATATTATCAAGGGGGTTTATCTCCGCTTTTTTGGCTTTAAAAGCCAAGAAAGCGGAGATAAAATTATCTCCCTATTACCTAGCTGTCGCTAACACCAGTTAGCGACAGCTAGTAGGAGATAGCGACCATCTTGGGCCCCGCTTTGCATGTCAGTGATATTTATCACTAATGACATGCAAAGTGGGCGTGCCAAGATGTTAGCGACTGGAAACAGTTGCTAACATCGCTATCTCCTATTACCAACTTTTGGAGATATTCGCGCTAAGCGCGAATATCTCCAAAAGCTAACACCTGCCCTGAGCAGTTCTTAGCCATGTTATCCAATGGGAGGTGGATAACATGGCTAAGAGCATTAGCTCGGTAATGCATGAATATCGCGAACTTTTCAGCGATATTCATGCATTGCGGCCATTTTTTATCGCATTTGCAATAAACCTTGGTAATACCAAGGTTTATTTGTGATAAAAATCGCCGCAGGTCAGCGATAATTTTTGTCTCTAATCAAGCAATAGCGATAATTATCGCTATTGCTTGGTAATATGCCCCCATATCCCTCCCTTTTGCAGGAATCACTTTCTGAGTGCTTTCAGTCGGAAACAAACACATTGCCATTTTTTTGCACGAGTAGTAGATCACACGTAAGTGTGAATAAGTTTGTGTTCTTTTTGTTACATCATTCGTGAGTTCATTATATGTGTCTCTTAACACGGACTTGGAATTACAAATGAGAAGCAGCAGGGACTCTCCAGCAGATATCTTAAAGCTTAGATGTTCTGCTTATTTTTTCACGTTCCTTTGTCCAGCATATCATTGAGTTGGTTTGATAATAGCCATCTTCAAAGAATCTGTGCAATACAATGAAGTCAACTAGCTCAGGGTGATGAGCCCTAAATTCCACAACCAGTGCCTAGGATTGCCCCCCTTTTTTAAATGACTAGCAATGTCACACTTGAAGGGATGTTGTCTCAGTAGCCTAACACTTGTTTGTGCTTTGCCTAGGAGTCTAGGACGGTGACAAGTAAAAAGTCTTCAGTGAAAAAGTGTACATCCACAGGTTTAGTTCGTCCCTTGATTCTAGGGTTATATCACTTGAAAAAGTCTGCAGGCATGCCATGCTACAGCCGGATTATGATTAGGGAGCACTGCCCCAGTCTGCACCGCGGTGCACCTTTATTGTTTACTTTGTTTTGTTTTACGTTTACCCTCTTGATGCATATACTGTAAAGCACTCTGATAATCTCGGTGGTCATATACGCACTATATAAAACTTTCTAAATAATATAAATAAAATAAAAAAAATAAAAAATTGTGCTTGCCCAACAGTTTAGATCACAACAGTGCACTCGATTATGGCAAAAATATGCTTTGCTTGACTAAGGTGAGTTTACGTCTGTGATGGAGACAGTGCTGAAGTGACATACTAGTTTCAAACTGTGGCTCTGTATATCAGTGCAGGAGTTAGACAGGGTATGTCGCCGACCCTCCCTCAGGCCAGAGCTGCCGGTGCCAGCACACCAACAGAACGCCATTGGGGTTTCTGGACCTAATGTGCCTCTTCTTTAGTAGTGACCATGCCTGAGGTGGAACTAACTGCACATCACTTCCTATGCAGTGCACAATCAGAGTAGATAGCAATACTATGTGGCCTACAGACTTATGAATTTACTACATGGCACAGTAAGCAAACACACTCCTTTGCAAATGACTATGTCACCATGTAAATGCCAAAATTCACTTTTGAGATTACGCAACTATACCTGCAGGACAGGTATTACAGAAGGGGCCGTGAAATGTTTCTAAAGCCCATTCTGTAATACGAAAGTCATAAGGAGTTACAAAAAAGGGCACACACATGAATTGCATCATTGGGTCACTTGTCTACCCTGGTGCCCCCAGTGTGCAAATAATCAAGAGGAATGCTTACAATTTAATGTACGTTACATTTTTCTCATGCACGCATTAGTACCATTACCATGAGGTCCCTCCAGTCCTCATCCCATTCATTATAATATGAGATATATATATTGTGCAGATAGAAAAAAGAACGAAAGGAAAGCTGGATCCCCTATCCCACCCACTCCCATCGGGAGTACTTAGGACGTATTTACCCAGCATTTCTTCTGTCCACAGGGCTGTTCTGATTTGCGGGCATGTGTCTTGGTGCCTGGGCCGGGTAGAGGACACGTTGCGGCAGCATGTTGTGGTATGGTGGAACATGTCTCCCTGTCTGCTGGGCTGATAGGGGTACAAAAGGGGGTAGTGATGGTCGGAGCATCTGAGTCAATCAAACACTCACACCCAGTCAAAAGATCTGGGTTTAATCCATCACTGTTCTTTAGCCCACTCTGCCAACCCAGTTCAGACATGGCTATATGCAAATCTGTCTGACCCTGTGCCTCATGGGAACAGTCCATCCCGAACTGCCAAGCCATGTCGTCCCTGGACCGGAAACAAGCTTCGGAGGGCCGGTTTCTGGCATTCCAGCCGTCTTCAGCCTGGCTTGCTTGAATCCAGTGGCAAAGTGAGCAAGGGACTCACGTCTGAGCATACCCTGCCACACTTATGGCGGCCAAAAGCGGTACAAAAGGGGGTGGTGATGGACGGAGCATCTGAGTCAATCAAACACTCACACCCAGTCAAAAGATCTGGGTTTAATCCATCACCGTTCTTTAGCCCACTTTGTCACCCAGAGTGAGACGGGTATGCTCTGACGTGAGTCCCGTTCTCTCCATGCCACTGGAATCAAGCTATCCAGACTGTTGGATGCTTGTTTCCAGTCCAGGGAGGACCTGGCTTGGCAGTTCGGGCTGGACTGTACCCATGGGGCACAGGGTCAAGACTGATTTGCATATGGCTGGGGTCAAACTGGAAAGGCATGGTGAGCAAAAAAACTATGGATTTAGGCCCAGATCTCTGTACTGGGGTGAATGTAAGACATTGTTCTGCATTCTGTCCATCACCTGTTGTTTTTTGGGCTGAAAGGGGGGCATGCAGTTTATTTCTACAGTGTTTCGTACTGGCAACAGTGATGGGAGGCTGGGGTTATTTGGTGCGGGTGCGCTTCCAGTTGTATTGACTGTTTTCCGCTTAGGGAAGCTGGACGATGTTGACACGCTATGTTGAATGCCCGCCTATAGTGTTGGGAGTCGGCGTCAGTGTTGGAACATGGGCAGGGATTCCAGATGCCTTCTTATGCTGGTCCTGTGGTGTGTACCACATACCGGTTATATTGTTGCTACTTAGTTGTGGGTCTGTAGTTTGCTAGTCTGCTGGGGCTGTTTGGACCTGTGCTGATTCTCCGGAAGCACTTTCCTGAGTCAATGGGAAACATTCTAGGAAGCAGGGACATGTTGAAGAGTCTTCGTATTCCACCTCTGTTTCCTCTCCTTCTTCTCCTTTCCTGCCCTAGCTCTAAATGACACAGGGAAGGAGATGATGCCAGGCAGAAGTGTCTGATCAGGGAGACCTTGCTGGATATGGGTGGAGGGGGAAAGCCCAAGGGCTCTGTCCCTGTGCCAGTTTTGCATTCCTCTGGATCAGATGAGGAGAGTCTGGGTGCCGAGGAACACAAAGGGACATGTTGCCAGAAGTGTTGAGGCATGTCAAATCCAATATGTGTTTCCCAGAGGAGGAGTTGTCGGGCACTTTGGCTGGGTCGCTGCTGTCCCAGTTTTAAAGTGCGACCACTGGGGATGTTCCGGTGCACCCCTCCATCCATGAGGTATTCAAGAGGAAGTGGAAGGACCCTAATAAAATTATGCTTCCCGGGTACATGGCCAAATTAGACCCTCTTCAGGACATGCCTAAAGGATTGCATGATTCTATTGCCATGGGTTCCTTTGTGGACATTCTGGTGGGGAGAACCTCTCTGACTGAGGAGGCTGTGCTCAGGGATTCGGTGGACAAAAAGATGAACACATCCCTTAGGAAGATGTACTTGGGCTTTCATTTGTCCCTACATGCTGGTATTTATGGTACCTATGTAGCCCAATCCCTCATTTCGGAGGTCAAGGCCCTGTATAGGTCACTGGATGACACTTCTGACTTGGAACAGAACAAACACCATTTTGACTTTCTATCAGATGTATCCTCTGATGTGGTGAGGGCCTCTGCTTTGACTGGTGGGGCCTGTGTGGTGCATCACTGTAATCTGGTCTTGAAGGACTGGAAGATGGATTCCGCACAGAAGTCTTCAGCCTAGAGATTGACTTTCCAGGGGAATATTCTGTTTGCAGAGGAGTAGGAGGGTAAGCTGCACATGCTTTTGAAGGAGAAAAAGCACTCTTGCCTGAAGCATGCCACGTCTGAGAAGCGGTTTTCAAAACCAAAGTCTCCCTTCCACCAGCTGTGTCAGTGGCAGTAACCCTGTGGCCTGGGCAGGTTTCCGTTTGGCAGAGGAAGAGACAGGAAGGCCAAGTGTCCCCCGCTGAAGCCACATTCCTGACCATAAGAGGGGATATGGGAATTTGTGGACAGCGAATGAATTCTGAACTTTCTTCAGCCTGGGAAAAACCTTATTCAGACTATTGGGTGCTGGACATTATAAAACAGGGCTACAGGATAGAGTTTTCAGTGACTCCTTCAGATTACGGGATTCATCTGACTCCTTGGCCCTCCACTCTGGTCAAGAGGACTGCATTGTCAGAGGGGATTTTCTCACTGCTATCGAAGGGTGGCATTCTGGAAGTCCCGCCATTGGAGTAGGGCAAGGGCTTTTACTCGAAAATCTTCCTGGTGCACAAGTATATGGCAAGTATATGGCAGGCTTTTGGCTGGTGTTTGACTTGAAGGCTCTGAACAAGTTTGTCATCCACCTACCCTTCAAGATGGATACTCTCGAGAGAATGATCCTGTTGGTGCTCAGGGATATTCGGATGTGCACCCTGGAGCTGCAGGATGCATACTATCACATTCCAATCCATCCCCACAACCAGCAGTATCTCAGATTCAGCGTTCACAGTGTTCATTATCAGTTTTATGCCCTGCTATTTAGCCTTCGTTCTGCGCTGTGGATTTTCACCAAGAGGGTGGCTCCACGGTGGCTTCCTTGCAACTCCAGGGCATCCACCTCTATCCTTATCTGGACGATTAGCTACTCCATGCCCCATCTCTGGAGCAGCTTTTTCTTGATCTACAAGTGGTTTGTTTGTTCCTGTCGGATCATGGGTTCCATTTATTGGGGCCAGATTCGGCACCGACTTGGACAGGGTGTTCTTGCCGGTCCCAGGGCTATGGACTTGAGGTCCCTAGCTGTGAATGTGATGGGGGCGGAGTGGTGTGTCTTTTCAACATTGGCTGTGGTTGCGACTTCTAGGTCCCCCTTTATGTTGGGGCTTGGTAGTTCAGAAGGAAAGCTGGGTAAGTATGTCTTAAGTACTTCCGTAGGGGGGGGGGATGGGATAGGGGATCCAGTGTTAATTAAGTTATTTTTTCTGTCCGTGAGATATATATATATATATATCTTATATTGTAGTGAATGGGAGGAGGACCACGGGTCCAGGAGTTATACAGATTACCGGTAAGTAATAGGGCATTATTAAAATTGTTAGGTGCTATCTTCTATTATAAGAACATATTTTTTCATCATAATTAGAGCTATATTATGGTTCTAGGACTTTTCCTCGTGGGACAGTCACGAACACATGCTTGCGATGGACATTGTCCCGTAGTCAAATGCCTGTCTAATGGTGTTTGACTTTAATTAAACCCATCCACCCAGTTCCTTTCCATTTTATTAATTCCACAGGGTACCTTTTCTATTTTTCTATGCCACTAATCCACCAAAATATCTATTTTAGGAAAGAGCGGTTTCTTTACGTAGCACTAAGGAAAGTGGGTTGTGACTCAATGATGATGCTTTGTTCTGCTTGGTCGGCCCACATTTTTATTTTCCATAGGGTATCTATGACCCCCTGTTTTTGTTTTTTTCTGTTTACAACAGTACCCCTCTTTGCCCCTACTTCCACCACCATTGATATTCCCCTGCCACACCTATCACTCAGTGAAATCCCATGTGGTGATGCAGTGAGTCAATTGTCCAGCGCTGGGAAGAATCAGAGTTCATGTCCCCCAACCCTGTATTGTGACTCATATTGATTTCAGGTAACATCTTTCAATATTTCTGTAGATGACGTTTTCATCATAAATTCCGGGAGGTCCAGGGACTCGAGGATTGGAGATATCAAATGGAGGTAGGGGCTCTATGCCTGCATCCACTCTTTCCTAAGGTATTTGGTGGTAGCATCTCCCATTTATTTGACTACTTAAATGATTTCCTGCAACATTTATCTCTGTGATGGGTGATCTTTACATCCTCTGAGGCGTGAGATGCTTTGATGGTTTTAACTGGGTAAGGCATGTCTGTATGGTAAATCCTTTGCTGTGCACACCAAAAGGTGACTATTAGCAGAATATTGATCAGTGTCAGGAAGACTGAAATGTCTGACTCAACGAGACGGTTCCAATGTCCACGACATTTGACTAGCTGGGAGGATTATTAATGATGTACACAACAATTCTTACAACAAACATCAGACACTGAGCCATAGGCATGGTGATGGCTAATTTTCACTGAGGTCTATGGTAATAGTGCAGTGTTGGGGAATGGGAGGAGGCACACTACTATTCAGCGGAGTACTACTCGCCTATGGCCTCAGCATTGAGACTAAACAGCTGCAAGTAATAGTTTATTGGGGACTTAGCTGTAAATTGGGAAAAGTGACATTTTGCAAGCTGGGCTCTAATTACCAAAGATGTGCTGTTCAATCTCAAGTATCTATCTACAACCACAATATAGTTCAAATGCACTGTGCCTCTTGCAAATCCTTACATCACTACATCATTACTATTAATTGTATATGCAATTTACTACCTCATGGACACCATTACATTCCCAATGACTTTACTCTGTCAGGTTCCCTAAAGCTCACTGTAACATTTAACCCTGTATCTTGACTTGGCCCCACCTAAACCTGATCCTTAAACATTCAACTTTAAAGTTTAAACCTCAACTCTAACTACTGAAACAGTAACCCCAATCAGTATTGAGAAACAGAACCACAACCCTGTAACACTGAATTCAAGCCTAAGCCTAAAGCCTACCTCTAACCAAATCCTATGCCAACCATAACCCAAAGCGCTTCTCTAATCCTAAATCCAGCCCAACCTCCAACCTCTAACACTAAACCCACCCTGCCTCTAATCTAACCCTACACCTAACTTCAAGCACTAACCTCTAATCCTGTACATGATGGTACTGCACATAGTGGCACTGTGAAATATTGGCAATGTTATCATTGCAACGTGATGTTGCTCTCCCTAGTGTGCTAGGAGAATAGTGTCAAAAGATTATTCACAGATGATTGTGCCCCTCCCAGAGACAGCCTGATTCTGCAAACCCCAGTACATCTGCTGTAAATGTAAAGTTAAGTGTTTATAACCATCTCTGGCTTGCAATAATGCAATGGGCATTTTATTACTGCTCTCAGACATGACAGAGGGGGTATTGATTGTAAACCTAGGACTCTGATTTAGAGGTGTACTCAATGAAAAGCTAGGAGTAGACTGTGGGGAAGGTAGCCTTCTAAACTAATACACCTATCGCAGAGATCTGTGTGAAAATGGCAAGTCAGAGAGGAGTGATTGAGTAATTTTCCTTGGAAGACTGATGAAATGAGTACCATAGAGCTGGGGAAAGTAAATGTAAATGTAAATTGATACTTGTATAGCGCACTACTCACCCGCAAGGGTCTCAAGGCGCTTGTAAGAATACCGCTGTGAAACCCATCCTGGCTTTCCCTGTGAGGCGTCCTCTCCTGGGCACCCCCAAGGTGGAGGCCAGGCATCCTTAGCGTTGTGGGGCTGTTGTGGAGATTAAGCAAGCTATTGCCCAGAGTTGCAGAGTGGGACTCCATGATTGGAAAAGGCACCAAGGCGAGAATTATCAGGTCCGTGGAATTTTGGAGCCCAAGACCCGCCGAGGCGGGGGAATTGAACCCTGGTCCCGGGCTAGACCTCTGCATCAGGGTCTGCCGCTCTAATCATTGAGCCACACTTCTCCCCACACTTGCTGTTATCCCCAAGACACCATGTGTCAGAATCCCTTTCAGAGTGCATTGGGGCAGGAAGGAGCTACTGGCCCCAACAGTGGAAACTGTGGCATTTTTTCTCCTGATGTCCCAGGGCCTGACCTACTATAGTGCCTAAGTAGCTGGGTCAAATACTACTCCTTCATCTCTTGACACTCAGTGATATCGCAGGTCGAGCAGTTAAAGGCTTCTTCAGGAAGAGGTAGATGCAACATATGGAAGGACTCATAACTCAAAATACCCACAGTGACCCAGATTAGATGACTGTCCAGTCAATCTTTAGTGTAAAAAGAAATATTGTTTTATGTTGTTAAACATCTCACACTATTTATTTTATCTTTAGGAGTTTGTATAGCACGCAGCTACCCCAACAGAGGTGTCCCGGTGCTGAGGCAGTCAACTGAATAGATAGGAGTGGGAAGGAACTAGGTGTAGTTGAAAAGCAAGGATTTGAGGGCATGGTGGAAGGTTATTTCCATCTCTGATAAGCGGATAGAGAGTGGCAGGGCATTCCAGAGTCTAGTACTCCAGACTGCAAAGGCTCTGCCGCCTGTCCTTGCCTTACAAAAATTGGGAATGACAAGGAGACACAGATGGTTGGATCTCAGGGTCTGGGCATGATGGTAATGTTGGAGTCTGTTTTTCAGATACACTAAATAATCTGCACAAGTATTTTCTCAAGTTTAGTGCACTGGCTCTTGGCATGGCATTGCTCCCTCTGTAGGGCCTCACGTTCCCCTCCTCCTCCATCGCTCTATACTTGGCATCTCTGGTGGACTTTAGAAGGGCACCACATGTGGTGCCCACACTAGCAATGTGCTTCAATGTCTGGCTTTGACCTTGAAAGTTTTGAGCTGCTTGGGGGGTAAGCCAAAGAGCTCGAAAAAGTGTTACATGGGCATTCTGAAGAGTTCAGAAGCTGGTGAACATCTCGTCTGCATGCTAAATAATGAGCAGCTTGCACTGTGCCCTTCCCACAGTCGGAGCTACTAGGCAGTCGCATATGGTGATGGCTTCCACTTGCAATGCTTCTTCTTCTCAGTTCCTACCATAAGACAGTTAAGCAGCAGTTCTCCTGTAGGTGATTTCTTGACTTATTCCTGAGTCCCTCCACTGGTTGCAGGGACATCCCAGAAATGGTGAATATCTTGAAACACAACTAATAAAGCACCAAAAAAGATATGAGCCCCAATCAAATTGCAGAGACAACTTTTTCAATTCTTCTTTTTTAATGTTTTCATTTGTAAAACTATCCCATTATTACAGCACAAAACAACGAATGCTTTTCATCCAAAGATTGGACTTTTTCAGGGCAAAATAATATATATTCAATATGTATCCATGGCCTATCTGCCCCTTGATAGTCCAGAGATTGCAGATAACGAGAATAGAAATTATTTTAATCAAAAGGTCTGGGACAATCTGCCCCCGTAATCAGTGCAGTGAACTGCACCGAGTGGTCTTACAGGTCCACCCCTTCCTTCTCTATCAACAGCTCTGAAATGACGAAAGTCCCATGGTCACAGATACAGGCAACTGTTCTAATCATGTTGAATCCTGTGGGTGATGGCGCAACAGTCTCAGTGCCTCAGTAACATACACAGCAATGGTGCCAAGAATCTTACTGACAATGGGCAAAGCCCCACCAGTCACAGAGGTGCCCTCCTGGCACATGCGGATCACAGAATGGGTGACAGCCTGATCTGCGACACTAGGCTCCAGCCTGCAACTTCACTGTAGCCCGACACAGTTGCTAACTTTCCAAGAGATGGCACTTTTGCAACACTGGTTCCAATTGGACGGGGTGCCTCACACTCTGCTCTTCAGGATTTAGTTGCCTAAATTTCTGCTGGGTTCCCGCCCTCCAAGTTCACTCTTCTTCATCATAGGGCACACTGGCCTGGGCAGGAAAATAGAAGGTTGGTGCTCCAGGCACAGATCAAGTGTTCTTGGGCCTGAGTGAGGGCCCCTTACCCAGATGAGAGACTGACATATCTTGAACCTCAGTCCTGTTTCCAGCCTCATGTAGTATTGGGTATTGTCCCTCTCCTGATAAAATGGTGTTGTTCAACAAAATATGTTATTCATTCTTTCATCTTTATAGTCCAAATCCAGACACAGAGATAATGTTGTGTCTCACCATGAACATTTGTTTGGTGATGTCAGCTCCTTTAAAGTGCTCTCGCCTCTACACTGCCCTTTGTCAAAAGGGCAATCTACCACAGCACACCAGCTCCAAGTCTGGGTGACCCATAACACCGGCCCAGGGAGTAACCAGGGATCACACCTGACTGTCAGCCTCCACTGAAATATACCCCATTAAGCTTCAAAGTACTGCTCATTCCTCTCCATGAAAGTTCTGTGGTAGTGGCAAACGTATCAGTCTCACCATCTCACTGTCAGTGAGCCCAGGCCCGAATGATCAGTAACTCTTCATGGAATCAAAGAGCCCTTTGTTATGCACAGAGGATGCTCTGCACCTTCAGTGTGTGTCCCACCGATACCTACAGGAATGTCAGCAAATACACATCTCTCTGGAGGGTGCAGTCGTCACCTCTCCAGCCACTGAGGCCATGGGCTTCCAAAATGAAACCCACGTGCTCCATGGTTTGTACCATCTACAGGAACACACATGTAATCAAGCCCACACACTCAAGTATCACCTATTGAATGGTGCTACACACAATCCTTGCTGGCTTACGGTCAGGAAAATACAGATTCACAGAATGATACATGAGTGGGCCAGTAGTTCCCAATCCAGTGACACAGGGGAAAAAGCCTGTTCACATTTCTGTTTCTACTAAACACAAAATGGGTATGCTGTCCCTTCCACACTTGTGTCACTTAACTCCAGGTAAGGGCAGTGGCCCTCTACCTTCACAGGGGTAGTACTTGGTGTACCCCCTCCAGGTCTAGGCGTACTGCATTACAGTGAGACAGGCCTAGTTCATGGGCATATGCATGATTAGTGTTTTCCCATGGCCATATATTAGTACTAGAGATCCAGATATTGTTGCTGCTGGGTTACCCAGGTCATGGGCCCATGTATGGGACTTTCCACTTCAACACCGTCTGAATGCACTATGCATATTTTCAGAATATTTATTATAAAGGTAGGGGCTGTAATCTGCGTGATATTAACTTCATGAACTGACAACGAAGGCCTCCAATACAGAAGATAGACAAGCATTAGAAATGCAATAGGTCTCGCAGCATTAGAGTTAGTGCTTTTAGAATTGTTTATGGGTTTTTTTGTAAATCTTTAGCATGAGGTTGAGGGTGAGTGAGGGTGAGTGAGGGTGAGGGGTTGAGGGTGAGTGAGGGTGAGGCTGAGGGGTTGAGGGTGAGGGTGAGTGAGGGTGAGGCAGAGAGGTTGAGGGTGAGGGTGAGTGAGGGTGAGTGAGGGGTTGAGGGTGAGGGGTTGAGGGTGAGTGAGGGTGAGGGGTTGAGGGTGGGTGAGGGGTTGAGGGTGAGTGAGGGGTTGAGGGTGAGTGAGGGGTTGAGGGTGAGTGAGGGTGAGTGAGCGAGTGAGGGGTTGAGGGTGAGGGGTTGAGGGTGAGTGAGAGTGAGGGGTTGAGGGTGAGTGAGGTTGAGTGAGGGTGAGGGGTTGAGAGTGAGGGGTTGAGGGTGAGTGAGGGTGAGGGGTTGAGGTTGAGTGAGGGTGAGGGTGAGTGAGGGTGAGTGAGGGTGAGGGGTTGAGGGTGAGTGAGGGTGAGTGAGGGGTTGAGGGTGAGGGGTTGAGGGTGAGGGGTTGAGGGTGAGGGGTTGAGTGTGAGTGAGGGTGAGGGGTTGAGGGTGAGTGAGGTTGAGGGTGAGTGAGGGTGAGGGGTTGAGGGTGAGTGAGGGTGAGGGTGAGTGAGTGAGGGTGAGGGTGAGGGTGAGTGAGGGTGAGGGGTTGAGGGTGAGTGAGGGTGAGGGGTTGAGGGTGAGTGAGGTTGAGGGTGAGTGAGGGTGAGGGGTTGAGGGTGAGTGAGGGTGAGTGAGGGTGAGGGTTGAGGGTGAGTGAGTGAGGGTGAGGGGTTGAGGGTGAGGGTGAGTGAGGGTGAGGGTGAGTGAGGGTGAGGGGTTGAGGGTGAGTGAGGGTGAGGGGTTGAGGGTGAGTGAGGGTGAGTGAGGGTGAGGGGTTGAGGGTGAGTGAGGGGTTGAGGGTGAGTGAGGGTGAGGTTGGGTGAGGGGTTGAGGGTGAGTGAGGGTGAGTGAGGGTGAGTGAGGGTGAGGGGTTGAGGGTGAGTGAGGCTGAGGGGTTGAGGGTGAGTAAGGGTGAGTGAGGGTGAGGGTGAGCGAGGGTGAGGGGTTGAGGGTGAGTGAGGGTGAGAGAGTGAGGGTGAGTGAGGGTGAGGCTGAGGGGTTGAGGGTGAGTGAGGGTGAGTGAGGGGTTGAGGGTGAGGGGTTGAGGGTGAGTGAGGGTGAGGGGTTGAGGGTGAGTGAGGGTGAGGGGTTGAGGGTGAGTGAGGGTGAGGGGTTGAGGGTGAGTGAGGGTGAGGGGTTGAGGGTGAGTGAGGGTGAGTGAGGGTGGGTGAGGGGGTGAGGGGGTGAGGGATTGAGGGTGAGTGAGGGTGAGGGGTTGAGGGTGAGTGAGGGTTAGTGAGGGTGAGGGTGAGTGAGGGTGAGGGTGAGTGAGGGGTTGAGGGTGAGTCAGAGTGAGGGTGAGTGAGGGTGAGTGAGGGTGAGGGTGAGTGAGGGTGAGTGAGGGTGAGTGTGATTTAGGGTGAGTGTGAGTTAGGGTGAGTGAGTTAGGGTGAGGGGTTGAGGGTGGGTGAGGGTGAGGGGTTGAGGGTGAGTGAGAGTGAGTGAGGGTGGGTGAGGGTGAGTGAGGGTGAGGGGTTGAGGTTGAGGGTGAGTGAGGGTGAGGGCGAGTGAGGTGTTGAGGGTGAGTGAGGGTGAGGGTGAGGGGTTGAGGGTGAGGGTAGGTGAGGGGTTGAGGGTGCAATCGATAGAGTGAGGGCGATAAATAGATACATATAGTGAGGGCGATAGATAGAGTGAGGGCCAAAGAGTGAGTGCGATAGATAGATACATAGAGTGAGGGCGGTACCATCGGACGCTTGTTCAATGTATGCTGCCTGAAAAAAAAAAAAAAAAGAATACCTTGCACAAAATTCTGGAAATATCGAACACTATTGGGGAATGTGAGAGTAAGAGAAGCAAGTGAAATATATACATGAATGACAGATAATTTAAACTTTTTTACACTCATTGTTCAACATTCGGTGGGTCTTTCTGCCTATAAAATAAGGACCTAAATACAGGGCCCCAAAAGGGACCCGTTTCAAAGTCCTGAGAAGAGAGCACTGTCCTTGATTTTCGCCCTGTATTTCAAAACAGTATTTTAACTCTAAAAATGCACCACTTAAAAAGCACTAAGGACCTTCATCTCTATAATGGTCGCTGCTCTCATGCTTTGCACTTGTCCTAGATTTCATCATAAGCAGCAGTGCACTACATTTTTGAAAATTTGATTTTATAAACCAGCACTTGCATCTTACATTTTCATAATGCACTGTCCTAGATCGTTCAATGAGTATCTGCACATCCATCTCTATAATAGTCTCCGTTTCCTCAGATTTTACCTTTCTTTTGATCATATAATAAGCACTCGCATTTTAAGCTGAGTAGGGTGCAGATCTCATAAGGGTGTATTCAATCTGCCCCCACCAGCCCTGTACTCGAAACAGAGCATCCGCACTTTAACTCTTAGCACGCCGATGCACAGTCTGATGATGAAGAGGCTGCCGAGGCTGGAGGGAAGGCTTTAATTGAGTTTATTGCTATGAATTTAAGTTGACGGTTCCATTGTATATATTATGGGTTTAAGTTGCTCATCGTGTATTACACTGAAATGGTTTTTATTAATCAAGCATCAAAGAATTATATAATAGTCAAGTCTGTTTTTAATGACTACCGGGTCTGACAATCGGACTACTTAAAGCCCTGGCTGTCTGAATGCACACAAAGAACCAGTACCAAGTCAGGCGATGCAACAGTGCCGACATGGTAAAGGTTCGCTCCTGGAATTTACAAAGCAAACGATGCACTGAGACGTGCCGATAAAATGGAGTGATTTGGCACTTCGAGAAAGAGCGCATTTCCATCTTCTGTCCCGAGTTCTGCCAGAGGAGTGGATATGTCGTCTTCTACACTGCCAGTGTCCTACACCACGAGGGTATGCCATGCACCCTGTCACCGTCAGAACACACTATCCATTAGCCACTGCAAGAACACTGGCCACCTTCGTTAACCTGCACAAAACTACATTTCAGCGAGTGGCTCTAAGCAAGGCGCAGTGTCAGTGTGACTCGCACCCTGTCTGATGCACTATATAAAAATAAAAGAAGGTTTGTAAGCTATAACTCCACTGACCTTGGCAATCGATCGTAAGTTAAAGCGGCCAGCAGCCATAGTAGTGCTTGGGGTGGGGGTTGAGGGTGGGAGGGGGGGTCACCGAGGAACTTCCTGTGTATTGGCAGGGCACAAGAACGTTCGTCACCGTCTGGTATGATAACTGATTGAAAACAACTTCAGCTTTAAAACAAGCGCTGGCAAAGTTCCTTGCCGAAAACGTGCAGGCGAGGTGCGACACGGCAGGACGGAAGGAAGAGAGGGGAGGGGGAGGAGAAATGCGACACGGCGGGAGGGGGCGGGCAGGGGAGGGGGCGGAGAGGGGAGAGGTGCGACACGACGGAAGGAAGAGAGGGGAGGGGGAGGAGAAATGCGACACGGCGGGAGGGGGCGGAGGGGTAAACAAAGACGGACGTGCACGCGCCCGTGAGTTTTAAGGTCAATGCGCATGCGCATAAGCTTAATGCGCATGCGCATTGACCTTAAAACTCACGGGCACTGCAAGGAATCACCACGATTCCTTGCAGTGTGTCTAAAGAGTGGATAACTCGCAATAGTCTCGCTTTGCTCGATGCGCATGCGCATCGGCAACAGGCGAGACCTAAAAAAGAATGGGGGCGATGCACTTAAATGATGCAGATTGTTAGATGAATTTTGTTGAAATAATGTAAGCAAGTACAGCTTCAAGGACAAATATTAGATAAAAACATTACTTTTTCCTATTTTGTTCTTGTACTCAGCTAGTACATTAGGACTGCCTTTGTGCTTTTACTGAGCTATTTGCAACATAATAGCCACTCACCTTCAGTTCAAACTTCAAATAGCATTGAATCAATAGGTTTAATACTTGTGTTGAATTTTCTTGCACAAATAATTAAAAAACATTCTCTATTTGAAATTACTTCGCCCCCACACCTATTTCTCAGGAAAAAAGAGAAAGACATGAATTGGGTACATCACATGCAGCTGAGACTTAGATACAATGTTTCTCCATTTCAAGTTTGTATTCCCACTTAGTAAGAAAACAAGATGTTTGTTTCTTCTATGAGATACAACTCATCACCTTGGTAAATTCCAAAATACTAAGGGGCAGAATTTCAAGCCCCTAGCGCCTCTTTTACACTGCTGTTGCATCACTTTTGTGATGCAGCGGTGGCGCAAAGCCAGTGCCATGCTATAGGGTATTTACAATGTGACACATCTGGGAGATGCGTCACAATATAAAGCCCTGCGCCACATGTAGGCATTCTGGAGCGGGGGGGGGGGGGTGGGTTCCGGCGCAGGAACGCCTCCTAAAAGTGGCTGAGTGAAATCTACAAGATTTCACTCAGTCCCTTTTAAGGCCATGCTGCTTCAAAACCCCGCGCCTGCTTGAAGCAGGCGTAAGGGTTGACGCAGCATGTTAGGGATAGGTCACCCCCGAGCCTTGCTGGAGCTACGTCGCGCTTGTGATGCAACTCCAGCAATGCGCCACCTTTCCGATGGAGGATGCAACACACATCTGCCCATCCGTGCGCCACGGTGCGCCGCATTGTAAATGCGACGCATCAGCACGGGTGGGCAGATGCATCGCAACTTTTCTGGCGCATCCCTGCTGGTTAGCAGAGATGCGCTAGAAGTAGTAACTCTGCCCATATATTTTGTTTCTTATCAGATGTGGAGCCCAGCAGCCCCATGAATTTTGTTCTATTTCAATTTTACAGTACTCCATTTAATTAAGATTTTGGGCATGAGCCTCAGTGTGTGTCTTAATTCACAAGAATCTTTGATCAACCACTTCACACATGATGCAACTAGGACCTTTCGAACAGCTAAAGCAGATGGTTATTTTGAGAACAGGGCCCCACATTCCCAAGGGCAGATACAAACTTTATTTAATTAAAAATAAAACTTTTCAAAACAGCCAGGGGTTATGTGATGCTTGTGAGATATTCACTGCTCCTCCACCTCGAGCACCCCATGATGCCCTGGGAGGGACTGTTTGCATTGGTTGTCCTCCTATAGTGGTGGCCAAAGGATTGCCGGGTCACCACCAATGTTAAAAAGAAAAGCGTGCGGGGGATGCAGTAGTGCAGCAGCTCCCCCCAAAAGGTTTTAAAAGTACTGACCTGATGTTTGTGGGGTCACGTATCCGGCTGGTAGATCAATGGCTCACGTGGTGTCTACGCACAGCATATGTAGACGATCCAGTTTGGCAGCTTGCTGATAGGAACTTATTTTTTTAACCGCCACATTGTTGAGAGCTGTTAGACTCTTTGCCAATTACTGCTATTCATCCATGGAAATAAAAGTATCTATATAAACGTCTCCCGGTACTGAACGAGAAATCTGAGTCCGGTAGGGACACTGTCCTTGTTGAAAAACGATTGTGTTCATGTACTTGACACTACATGAAAGTGTTTTAGATTATATTTCACCCTTACAAGACATTACTGCACATTTTGCCAGCAGCCTAGTGGCCATCCTCACAGTTTGTCCCCTGCCTGTTCTGTGACTATTGTGGGTATCTGGAAAGGTCCTGAAGAAGGTGGCCGCACTACTCCCCTCAGCCACCGAAACACATGTCAACCTGATGTTCAGATCTTGTTGAACATATGGCTCACACTTAGTCATGGAGATTCTGCAATCTTAGTCTCCCTTTTTCCCAGATGCATTTTTGTGAATGTTGTATGAGTCTGTATGTGTTTGGATGAGTTTTGTATCCTGTCTTTTTGGTATATGTAAATGTTTTTTTCCGGGGTTACCTGTTAAGCAGTATATTGTATGTATTTCTGAATTATATGTGTAAATACTGCTGACTTTTATCTACATATATCTATATTTTAAAAAAATGTTTTTAAAGAAAGAATAAAGGAATGAACTACAATTGAATATATAAAGAACTTACATAAACAATGATGATAAAACCAATTTTGTTAGCCCTGTTGATATGATCTTAATGGTTGTGGAGCCCATGCTGAACTTAGTTTTGTGATGACAAAAGAAATATAGGTCTTGAGGGAGCCCTTTACTGTATGTGGGGTCAAGGAATCATTGACCCTCTGAGATGTTTTACATAATTTTTGAAGCACTAACAAGGCTGGAGCTTTTGCCACATAGCTGGTAGTACAGCACTCACTATGTTCTGTGGCTTCATCTAATGTGGGCTAAAGGTGTATAAAGAAGGTACATAAAATAAAATGCTCTCTGAGGGATGGATCTATGGTTGCATTTTATGTGAAAAGAAAATGATTTTATGATTTCATTCTAAATGGCCTGAAAGTATACAAAAAAACACAGACATGGTTTATTCATTTTAACATGCTTTATTGCCATGATAATGTTGATAGTGATTGCTGATCAAGGTGAATATGCTTTATTACCATTAATAAGTGTATTTACACATGGTTATAATTGATGATTGTATTTACAAACAAAATGATTGCGTTTTAAACACATGGTTTGTGGATCTTGGACCAATATTCAGAGCAATAGACTTATCTTAAATGTTTATATGACCTTCTAAGGGTTCAACAGTGATTATGCAATTTCCTCCAGTGTATTTTCCATCTGCCTGATGTATATATTTGTAAATTATTGCATAGTATTTAGTAGTGAGTGTATATTAAATGTACTTTTCATTTTTCTAAAGTTAAAGCACTGATGGGGCATTCATTTAGTCAGTGTCATTATTGTGTGTCAGTCAATGGTGGTTACTAGCTCACACCACCTCCCCTGGGTACCCCTTGGACTGCTCTGCCTCAATACCCCGAGAGAGTCAAGCCCTCCAATAGGGTGCTTGCCTCCCTGTATGGAGAAGTTGTGGACCTATTATTTGTGCAGGCCACACAATTAATAACCCAATTTTCTGCAGTAATGATCATTATTATTATAAGAAGATGATGAAGAAGACAAATACAAGTATTGGAATTATACTCTTTCTCTTAATATTATTGTTGTAATTATTATTATTAGTTGTAGTAGTAGTAATATTTTTCACTCGCATATAAGTAACTAACTCAATAAAGTGAACGATCTCTAAGCCCTATTGATAAGCAATGTTTAAAATCCAAAGTCATACTGTTCATTGTGGAGGGATAGAAGATTGAATGCATCTTCTGAGATGCATACCTTTGACAATCGTACTTTACCCAAAATATGTAATGTGTGAAAGTAATGTTACTTTACATTTTTTATATATATGCTTTGACTGGCCACCCCCCCAAATTCCCCACCCGCATACATTTTTCTTTTCTTACCTGACTCAACCTGAGCAGGAGCTAGGCGTACAATTCCAGATATATTTACAGCAGAAAATGCAGATATTAGTCTCAGCAATTGCTCCTAGTGTTTTGAGACAAGGAAATAGAGAAAATCAAATCATTTTCCCAGGATGACAACATTTGGTCACAGTAGAGAAAGTAGGATTAGAAATCTGGTGGCTAGGATATTTGTGTTGACAACTTCGATCCCAGAACACATTTTAGCTTCGAAATTCTCAGCATCCCCAACCATAACCACCACGCAGCAATGTGGCGCTGCCCGTGTCACATTAACATGCAGAGACATTACCTGCCCTTACCTTAATTCACTAGAAGGGTTCCCAAATGCCTGCACGCTGTTGTTGAAATCCCGTTTCATGTTTAGGTGAATTCTGGTAATTGTAGTCTTGGTTCATTACACTTGGACTATATTTTTGCAAAAAGAAAACGTTCACAAGGATTTTCAAATGAAAGCGATTGCAGCAGAGCAACAGATTCCTCCCACACCAAGCATAAGTAGGTTATTCCGTGCTGGAGCTAGAATTCCTAACATGAAGTGCCCATTATAAATGTATAATTATCTTTACCACAAAGCAATTATAAAAGTTGGCCACATTGAGCTACTCATGCTTGATATGGTCCAACTTGTAAAGGAAAACATTGAGGGGCATATTACCAAGCAATAATGATAATTATCGCTGTGCATGGGTAGTGGGTAAAATTATATCGCCGAGGACCGTGGATTTTTACCGCTGAGATACCTTGATATTATCAAGGTTTATCTCAAAAGCGGTAAAAATCCTGCGAAATGCATGAATATCGCTGAAAAATCAGCGATATTCATGCATTATCGTGACAATGCTCTTAGCCATGTTATCCAGCTTCCATTGGATAACATGGCTAAGAACTGCTTTTGGCAGGCGTTAGCTTTTGGAGATATTCGCGCTTAGCACGAATATTTCTAAAAGTAGATAATAGGAGATAGCGATGCTAGCGACTGTTTCCAGTCGCTAACATCTTGGCACGCCCACTTTGCATGTCATTAGCGATAATTATCGCTAACATGCAAAGTGGGCCCCAAGATGATCACTATCTCCTTAAAGCTGTCGCTAACTGGTGTTAGCGACAGCTAGGTAATAGGGCGATAAAATTATCGCCGCTTTAGCAGGAAAAATTCCAGCTAAAGCGGCGATAAGGCCCTTGGTAATATGCCCCTGAATCCTTGATGGAGAAGGGGTTTCTGGTACTCAGAATTTCAAAAGCACAGCTTCCATGTTTGTGTGTGTTTAGTGCTGCATTGAGAGTAAAAAAAGGTCATAGGCCATCTCATACGCCAGCAAGTGTGCAACAAACATAGCTGATGATGAAACAGCAGTTCAGATTCCATGCCCATACCATCCTTGGCTCTCCACCTGAGGCTTTTAGTGTGTGCTGAAGCTTTGTGCCAGATGTGTTGCTGGTTTTGTGTTAAATGGAGACCTGCTACTAATAAACCAAGCAGAGACCGCATCTTGTTTTACATATGCTATCTTTCAGTCTTACAGATGTTGGCATACATTGGGCAAAATGCGAATTAGTGGTAAGTGACTGAAAAGCTCTGTCGCCGACGGCAAAACAGCTGAGCCACCAACTCTGTCGATTTTATAAAGGGTCTTCGCGGTGGTTCTAAAAGCCCATAGATTTACACTGTGCATTCTACAATCATTAGAAAAAGTTCCTACGCACAATTTGCTTCATTCGCATGAGATGAAAAATAAAAATAAAATGCAGCCACCTGCTTAATAAATTCAGCCGTCACTAGCATCTCCCGAAGCCCCAGGAGCCTTCATCTCCAGCTCCATCTTCACCTCAGCCAGGAGGAAGGAAGATCGAAATTCATATCTTGATGGAAGGGGCCACTAATCTGAAAAGTCAATTTCTATAAAAACATGATATTTTGTATTAATTATTCAAGGATAATGAGATTACATAATTAGCCGCAAGATCCTATACTCCACAGCCTCCAAATTACATTTTCTTCCCAGCGCCTACACAGTAATTCTGAATTATCATATATAATAGAAGCCGCTCTGATGAGAGCGCTGTGTTATCAAGCCTCTTGCTCTGTCCCACATTAATATTCATTCACGGCTTATTGGAGCTCCTATTCATTTTAATTGTACTGCACGACAGGAGTTTAAAGGTTTCCTTTGTAGTTCTGCAATCTATTTCCGACTATTTTCCAAACAGATGTTCTTTTTGTTCCCGTGAATTCTTTGTGCGGTTGGTGGAAAGCGCAGTAATGGGCTTAGAATGGAGTCTTGTAAAACGTGCAGAACATCCAAAGGGCGGGCCAGGACCCTGCAAGCTTCCCCCGCACACATAGCCCAAAGTTATAACACGGCAAGCTTCCCTGGTGCTTCCCTGGTGCTCAAAAGAGAGAGGTTGAGCACACCACACAAACACATGAACGCACACTTATATACCCACACCAAAACAAGCATAAACAACATTAGTTGTGCAAGTTTCATTCACTTGAGATTCAACACAAGCAACATCCCTTACACAGAAATGGCAAGTACTCCACACTGCACAGGTGGATGTTCAAGCTTCCCTGGTACATATTTGAGATGCGTTACTACAGGGGAATCCTCTTTACACACATAGGACAAGTGCAAAAATGGTAGAACCTCATGACATGAAAACCTTACAGCAAGACAGCAAGCGTGGGTATCAGAAGACCGAAGCACATGGGATAATTTTCTCAGTGCACATACTTTTTCACGGCCCGGGAAAGCCTCAAAAATGAAGTTATAGATTCAGAAGCAAGCCTGCCATGTTTAATAATTAGGGGGCATATTATCAAGGGGGTTTATCTCCGCTTTTTTGGCTTTAAAAGCCAAGAAAGCGGAGATGAAATTATCTCCCTATTACCTAGCTGTCGCTAACACCAGTTAGCGACAGCTTGTAGGAGGTAGCGACCATCTTGGGCCCCACTTTGCATGTCAGTGATATTTATCACTTGTGACATGCAAAGGGGCCGTGCCAAGATGTTAGCGACTGGAAACAGTCGCTAACATCGCTATCTCCTATTACCAATTTTTGGAGATATTCGCGCTAAGTGCGAATATCTCCAAAAGCTAACACCTGCCCTGAGCAGTTCTTAGCCATGTTATCCAATGAGAGGTGGATAACATGGCTAAGAGCATTAGCTCGGTAATGCATGAATATCGCTGACTTTTCAGCGATATTCATGCATTGCGGCCGATTTTTATCGCATTTGCGATAAACCTTGGTAATACCAAGGTTTATTTGCGATAAAAATCACCACAGCTCAGCGGTAATTTTTTGTCTCTAACCAAGCAATAGCGATAATTATCGCTATTGTTTGGTAATATGCCCCTAGGTTGCTAATATGGCCATGTTACTAGATGGCATTAGATGGTCGAGCTGTCGATTTCTCCCTTTTGCAATTTTTGATTAGCTTACAGAAAGGTGTTCACACAATGTGTTGCCTCGCATGACATTTTCCACCTGGGGTATACACCAATGTCTGATGTGACAGGCCACAGGTGCAATGTCCATACAAATGGGAAGGTCAAAGGACGAGCTGTACAAGTACCACAGAGACACGAGTAACTGGTGCTGCATGAACTTTAACAGTATTACCTAAGGGTGAGCAGTATTTGTGGAGTTTCATTCTGTGGAATTTCATTAAAATTCCACCAGATTTCACAGAATTCCACAACGGAGCAGAGTAGGCATTTGGTACTATTTTTGCAGAAAATGCACCCACGAGCCTAAAAATGGATGTGAGGATGCATTTTGCCTGTGAATATAGTGTGGTATTTGGGCGCCCTACATACACTGCAGTGATTAAAAGTTGTATTCACTGCAGAGTATGTAGGGTTGCTGAGGAGTCTCTACATGGCAGCAGTCCCTCTATGTACAACAATTGCGTACCCCTCGGCACCCATACATACTTTGCAGTGATTACAACCAGTGCTTCATTTGTAAAACAATTAGTACAAGGGTTCTAGTCAAGAGGCCTCTGCAGCTTGCATCACCCATTGCCATTGCCAGTGTTGCCAATGACAGAACCTACACAACTACTACGCAGCATATTGGTACAAGTGGGACAGTCCTGTCTATTCCAGGCCCTCATAGCTATAAAAATAGCTTGGGCTGCAAATTAGTTGTTTTTAATTCATACTGAATTAATAAATGTTAGACCTGGCTTTTACAGTGAGTTTAGCCCCAGATGTTTTGCTTTGTGGCCTTCTGTTTCTGACCTGTTTTTGTTAGTTTTATGATTCAGTGCTAAAGTGAATATGCTCTCCCTGTACATTTTATGTATGGACTGGTGTTACCAAAATTGGCTGATTTGATTTGCGAGTCAGTCCCTAGTACAGTGCATTGTGTGTGCCCAGGGCCTGTAAATCAAATGCTGCTAGTGGGCCTGCAGCACTGATTGTGCCACCCGCATAAGCAGCCTGTAAATGTAACTCAGGCCTGCCATTGCAGAGCGTGTGTCTAGTCTAGTACTGCTATGTCGACTTTGCAAGTGCACCCACTTGCCAGGCCTAAACCTTCCCTTTTCTTACATGTTAGTCACCACTAAGGTAGGCCCAAGGTACCCCTGTGGGCAGGGAGCAGTGTACGTGAAAGGTAGGACATGCCTGATGTGTGTGTCATGTCCTGATAGTGAAAGACTTCCAATTTTGTTTTTCACTATTGTAAGGCTATTCGCTCCAATAGGATAGTATGGGGAGTTTGCCCATAACATCTTATTAGCATAACTGCCCCTGGGAACCAGATGGAAAATAAAGTTAAGTATGCCTAAACTGAGAATGTTGAAATACATAATTTAGTGAAGGTTGACTTTTACATTCTGTGTTTGAAAATACCACTTTCAAAAAGTAGCTATTTTCATGCTTAGCCATCCAGTGTTCCTCTGCTAGGATGTGTCTTGGCTATCTGGCTTTGGAGTGACAGGGGCTGGGGATGTGCAGTAGCTCCGGAGAGTCTGGATGAGTCAACGTGAGGCTAAAAAGGCCTGAACTGCATTTGGAGTGGTGGGAGGAGTAGAACCTGCACCTGAATAGGGATGTGCCTGTCTTCTTCAATGATGGGCTCACACTGACAGTGGAGATTGTTGTGCACTTGCAAAGTGCCCACCAGAACTGGTTTGGACTGGGCTCAGAGCCCTGGACCAGGAGAGAACAACGTGATTTACTGTTTAAAAAGACGCTCAGACCCCAGACTTTTAGATCACTACTGGGAATCAAGAGGAACCTCTGCCAAGGAGAAGAGCTGGAGAAGCTGAGGAGGAAAACTGCCCCACTGCTGTTTACTGTCTGGGGTTGGCTGTAGCGGTTAATTTCTTCCAAGGAAAGGAGAAAGGAATTTGCTCTTTGCTGTTTCCCCTGCTTGAGGAAGATCTCCAAGGGCTTGAAACTGAGCTTGCCTCCTTTTCTGAAGTCGTAGTCACACAAAGACTTCACCACCAGCGCCCCTGAACTTCCTTGCTGGGAGTTTCGACCTGCTAAGACGTGCCTGCTATTCATTTGGCACTCTGGAGGCTGTTTGCCGCTTGGAGCTAGGAAGAGTAACACAACTTCAAGAAGAGCAAAGCATCCACACCTTTTACTGATGCATCACTGAAGAAACCATCACAGCGCCTCTCCGCGGCTTGAGAAATTGCTGCATGGCGCATCAAGTGCACTGATCTCCAAAGTTCGAGATTACCGCACCAATTCCGACCCAAGGCCTGCTGTGCAGCTGCAAGAACCCACGCTCAGTCATGGATCATCACATTGCATTGAGGCGCCAAGTCTGTTGCATTGTTAGAGATGCAGTAAGAAACCAACGCATCACCTCCCCATGCAGTAAGAAACCGACGCATTACCTCCTCTCTGGTAAGGAATCGACGCATCACCTCCCCTGTGCAGCAGTAAGGAACTGACGCATCACCTCCCCGGCGCAAGAAACTGATGCATCACCTTCCCTAAGTGTAAGGAACCAACGCATCACCTTCCCTGCGACCCCTTTTGTTTATGTACGCGATGCATTCAAGGTACTCTGTGTGGAAAGTGTTGCATCTGCAATTTGCTTTGAACTGA
This sequence comes from Lissotriton vulgaris, assembly GCF_964263255.1. Lineage (NCBI taxonomy): Eukaryota > Metazoa > Chordata > Amphibia > Caudata > Salamandridae > Lissotriton > Lissotriton vulgaris. Next base: position 446,141,256 of record NC_141699.1, read on the forward strand.
ACTATTGCTGGCATTTGAAAGTCATATTTTTATTACTGTATTGTGGATTTTTGTTGTTGAGTTTTCTTTGGTTTAGATAAAGATTTCTTATTTTTGTAAACTGGTGTGGTGTACATTTGTAATGTTTTCACTGTATTACTGTATATGTTCACAAATATTTTGTACACTGCCTCTGAGATAAGCCTGTCTGCTCGTGTCGATCTACCAAGGGGGTGAGCAGGGGTTATTTTAGAAGTGTATTCCCCTCACCCTGACTAGAAGCAAGGGCCCCTATTTGGACAAAGGTACTTACCTCTGCCAACTAGAGACCCCCATTTCTAACAATAAACAATTGCTGTTCCACTCATCTCTAAATTATACAAACAGCTCCACAATGGGCATCATTCATAAAAGCTAGTGTTGACAGTAAGTGCCGATACCAAGCACCAAAACCGCTGGCTCAAATTCAGCATTAATTAAACGTGAATCACGGCAGAGTATTTACGGGTGCTGAGGGGTATGCAGAGGTATGAGGGATGATGGAGCAGTCCCTCTGTACTTCAAAACCACTACAGATTAAAGAAGTTAGTTCCGTTAGCGGAGCAGTGGAATTTATCAGTAATTCCATGTTACAAAAGTATTGTGGAACTACCAAAGTGCTCTAATCTCAGTCACTAGAGGATCCAGAATACAGTCCAGTTCATAGAGAATGCAAAGCAGATCATTTTTTGTCTAAATTCAATGGGCAACAAAACATTTTAGTATTAAAATTAAAATTCTGTACTTTATTGAAACTATCAAAATGAAAGAGTTAACACCCATGTACCCTCGGCAGGTAAAACGATAAATCAAAGAGAGGAAGTGCAGAAACGTTTGAAATAATATTATGTGATGGTCTGTCGGAAGCAGATTGTAGTCAAGGCTTTAGGGCTTTGGTTTCAGTTGTTCTGTGCACTTGTGTTTGCCACTGTGTGCAGTGAATTGCTTTCACATGCTTTTGAAAAGGAAATAGGTATTCGTTGCAAGTAGAAACTCCTGTAGTTACAGCCAGTTCTGAAATAGTAACGTAGACGGATTTACGCTATGCCATCGAATTCTTGCGGATCAAGGCCCACATGCATCAAGCATTTTTGGAGTAGCAAACGGTGCGATTCCTTAAAATCGGCCGTTTGCGATTCCAAAAATGCTTTTTGAGATGCATCATGCTTTTTTAGAAATCGCAACTTTTTTGCGATTTCTAAAATTGCGATAGCATTTCAGAAATCGCAATTTAGCGATTTCTAAAATGCTATGCATCATTTGATTTCACTTTGTGAAATTTGAAATTGCAAGTGCAAATTACCACGAAGTTGAACCTCGTGGTAATTTGCGAAATTGTTTAAAAAAGCACAAACATGTATTTTTTAAACTGTAAAGTTACAGACACACATGTCCTTAGGACATGTGTGTATGTAACTTATACTCAAAAGTACATTTCATGGGTGAAGCGGGGGGGGGGAGTCATTTGGACCTCCCTCTCCACCCTTGAAATGCATTGCTGAATTGCGATTTCAAATTGCGAATTCGCAATTCCCATTCATTCCTTTGGGCATTTCAGCCCATAGGAATGAATGGGAATTGCGAATTGGCACTTTGCTAATCGCATAATATTTGAGAATCGGTAAAAATTGCGATTTTTACCGATTCTCAAATATTTTGCGAAAATGTACATGCATCCCATTTTGCATTTCCTATTTTGCGATTCCCTAAAAATCGCAAATTAGGAAGTGCAAAATGAAACAATGATGCATGTGGGCCCAAGTGATTTGCTGAATGCCTGTAAAGTATACTCTAAATATTACAATAGAATAAAAACCATGTTTTGTATATTAACCTTCAGTAGCTAAGCTATCTTCATGGTGTACTTATGATTCTCCTAATAAAAGTTATTCCTATTTATACATTTGGAAGGAATTTCCAGTCCCTAATTATTTCCTATAAGAATTTTGCTGGATTCGCCCTTTTGTTTGTCAAATAGTTTGGTCAGAGTTCAAGTAAATACTGTCTAGTACCCAATTTCTGGTACTGGTGGTAAGAGGTATGCACTTTCAACTAGTTGAAGGAAATGACCACATTTTGAATATTCAGATGAAGATTTTTATGAGTCTGCCGGTTATTGTAAAAGCGTGACGAGTCCTTCCTATTGTTTAACACAGATTATAGATTGCACAGGCTGCCATATTGTTTGACACAGATAACAATAAACACAATATAGCTTTTAATTGGTTAATTAATTTTACTGCAAATACTTTGTTCCATCTGAAGTAGTTTCACAAATGGTCTGGGTATAAGCCTTCAATGCAGGAACTTTCCCTTCCTAAATAAATTTCAATACAAAAGATACATTTGTCCCTAAATAGTTTAGCACAATATTCAAAATATGAGCCTTTAATAGCAGCACCGTCTCTGTGTTGGCCAGTTTATGATACTCAATGTTCAATAACTCCACAAAATTTAACACACTATCTAGAATTTGAACCTTTAACAGCTGAACTATTTACTTGCCCACGATGATCTTTGTAACCCATCCAAACTACTCTACATACAATCGTCTCACAGCTGGAGGAACAGGCTCTGCGGGGCTCTCATTTGATGAACACAAGTAAAACAGTTATTATAATTTTGGTCTGCGATCATAAATGATCGCCTGTGGATGAGCTAAGATAATTTTTCCCTCCCTCTGACTGTTCTTGTTTACATAAACTGAGCGTTGGTTAATATAAATTGACTATTTACTTCAGAAGCTTTGTGTCATAATGAATGAGCGGCGTCCTAGCAACAAAAAAAAAAAACATTATTAGAATAATTTACCATTCGTCATGAATAATAAATGAGCTAGGCTATTTCGTATTCACGCGTCTTCCACACTTGACGGGACGGGTCTCAAAGAGCTGGTTTCCTTCTTGTTACCTTTTCTCTTTTATGTGAGAGCTCACTTTCAGGAGAAGTGATAGGAAGATAATATCTTGATTTTCTAATGCGCGGGTGGTATGCTATGAGGAATTAATAACCCAACCTGGCTCCTGTCCCCTGAGGAATTTACAATCCATCTCCTCCTTTAATTAATAATTTATTTTAGCCATTTGCATTGTGCCTTTCTCTTGAAAGCCACACGGGGGGAATGTCAAGTAGCTGGGAAGGATGCACGTGCTTCATTCGGCATCTGGAAGAATACGTCGGGATGAATGCTTATTCTGAACAATATTGAATTCATATTAATCATATTCAAGTTGCTGTCGCCTACTGCCTTTACCTTGAGGTATTTAGATGAGCATAACTTTTTGGAACCTGGCTGAATCTGAGGTAAATTTGGGTCAATAAAGATAGCCCTCATGCATATTCATTTATTGCTTAACTGTAGCACAAGTAGAATGTTTGAATTAATATTGCATACACCACAAACCGAAACATTTCTTAACACTTAATATTATAGGCATTTATAGTCCAAAGAAATGGTACTTCTTTCACAGAACTCATAAGGATAAAAGGCTGAACGAAACGTGAAGGGATTTCAACAGGCCGCTGTGCCTCATATCTCTGCTAGGTGCACTATCACAATATTGACTGGATATTAGTAATGCTATGGAAATATTGTGGTTATATCACCAGCACAAATACATCAGGAGGCACAATGCATCTGCAACTTTGTCATCAGCTACTACTCAAGGCACTATTGGATGAAGGTCAGTGCTAGGGTTAGGTTCAAGGACGTGATTAGGCTTAGGGCTAAAGTTGGGTTCAGGATTGGAAGCAGGGCTAAGGCTATGTATAGGAATAAGGCTACTGATAGGACTCATATTTTCAGTTTGTGCAGTTCATTATATCATTATATTGTCTTACCATTTACCATTTTACCATTATATTATCTACTCTTCCATCATATGGATATACCAGTAATGTATAATGATATATGATATAAAACAGAACTTAAAATCAGAATTCAAATAGCAGCACTTGAAACGGTGTTTCCCAAGCACCCTATAGGTAATCATTGGATGTACCCTAGAGCCCCCAAACATGAAACCTGGAGGAAGGATTTACTTGAATGGGCTAAAACTGATGGCACTGCATTTGAGGTCTACTACATGTGATGAAAATTGACAGAATGTAGTATACTTGTAAAGCGCACAGCTGCCCCAGCAACGGGGTGTCCCAGTGCTGTATAACGCGGTGGAACCCTTCTTGGCTCTCCCTGTGAGATGCCCCTCCTGGGCACCCCCAAGGTGAAGCCAGGCATCCCAGTGTTGTTGGGGCCGTTGTGGAGATTAAGCAAGCAATTGCCCAGAGTTGCAGCGTGGGACCCTTGATTAGAGTAGGCGCCAAGGCGAGAATTATCGAGTCCGCGGACATTGAGCCCAAGACCCTAGAGGATCTAGCTGACTGGGCGGGGATGTTAACAAAACTGATATATCCACCAAACAATAGACCGCCTTGAATCAGAGCATATATAGAAGGAATGATATGGAAGAACAAATTGTACTAAAGTAAAGATAAATTATATTAGAGATGGTGGATGTAATAGGTGTACATGTAACGTGAAATGAATACTTTTAAATGCATATGTAACTGGATGAAGAGAGAAGGTGTGTTGGTTCTGATGGGTTGTGTTTCAGTTTTGTTTTGTTTATGAACTGAGCCAATAAAGTTTATTATAAAAAAAGCTACCCTTCGTCCGCTACTAAGTGGGCACTAGAGAACAAAAATGACAAGTCAGATTCCTTTAATAACTTATTCAAAACATTTCAAAGGGCGGTTCTGTCATGAGGCAGAAATAGCCACCTGCAGAGTAAATGAAGTGTTGAACCACTGTAAATGATGTGTGCAAGAATCAATATATGCTATACATGTAGGCAACATTCTGGAAAATGCCATAGGGAATATTCAAAATGATACATTTGTGTGTGATATTTTGGAAATTATATATATGTAGGATAATATGCTGGTGCTTGATACTGGGTCATTTAAGCCTCTTCTATAAACGAGCGGCCCCCTCACCTGCTTTTTTGGCCATTCATGCCAAGTATCTGGAAGTGAACTAAATACCATAATTGTCCACTGAAAGGCTCATCTGTCCAAGTAAGAATGGTACATGCTAGCATTTGTCTGCAATTGATATGGCCCTGTAGCTGACATATTACCTACATTAGACTCATTGGTTTCTGGCTGGCTGGGATGCAATAAAGCCAGACAAAACCCGTTGTCCTAAATATGATGAGTATGATACACTTGTCCGATAACCCGTGCTCACCCTTGGGTACCTTGGCTCGGAGCAGTCAGGCTTATCTTCAGGGTCAAAGCGCAAAGTTTTGGCACAACATCACCCTCGCAACACACTGAGTACACTACAAGATACACTGTATGTGTTACACACACATTGAAAGCAAAACAAAATACACATTGGATATATGCTTTACAGTTATATGCAATTGTTGAACTCTTTTATGTTATGTTATGTTATGTTAAGTCTGCTTGTATAGCGCATGGCTACCCCAGCAATGGGGCGTCCCAGCGCTGCGGACATACCTAAGAGCAGTGCAACACAACAGAGAAGGTGAAGTTAGATGGAAGAGAACAGCCAAGTTTTAATCTGTTTACGGAACAGCAGGTGGTTAGAAGTGGCCCGAGCCCCAAGAGGGATCGAATTCCACAGCTTCGGCGCCAAATGCCTAAAAGAGCGACCACCAGTTCGGCACCTTCGGATCTTAGTCGTGCGAACGAAGGGCACGCGAGGGGACATAGAAGGAACAGAGTCCCTGCAAGGTTTGAGGGGCGGTATTATACAGAATTTTATGAATTAGACATAGACTTTTGAACTGGATACGTTGTTTAACCGGTAGCCAGTGTAACCGATGGAGAATAGGGGAGGTGTGGCATTTTTTTGGCAGTGCAAATAAAATGCGAGCCGCGGCATTCTGGGCTCTCTGTAGTCTGTTTATCACCGTCAAGTTAGAACCTAGCATCAGGGCATTGCAGTAGTTTAGATGGGATAAGACTAAGGCCTGAATTATAGTCTGGCGGATGCAAGGCTCAAAGAATCCGAGGATAGGTTTAAGAGAGCGCAGGCGACCATAGCAGGTGCCTGCCACTCTCTTGGCATGAATTTCCATGGAGAGTGAGTTGTCCAACATCACACCCAGGTTTTTGACAACCTCTTTGGGGGCAGGGGAGGGTCCCAGAGAGGGAGGCCACCAATGTGCATCCCATTTCTGGGTGTCCCTACCTACAAGGAGTATCTCGGTCTTAGAAGAGTTTAGCTGGAGATAGTTCTGTGACAGCCAATTCGATATAGCCAGGATATCTTCCTGGAACTTAATTTGGTCAGCCCCTCTGTTCTTAGAAAAGGAGAAAATGAGTTGTGTATCGTCCACGTATGATATTAGTTTGATGTTGCGGTCCCTGGCCAACATGGCCAGGGGGCGGACGTACACATTGAACAATGTGGGGCTGAGCGCAGAGCCCTGCGGGACTCCACAGTCCAGGGGGTGTATGCTGGATGAGTACGGCGGGGCGTGCACTTGGAAGGTGCGGTCAGATAAGAACGACGTGAACCATTCCAAGGCTCTCTCCCTGACTCCGATATCCCCCATTATTGGCAGCAGAACAGCATGAACATATATGTACTAGTCATAGGTATTCACCTGCCCTTTTATCCCCTTAGCCTTGTAATGTGCGTACTTTCCTGAGGCATTCACGAACCAAGTAATCCATCCCACATCAAAAGCAACAGAAACATACATGCAGGTTGTTCAGTGGTATTTCACTTTTCCCCAAACACATTAGCATAGAATACAACATTCCCAATATCACATACATCGTACAATTGTAATGGTCAAGAAATCACAGGTATTGACAGCTCTTAATGACCCAGAACCTCACCCTCTCAAACCACACCAGCCAATGATATACATTGCCCAAGGTAGTAACACTTTGATTATATTGTGGGGACCACCGAAAGCAGAAGTAAATAGTTACTTTGTTTCATCCCTCCAGATTAGGCCTTCAGGCAACCTTGCGGCACCTTAATGGGTGTAGGATCACTATCCCGCCCCCTGTAGGCAAAAGACAGTGGCACCGGAAGCTGCCACACTTCCAAATGAGATCAATGTTGCCCTCTGGCAGAGGTGCCAGCTGTAGTTGCTCCAGGCAGCCAGCAGTGGGTACACACTTCCAAATTGGATCAATGTCTCCCTCTAGCAGAGGTGCCAGTGGCAGTTGCTCCAGGGCAACCAACAGTGGGTGCACACAATTCACATCTTGACTCCTTGTGTCCAGTTGCGATGTTCGGAACAACAGAGTACCTTGTGGGGTGGATCCAGGGAGAGGAAGCAGGCGACCTCGGAAGGAGGCTGCAATGCCAAGCACTGTTGTCCTCCCGATCTGGAGGTCGGTGAGAGTCTAGGCTTCAAATTCCGGCCCAGCATACTTGGTAAATGTCCCCCAACTCCCCTTGGATACCAAACGCAATGGAGTGCGAGCTAGCACAGGTTTCCAGTTGCAAGCATGGGTATCCTTCAAGTTGGCAAGCTTCCCCAGCACTCCTCGAACTCCTCATGGTACAGCACCCCAGGCGGGCTGTTGATCTTTACCTTTACGAGCACACTCCTCTGAACAGTGAGATTATGGCATACGTGAGGTCAGTCCTGGTCCTGACCGACAATCACTTCCACCAATTTCTGCTGAACCCTATATAGTCATTACAATCTTATGGAAACAGGGAGATCCTTTCTGTCCCTGGAATCTCATGGATAGGAGGCCACTCAATTGGTCCTTGGAGAGTGCTTAGGGACACGGGTCATGGCAGTTGGACATTAACTGCAGGCCAGCAACATCCAGGCAAAATCCACCAAGTGTTATTCCCATTCCTGTTGCATGACCAGCCCCAGGCCACCACAAGTCCACAGATAATACAAGTAAAGTCCCTACTGACCATTGTTTCCTTTTGTCGATGTCCCAGCATCGAACCTGCATGGTATTGTTCCAATCTCAAAATTTTTCTAACTCCTGAGGGCAGACCCCCAGTAGTTATACCCACAATGGTCTTTGAAGATGAGATCAATTCACAAGGCTACCTTTCAATTGCACAGTCCCTCTCTAAATGTTATCCCCTCTGCCATCCTCCCCTGGGTGGCATGATCAATATCTTTAGTGGGGCCTAGACCCTGTTCCTTGGAATGCCAGTGCCAACTCCACCCCTCATATTCGTCCCAAGAAGGTGCTTTAGAGTCAGAGATCTACAGTTTCCCTTGAACCAATAGTTTATGGCCTTCTTTCAGGAATGCACATATGTAGCTGTCCCTCCACACCCAGAAGTGGATTGGAGACAGACTTACAAGCACACAGAATCACAAGCGCAGAAAGGCACACTGTCCCAAAGTGGCATTTCCACATTAGTAATGTTGAATCCAACCACATGACCGGAGAGGATTTGCCATTGCTAACTCATCAATATCAAACACTATGCTCCTACTTCTGCACACAGGAAATACTGCTCAATAGCCTTTCACTGGTCCCCGATGTTAATCAATGTGAGAAGCTGGTCCCACTGTACTGAAAACACCATTCGGTGCCACTGGCTTCCAGTGCATGCAGTGCACCTGCGCCGAAGGAGTACCAAGATGTAGCAAGACATGAAGGACCTTGCCAAGTAACTAAATAAATGCCAAGTCGAGTAAAAGTAACCTGCACACATAGACCTCACCAGGGCAAACCTATGGCATGTTTGAAAAGCTACCCCCATTGGTGGCAGAACCAGTGCTGCAGGCCCACAGAGGACCATTTGAGTTACATGCCTCAGGTAAAAAAAGGGACTTACAGCTAACTCAAATCAGCCAATCATGTATACACCAATCACCGGTATTTATATGAAAAGCACAGCACGTGGACACTGAACGGCAGTGTCAAAAGCCCTCAAAGTCCTAAGGCTAGCACATAGATCAGCGGAAAACCAGGAGAGAGAACAAATTAAACAGGCAATGGATAGCACCCTAAAAAGAGCCAATTTCAACACTACAGAATACCAAATCTGATCTGTCATGGTAATATTGGTATGGCATTGCTAATGTCCAAGAGCATTTAGTGCTAGCAGTACCATTCACAAAGTAGCACCAATGACTCTGTTGAGAGGTCTGAACAGTTCAGATGGGACTCACTGTTGTTTTACCCTATGCCCCATCCTTTCCCTTACCTTTTAAGTTTCTCTGTACTTAACCACTGAGAAATCAATGCACATTTTCAACATCAGAACAAAGGAATGAATATGATATTTTCATGTTGGTAATTTGCCACATTTGATGCAGAAGTCTATTCTTTCCGTTTAATGTAGTGCAAACTGGGCCTGAGGGCATTAGAGTGCTTTACAACAGAACCAGATTATTTTATATATTTCTTTGGAATGGGGAGATTAAGTGATTGTCCAGAATCACAATATGTTGAGCTGAAGCTGGGCTTTAAACCATGTTCTCCAGTTATAATTGAGTAGTTCTAGCAGCTAGGCCATATCCCCTCCCAAGTCTGTGAATTTTGTATTTACAATCCTAGTGCATCTATTTAAGAACACTGTGGGATCTTGGACAAATAAAACCACCTCTCTGGCCTCAAATTGCAGCTGTACCAAACATTGGGAGTGCTTAGAAACAGGCTCTCCGCATGCATGAAGTATTATGAACATAACTAGATATCTATAGAATGTTTTTTCACCTGTTAATTTCAAGTGTGTTGCAGAGTTCTGCAACATCATTTTTGTGGCAACTTCAGAGAGCAAGCCCATTAGTCAGCTCATCAACAGCTAGTGGATCTGGTCAAACAGCATAATGTTCTCAGTTATTGACGTCTGATCCCTCCACACATGGGGACTGGTCTCTTTGTGGCTTGTGAGAGGATGCATGCAGTGTCTAAAAGGTCCTCTCCGCACCAAATGAAAGAGCTTACAAGTACGCTGAGCTGTTAGTTACTTGTGTAAACAGTGCAAATCATGAACTACCTTCTTGATGTAATATATATATAAATTACGAATTTAGTAAAAAGAGCAGAAAGAAAATGGACAACTATCAAAAAATGAAGCTGACTTCCTAAGTGCCAGCGATAACATTACCCCTGACTTTTACACACTGCCCAAAATACACAAAAACAGATTACCGCCACCAGGACGACCAATCGTCTCTGGTATTGGCTCTTTACTTGAACCTTTATCACGCTTCTGCGACCACTACCTGAAACCCATCGTACAGAGCACTCCAACTTATCTAAATGACACTAAGAGCCTTCTACAGATCTTACAAAAAGTGATTTTTGCTGAGAATACAGTGACACTTGTTCTTCTAGACATATAGAGCCTGTATACCAGCATTGCTCAGGACGATACCATCAAAGTCCAAGGATCGGCTCTGGATCCAATTGTTTGGGACTAACAGACACCCAAGGCCTTTATCCTAGAATGTGCCACCATAGCCCTGAAAGAAAATTTCTTTTCATACAAAGGGCAGCTCTTTTTACAAAGCACTGGTACTTCGATGGGCAGTACATTCGCCCCTAGTGTGGCGGGGTTGTACGTCGCAGACTTTGAAGCCAAACACATCCTACCTCCGAATGGGCTCTTCACCTCCTCTATCCATCTATGGAGGAGATACATCGATGATGTATTTTTGGTGTGGAAGGGCAGTGATAATCTGCTGGAAGATTTCCTCAAATGGATCAATACCTTGGATCACAATTTGAAGTTTACTCATACCATTAGCAAGACCGAAATTGTCTTCCTAGACGTGATCATTGCCATCACTGGCACCAGCCTTTCAACCAAGACCCATTACAAACCAACTGCCAAAAACAACCTGCTGGAATTCACTAGCTTCCGCCCACGCCCCTTAAAAGAGAACTTATCGTATGGACAGTACCTGAGAATAAGACGCAATTGCAGTGATGTCTCCTTTCTGGTGAAGAATTGGCTTGGTAGTTTGGTTTGCCCTGTTCCCATCATGCACTGGGACAGGAACAGACTAATTTGCACGTAGCCAGGTTCTGAGCTGGGATGGTGCAGTGAGCTAAAAAACGGTGATGGATCAAGCCCTGATCTTTGGACTGGGTAAGAGTGGTCTGCTTAATTCAGACACTCTGTTCATCACCACCCCCTTTTCTGAATCATTTTGTCCACCATAAGCGTGGAAGGGTATACTCAGATGTGAGTCCCTTGCTCATTGCACCATCAGGATTCAAGCAAGCCGGGCCGACGACGGCTGAAATGCCAGAAACCGGTCCCCGGTAGCTTGTTTCCTTCCCAGTATAAGAATTGGCTTGGTAGTTTGGTTTGCCCTGTTCCCATCATGCACTGGGACAGGAACAGACTAATTTGCATGTAGCCAGGTTCTGAGCTGGAATGGTGCAGTGAGCTAAAAAACGGTGATGGATCAAGCCCTGATCTTTGGACTGGGTAAGAGTGGTCTGCTTAATTCAGACATTCTGTAGCTCACTGCACCATCCCAGCTCAGAACCTGGCTACATTCAAATTAGTTCGTTCCTGTCCCAGTGCATGATGGGAACAGGGCAAACCAAACTACCTAGCCAATTCTTATACTGGGAAGGAAACAAGCTACCGGGGACCGGTTTCTGGCATGTCAGCCGTCGTCGGCCCGGCTTGCTTGAATCCTGATGGTGTAATGAGCAAGGGACTCACATCTGAGTATACCCTTCCACGCTTAGGGTGGACAAAAATATTTACAACAAGGGGTGGTGAGGGACAGAGTCTCTGAATTAAACAGAATACTCTCACCCAGTCAAGAGATCAGGGCTAGATCCAACACCGTTTTTTAGCTCACTGCACCATCCCAGTTTCAGAACCTGGCTGTATGCAAATTAGTCTGTTCCTGTCCCAGTGCATGATGGGAACAGGGCAAACCAAACTACAAAAGCCAATTCTTACACTGGGAAGGAAACAAGCTACCGGGGACCGGTTTCTGGCATTTGATATGGTGGCCTTGTTTATCAAGGTGATTCACACGCTCCACCTGACGTCCACCTTGACTCTGAATAAAACAACCATTGCACCTTGTGACGTCCTTCCACGTCCACGGTACATAGTGCTAGCTGCTGATGTGGCCGATAATATTTTGTTTACATCAGTTACCGTAAAGACGAGCGCCCACTTGCGCCGCTGCGTATATGATGACAAGGTTCTAGTCATCACTGGACGGTGGACTCCTTCTCCCTTCCCGTGTCCGCAGTGTCTAATGTTAGTGATATCTTGCCGATAAAGTTTTGTATACATCAGAGATGAGCGCACACTTGCGCCGCCTAGTCTTTGAACACTACGTTCTAGTCGCCTCTGCTCCCTCCGCCCCACGTGGTTGCATTGCATCGCAAGATACCACTCCCTATTGGTCAACGAAGCCAGCCCCGCCTACCTTCCCACATGGCCACGCCCACCACGGATGTTAGCCGCGCAAACATCAAGGCATTTATACAGCTCCTCCGAACCTCGCATTTATCTTCAGGATCCGGTTTGCAAGGGTGTATGCAGGTTCCGAGAGGGTGCCTGGCGTTGAGGGCGTAAGTTGTCTGCGACTCCACAAGTAGTAGCACGACGAAGCCACGGTCGTTTCATGAACCGGCAGGATTGGGCTAAGTAGAACGTCCTTTTCACCTTCAAGTCTAACCTTTGGTTTATGTCTTTTTTCCTCCTAAAAGGTATGCCAATTACGCCACCACCCCCCTCCCGAGATCCATGGTGTGTAACTGACCCACCATCCAAGTGAAACTTTTTATTCTTGACCATTATGTTTTAGGTGGGGTCACTGGCCAATTCTGGCCCATTGATCCTAATGTAACACGTCCAAGCATCCAAGCAAGGGCTACCCTACATCTGCAAAACCACCTTGTAGTCCACTGCACCCCTAATATTTAGCGTGTTCTCTCCCAGGGACAGAGGTTGGTGTTAACAATAGTGCTATTCCGCTACCCACTGCTCCTCCATTACAACTGGAGCACTGTAGATATACCTATAAACATAGACCAATTTCTAACGGTGTGTCCTGTCTCTTATATGTATGTCTTTGTACCCTTTTTCCCTCAACAGGTGCATATACACTATTTGTAAGGTTTCCTAATCCAGGAGTACCTGAGGAGCAGTTCGCTCTTCCTTCATGCAGGTCAGGGTGGGCCTTAGAGTGCTCATACCGCCAGGGTTTAGTACACCTTTTGTCCTGATGAATGCCTGGTAAATTTACACCGTTTCAAGGCAGAAACATGTTGACTGACTATTATCCTTCTGGAAATAATAAAACAATTTATTTGGACTATTTTCCTACACTGTTTTTATCTATGTCCTAGTGATCAAACAATAAACATTTTTGAGACACTAAAGACATTTTTAACCATCACTATCACCGTTGATTAACTCACTCCACGTCTATTTCACAAAACCCGCTCCGCAGTAGATATGGCGTTGAAGCACACTGGGGAGGCACTCGGCCACTCCAGTGGGGCCCAATGAGGAAGCATGTCACCAACCAGGTTGGTGAGTGAAGGCTAACTAAACTGACCTGAGTGGGGTCAGATTCATTCTCCTTTTGCCCCATTTGTTCTTTGAATTGTGTTTTTTTTTTGGACACTCTTTTCTTGTTTAAAAGATATAACTGGGGACGAAGAGTGTTTCCCCATTCTCCCTACCTCTCTTTTTGTTGTTCTGTAATATACCAAGACCCAGGATCTGACTGGAAAAGAAAAAAGGTCCAGTCAACACTATAAAAGTGACCCCAATCGGCGAATCAGATGGCTAACAAAGTGGCCCAGAACTTGCTATTGTGGGCAGTTTTAACTTCTGTCGACACCTGCATATAGGTTGTGCAGCGTGTGGTGAAATGCACACATTTGTGCTTACTGCAGACAAGGTTTGTGTTAATATTAGGGAAATCATGAATAAAAACCAGCACACAAGACCATAAAATACGTCAACAAACAGCCCCAACAACTGGCTCATACATTGACCTGTCAGACAAGTCCTCCTGGCACTTCCCGATTGCCCTATTGGCAAGTCTATCCCTGCCAAAACCTTAACCTTGCTAGACATCTGCCTTCAAAGATATTTTAAAACATTTATTTTTAAATTCAGCCAAACTCACTTCCAATACATATGAGGCTGGACTGAGCTACAGTTTTAGCTTTAGTTCTATTAGAATTGGGGTAAGTGGTCAACAGTATATTGGGTCCCAATAATCTATCTAAATAATCTAAGATTAGAGAGGTGACTGCTTTAGGATTGCAGTTTCTGCATCCTAAGAAATTTGATCTAGAAATGGTGGGTTCTATTTCGAGAGGAAGTTAAGCAGATCAGAGAGATCAAGAGGAACTGAGTGCCATATTGAGTGGAGATGGTAGAGACAGTTTATAAGGATGAGATGTATATACTTAACAGTCGTGTCAATAAAGGTAGACTCTCTAAGGCCTATGAGATTATTGTACTCAAATTACCTCCCTTAGACTTTTGCCTTCAGTTGTGCCTTCAAGGCCACAGAGGCACTTGAGCACTGGAACTATTGATATTCTAATTCCAGTCCTAGAATATGTGGGGAAAGTGCAAAATAGTTAAAGATTATTATTTACTGTGTTTTGTTTTCAGTGGAATACCAAATATTGACTCAAAGCCGACCTTCTAGCTTCTCAGAAGAAAATGTTTTGTATGAAGAGTAAGCTCCACTCATTACGTTTCAGTGGGGATGCTGTTCGCGTGCACAGACAGCCAATTCCAAAGCCTTCACCATGACTACTGAAATAAGGAAGCATACACCTTCTCAACATCACATAATCACACCTCCTTGTGGTCAAATAGAGTCTGTTAGTACGTCTCCTACCGCAAAATGTGTTCTTTTAAGGAATTTCTACAGCAAGCCATGTTTGCTGAGGTGTCAGAATGAAATATAGAAAAATGCAATCCCACTTTTTCTCCGTTTCGATCTTTTCAAAAAACATATGTCACTGTCACATTGGTTAATGCTACAGCCCGCTGCTACTTAGCTAAGTAATTAAATGAATAGCTAGCTGCCAGAGAAGCAAACAGCAAATGCGGTTCTTTTTCTAAACAAGGTTTTTACATTTCTTTTTTTTTTTTACAAACATACAATTTATATTGAGGAATGACCTCGCTTTCGCTGAACATTATTAGCAGGGAAATATGTTAAGTTCTGTGCAATGTACGTGCATCTATTCTTCACATGTTTATTTTCTAAGATTACTTTTGTGATATTCGCTTAGGCCTCGTTTCAAAGTAGCTCTTCATACAGTCACTAAGACTGCTGCCAAGTGCAGCTAAAGGAAAAGAAACATAGGGAGAGGAGCTTGATTCCCCCCAATCATACCAATTGGTTATAGGAAAATGGGCCTTAGAATTCACACCTCCTTGTCCAGCATCCATTTACTTCATTAGAAGAGTGGGTGAAATTGTGCAATTTGTGGTTGGATTTCCTGAAATGTCTTGAAATGCTGCAAAATTACCTTTTGGCATGAAGTGCAGTTTACTGGTATCTCGTTACTTTTTCCAAGAGAGTGCATGATTTGCAAAACTTAAACATCATGCGAGGTACTGCCTCAGTGTGACATTTTCCACGGAAACAATATCCAACGAATGGAAATTACACAACATGTATTGTGAAGAAATGTTGCCATTTTTCAAGACTTTCACGGTTCACTGATAAAATAACGATTCCCAAAATATCCCCATACACAAATATTGATGCAAAAAAATATCAATGTCAAAAATATCGACATCCTATATTTAAAATTGTAAGTATAAAAATATTGAAACAAAAATATCGATGTAAAAAAATAGATGTACAAAATATCGATTTTTTTATTTCAATGAAATGTAATGTTAAATATAATAAATTATCAAATTAACTTTAAAAATTATTGAGATTTAATATACATTTTAACAAACATAATAAAATAAATGTAATTCAAACAATATTTAAACATACATATATAAAATGTTAGAAACAATAACGGGGTCCTTCCGGGATCCTTCCTCCCCACTCAGGTGGCGTCTCACATTCAGCGGACCACACCTGCCGAAAAAGTCAATAAACAGCAGGTTGCTTGGCAAGCAAAAAGACGCACTCAGGAGTACTGCAGCAATAGGGATTTATTTGTCCAGATTACATGCTACGCGTTTCGACAATGACTTTTGTCTTGATCACACGTGAAGGAAACCCTGCCGGTTACAACATAATATACACCTTCTGATTAAGTTCATCAACATAAAGGAGGGTTAACTCTGACTTGCCATATTACCTCATATGAATTTATATAAAATGTTATATATATATATCCTTTAAAATAATTAATAAACTTTAAATTTTAATTTAATTTATAATTTTATAAATATATACACATTTACAAATTTATGTATATATATTTACATACACTTATAACCTAAAATGCCAAAAAAACATATTATAAATTAAAACATTAAAATATTTAATAGTCTTTCAAATTAAGTTTTGCACTCATTGAGTGCAACAGTAGGGAAAGTGTTGGATAGCGGCGGGTAAACATTACTATTCCCACTCCAATGAGTGCAACAGTAGGGAAAGGGATGGAAATCGGAGGGGTAAAAATTACTAATCCCACTCCAGTCAGTACAACAGTTGGGAAAGTATTGGATAGTGGAGGGGTAAAAATGTATATTTTCATTGGAGATAGATCAAAATTATAAAAAAAAACAAATTGACAACAACAACACAAAAGATTTTAGAAGACAAAAAATATATAAAAGTTTTAAATTTGATAAAAGATAGAAACAGATTAGAATGTTAAAAAGATCTAACAAATACGTAGAAAGATTATTTGAAAAATACTAAAATAAGTTGAAAGCAAAAAACTATTAATAGAAATCTTTTATAAACAAAAACATCATTTATTACATAAATGTAATATGTTTTGCTTCTATCCTATAACACCACACAATTCACAATCCACATTTTTTTTAAATGTACCTCTATAATTAACGTAATTCATTATCAATTAAACAAATATTATTATTTTTTTTAAAACAAAATAAATATAATTTACTCCCCAAACGTTACCGCTATAAAAACTAAAAACACACACACAAAATAACAATAAACACTTACTATAAATATTTTTCATTTGATAAATTAATATTCATAATCAATTCATTATTAATTAATTAAACATATATTACTTTCCACCCTCTACCCCAATAAACACCACAACCCACACCTAACAATAATTACACAATTTCCAAAACTAATTTTACATTAGTAAATTAATATCAATTAACAACAACTTATTTATTGATTTAAAATAATTTACTTCCCACCCCTTACCACTATAAGCCCCCACAACTTACATAAAAAATGAATTACAGAATTGACATATTTCAATTTTAATTAATTAATTACCGTTAATTAACAAGCAATTATTATTGCATTAGAAATGAATTACTTCCCACCATATTACCCAATAAACACCACCACAAATTACAAACAATTAATAAATATTTAAAATAACTCCCACAGTTAACACTATAAAATAAATCAAATAAATATAATAAATATTAATAAATAAAAAATCTGAATACATTTATTATAATTAAATTACTTCCCACCCTGTTCCCCTATAAACCCACAATCCACTCCTAAACAAATGACACCATTAACATAATTGCAATTAATTAATTAATATTAACTAATAGCCAATTAATTAATAATTAATAATACATTGATTCCCACAGTTAACACTATAAAATCCTAATTAAATAAATACTAATGCATACAAAATTTTAAATTGATTTATTATTAATAAATTACTTCCCACCCTATGCCCCTATAAACCCACAACCCGCTCCAGAACTTAAAAACACAAAATTAAATTAAGAAAAAATTAACAACTTCTAAAAATATAACTCATATATTAAAAAAATATTCTTATACAAAAAATAGATCACATACTTCTAAAATACACACTAAAATACCTAACATTAATTAAAACATCGATATTTTAAACAACTATATTTTTGCAAACGATATTAGCAACTTCAATATTTCAAAAAACCATATTTCTTACCTGCGATATTTTTGACCACAATATTCTTCCTGTCAATATTTCTGTATCACAATATTTAAAACATGATATTTGTGTATGTCGACATTTTAAACTCGATATTCTGTGATAGTCTGTGCACCGAGTTTCAGGTGTCACACAAATCGCTATTTTTTTTAATTTCACTCGAATAATTTATATTTCACACCAGCTTCCATTTGACCACATCAATTTAGGACTAACTGCGTCAGTGTCTCCAACTACAAGCCTCCTCTCCTCATACTTTGTTATACTAGGCAAAGTAGCATATTCGGATTGAGTGATGAGCCTTTCAATTACCTTTCCTGAACTAACTTATTGTGTTAACTTTTTCTGCAGTGGATACATCTTAATCAGCAGCTTCCTTTTCATTAATATAGAAACGGTCAAGTCGAATCAGCTGTGGTAGAGGCTATACTCCATTTTTTTTTAATCAGAGCTCTCCATAGCCGCTAACTGGTTAATTCTTATCCACACTATCATAGTCCAGTCTAATATTTTTAGCCAACAGCAGTTTGCATGATGAGACTTGTAGATTTACAATCATGGAGATACCCTGCAAGTTCCAAGCAGGACAGTACTGTTGCTAAATGCTGCAGGACTGGGTGAAGACATCACATCTACTACAAGTTCACTGCATCTTAATGTCTACCCTTTCTGAAATCATAGAGTGGAAAGGCTAAAACGGCTGTTTTTTTTGCTGGCAGGTTGAGATATTAAGGTCATATGCTTCAATTACTTATATTCAAGAAGCTGTATTGATTTGTTCGCCACCATTGTTATGAAATGTTTCGAAATGTCACATGAAGAATTGCTGATTTCATCAGTTTTTTAATAGAACAATTGAATATGTGATATTTTGCATTTTGAGCGTTTTATCATTTCATTCTTTCATTAAATATATACAGTGTTCTAAAGATGCATACACACAGAATTTGTATTGTTTCAGTTTATGCTGATGCATATTTATATATATATATACATATATACTCTATTGTGTTGCGTTGTAAGTGAATTCATTATTTTTCAATCTAACCTCTATTTTTGACGTGTTCAGGCTCTAAAACGTTTCCTTGTGGACTAAATTGATGAGTTAAATATGATCAGGACTCAGTTAAGACTTTTTAGGTCTTGCCAAGGCAGCACTTGCTGGCTTTTCATTGGTAAATAGACTTAGTAGTCCCTCCTTAGTACTGCTTTTGTCTCTTCTTGTACCTCCCATGAAACATCCCCTGTTACTTGTGTTGTTATGCTATAGAATGTAATTACAGCCTCAAGGAACTATTTTCTTTAAAGACCTTCAGACAGGACACTACCTTGGTCCTAAACTAGGTTGGCAGTGGTTATTTTCCTTGTTAGCACATCTCAAATTTATATTAGAACTTCTATAAATTTCCCTTCATTACCTCCACATAGAGTACAACCTAATCCGTACTTAATGTAATTCTTTGTCACACTTCAAAACTACTAATTATATAAATGTACATAGCTATTTGAATGTGCTTGTGGTACTGTCTTGCATGCAATGTATTATGGGTAGGGGCGGGCGGCAAATTCCGTTCCGCTCGCGGAACGTGCAAAATTTTGGCATATTTGCGTTCCGCGCGGAATGCGAAAATGTCAAAACTTCCATGATCCGCTGCAGAACGGTATTATATTGCACAATCATTACATCTTTCTCCTCATCTGCTGCTCTGATCGGTCTCTGACCTTTTATAAACGGTATACAACCTTTAGCACGCATTTTTTACAACGCACTACCATTACCACGCATCTTTTACAACGCATGCCATTACAACGCATAGCTTTTTGGGGCGATCTGACATAGGGAATGGATAGTGAATAGGTTAATTTACTATCCAATAACCTTCCCTAGTGTCCACGGGGACTGGTGTTGGAATAGTAAATTAAACTATTCACTATCCAGCACCCAAAGCACTATGCGTTGTAAAGGTATCGCGTTGTAAAAAATGTGTGGTAATGGTATGCGTGGTAAAAGTGTGCGTGCTAACATCATATATCCTTTATAAACACAAGAGGCATGTGAACATGCATAGAAGCCCCGCCCATTTGGCCCCGCCCCACACGCTAGCGGTGAGCACCGTCTTCCTGTACATTACCCACTTAATGGACAGTTCACTCACGGCAGGGACCCGGCGCCTTTCGGCGAGATGGCAAAGTTATATCCGCCTGGTCACTGCAGACAACTTTTCTGCCCCCGTACCCAGCTGTAGTGTAGGAAAAGCCCTATACATTTACCCAGAGGTAGCACTTACTGATTGCATCCTTGACTTTCACGAGCGTAATCCCCGTGCAGTTCCTGTGACCAGGAGCGTCTTTCTTCTCATCTGCTGCTCTGCTCGGTCTCTGACCTTTTATAAACAAAAGAGGCATGTGTGTGAATTCGCAGAGAAGCCCCGCCCATTTGGCCCCACCCCACACACTAGTGGTGTGCACCGTCTTCCCTAACTTTACCCAATATGATGGAGACTTTCACTCAAGGGAGGACCCCAGAGCCTTTCGGCGCGATGGCAAAGTTACACACACATGGTCAATGGAGAAAACTCTTCTGGCCCTTTACGCAGATGTAGTGTTAGGAAAGGGCAAAGCTGGCACTTAGGAACAGGGAAACCTGGTTGGAAATTGGAATCATGTGAACCGACTCGCAAAGAAGCCCCGCCCCCGAAATCTCCGCGAGCACGCGAAATTCCGCGTGTTTGCTGAGATTTTTGCCGTTTCGCAGAATTTTGAGAAAGGCACTTTCGTAAATTCCGCCCACCCCTAATTATGTGTCGGGTGGATTTACCATATCTTCTGCAGGGTACAGTTCCATATGGGACCAAATGTTTACGACGCTCACTAGGGACCTCGAGGAGCAGCTTGCAGTACTGCACCTAGACATGGAGTGCAGGTGCCTTGCTTACTAGCGACCTCTAGGAGCAGCTTGTTGTACTGCAACTAGACAAGCAGAGATGGTGCCTTGCTCACTAGGGACCTCTAGGAGCAGCTTGTCGTACTGCACCTGGACATGCAGTGCTGGTGCCTTTCTCACAAGGGCCTCTAGGAACAGCTTGCGGTACTGCACTAAGACATATAATGCTAGTTCCTGGCTCACTACGCAAGCATTTACAATGCACTAGATCTTGCATTACTGAAAGTATGAGCTATTGGCATTGCATTATTATTTGCAATGCCAATACCTTAAACTATCAGTAATGCGAGACCTATTGCATTGCAAATGCTTGTTAAAATTTGTTATGTATCAAATTATAATGTTATTCTATCTCCCTTCTCACTTACTTAACAGTTATTTCTGGTGAAAAAAGATCCTTTTCAATTATATGTTGGCCCTATTTTTAAGAAAACTCCTCTGGATGTATTACTTTGGCCATTTGGTTACCACAGCAGCTCTGCAGCAAATGGCACCACCATGCCAACTTAGGTGTGTGCATCATTTACTGCTGTTAGAAAGGCATCACCAGCTGAAGGACGACTGTCTGCCCTTTAACAAAAAATGAACTAATAATTACTTATTCTAAGTTATTTTCACCTAGGCACTGTCATACATTTAATTTGCTCACTTTTTATTTGTTTAATTAATTCACCAAAGACTTTTAAACTGTAACAAAAAAAGTGAAGTTCTGATAGGCACACACTTTTTTCTTTACTGAGTGCATGAACTGATTGCAACTTAAGTGTTTATAGTACTAACCATGAAACATTTGTATGTATAGATCCTAAAGCCACAACATTGAAGCGCTGTGAAAAATATTACCACAGTTCAGCAGTGTTTATTATTCTTAGAAAGATAAAAAGGCTGATCAACTGACAGAGATTCAGTCAAACCTATTTAGTATGCAGTTATGTTTAGTGACCTGCAAACAGAAGTTAACCCACTGAGCTACCATTTTAGAATAGGACAGACATGTCTTAAAGTTCAGCATCATATAGTCAGTCAGTCATAATAGCTTTATTTCAATATAAAATCACGTCTTAAAAGCTGTAGAACAAGAATACAAAGCTATAGTATTAAAAGCAGATTACATTTTGACAGAAGTATACCAAAATCGACTTAATAACAAAAATTCATCAATAACCTTATATAAAATAGTTAAAAATAATATTTACACAATAAAGATAGAAGAAGGTACAATTTACAGAGGGCGGAAGACACATAGCAGCAATAATACTTCGGGGTTGGCGTTCAAGGCTCTTGATCTAATAATCCAGGTTCATCTCAGGAATTTGGCCAGACCGCACGCATACAGGGGTCGTGCATCAGATCTTAAGATGCGCTTCGCCGCAGAGTGGCTGTGAGTGCCCAGCACTCTGCAGAGTGGTTTGAGCCAATATTCCCTTGGCGCTTTGTAGGCTGGACAAACATACATAACATGTGCAATTGACTCGAGAATAGACTCACAATTTGGGCAGGAGGCTGGTGTCTGGTAGGGGGCCTTCCATTGCGCGGTCAGCTCGCGGGTGAGGAGTGAGCCTACTCTGAACTAAAAAAACAGAGCTCTGTCATAAGGTTTCTGTATGACGTCTAGATAGGGTTCATAATGGGTAGAATGCTTGTGTTGCATGAACTCCTCTGACAGCCTTCCTAATTTAGGATAGAGAAGACCCTTATTACAGACCCAAGACCAATAAGCCTTCTTGAGTTCTGCCTTTGTGGAGCAGTTCTGATTGCCCATGCCCATTTAAGATCAAGATCATACAGTGATGTTTTTATGTCCTTCAGCCATTTGACTTTGTGCCACCCATACATATTCATTATTTCATTTAGCGGTGCTGCATACTTTGAAAGTTCTGATGTCTGCCGCACGCGTACCCACAGTAGGAGATGACGAAGTCTTGCTAGATCTTTTAATGAATGACACCCTAGATCTTGCAATAAAGGCCTGGTAGGGGTCCTCTGGGGAAGCATCATGACCTCTTTCAGAAATGTATTCTCTGATCTCACAATTTGCTCCGAATTAGAAAAGCCCCAGAGTTCGGCACCATAAAGGGCCGAACGGACTCCTCCGGCCTTGTAGATGTCGATGGCGGGAGCAATAGGTCTACTTGTAGAAGAGCGATGCTCTTTGAGTATTGCCCCCGCTACCCTTTTATGATTCACGAGCATTTTCTGAATGTGAGAACTCCAGAGCATAGAGTCGGAGATGCGATGCCCAGATAATCAAACGTGGTGATCCTCTCTAACAGAACAGAATTTAGTGCTGGTGGGGACCTAAGATTTTTTGAGGGATTCAGCACCAGATATTTCGTTTTCTCAGAGTTGATAACCAGCCCTCTATTTGTGCAAAAAGACTGGAACCTATCCAGCAGGCTCTGGAGCATCAGATGGTATTTGCTGCAAATATTCAACCACCCCATTCACATACAGGGAGAATAGGGTGGGAGCTAAAACACAGCCCTGGCGGACACCCCTGATCACTGATATTCTGGCTGTCTTCTGTCCTTGTGAGCCACATCTCACTTGCGCGTAATTACCTTCGTGAAGGCGAACCAGCATATTTAGAATGTTCTTTGGGCCCCCCTACTCGGCTAGCACCTGTCACAAGTGCCCCCGGGGTACCAGGTCAAAGGCAGTCTTTAGGTCAATAAATGCGGGATAAAGACTGCCTTTGCCTATCTGGACCACCTTCTAATACAGGAGGAGTAGCCTAAACACCTGCTCAATTGTCCCTGTTCCAGCCCTAAATCCTGCTTGGTAATCTGAGAGGACCCTATTTTCAACTGCCCATTCCAGGATCCTCTCCAACACCACCCTCCCAACAACCTTTTGCACTGAGTCAATCAGGCTTATTGGGCGGTAATTAGCAGGGTCGTCCCTGGCCCCCTTTTTGTAAATAGGAACAACCTCTGCTCCTTTCCAAGAATCTGGGATCGGGGACCCATTATCAATGGCATTAATTAAGATGTTAATAAATTTCTCCCATTTTATGGGGTCTTCCCGAAGAAGATCTCCGGGGATGCAATCAGGGCCTGCTGCTTTTCCTGGGACTATGCGCTGAATGGCGGTTTCCACTTCCAATTCGGACAAAAGGTAGATGTTTGAATCCCCCGGGCATGATCTAAGCTCAATAGGTGGACTTTTACATGGGGCTTCCTCGTAATTAGAATGAAGTTTCAGGAAGTGGTCATGCCAAATTTGGCTTGGAATGTTACAAGTAATTGATTCACAGTCAGGTTGCGTCTTAATTCTAATCAGATTCCAGAAACGGCTAGCATCCTTCTCAGCACTGGCTGTCCTCAAAGCTTGCCAGTGCTGCTCTTCCCACTCTTTCTTGGCATTGGACATTGCCTCCCTGTAATCCCTTCTCGCTAACTGGATCACAGGGAGAGACTTACTTTTGACAGCTGCAACCAGAGTGGTCGCTTTGCGTCTACAATTTGTCGTGTACCACGTAGCACTACCAATGGGCTTCACACATGCTACGTGGGGACCTACTCCAGCGTTTGTACGGAAAACAGTTCCCAGTGTGCTAATGGTTTTATCATAGATTTTGGGGATCTTTTCTATTACATCTGGGTGGAGGCCTCTCTAAATTTACCGAGAGCCTCTACCAGGGTCTCTCTAATCATCCAGGACAAACCTATGCCATTTCAGATATCTACAACAATTTGAGGGAGTTACTTTCCTTGTTGACATTGGATTTCCTGTGACTCTAGATCCAGAATTGGGCAGCCTCAAAGATTAAGCATAGTTAAGCATAGTGGGTTATGGTCACTGTCAATAGTTGGGGTTATCACCATATCTATTAAATGTCCCCACAATTTATAATTTAAAAGGATATAGTCGATCCTCGAGGAGCAACCTACCCTATTGTAGGTATGTGCCCCAGCACAATCAGACAGTGACCTGCCATTGGTTGCTCTTAACCCATGTTCTACGGTTAGATAGTTCAACTGAACAGCCAATTTAGTCCATCTTTTTATCGGAGGGATACTCAGCAGGGGGATTCCCCGCTTCGCATCATCCTCTTCAATGTCCAGCACATCCTCGGCAGTGAGAGGCTCAAAAGTACAATTGAAGTCTCCCGCTACCAGGATGTGTGAGTCATAGGGACAACTGGAAAGCTCAGCCTCCAAGGATAAGACTGTAGGAGACTCTGCTCCACCCTTTGTTCCTCGGACATAAATGTTAAATATTTCCAAGATTCTAGCCCCTTGGTTTTCCCTAATAGTTAATCTTAAGAGGTCAGGAGAGATACATTGGATCTGCTTCATTGAACAATCTAAAGAAATGCTAATCCATAGTAATAGGCCTCCGGAAGGGCGCCACTTCCCTGCGAGTGATGGGACTGCTGGGACGCAGTAGGACACAAAGCCTAGTTTGTGATGAGGGACCAAGCTCCATGTTTCTTGGAAGATGCAAATAGTATAGACTTCAATCAGTCTATTCCAATCTGGAAGAGTTAGATTCATGGCTAGGCCAGGTATATTCCAGCAGAGAATCTTTAAGCGTGAGCTGTCCACTTTAGAGTGACCTAGCTCAGTAGATAATTTAGTCTGAGCACAGTTAGGTTCCAAAGAACAGTTTGTGGGACAAGGGCTTACAGCTATGTGCCTAAAGTCCGGGGTCATTCGGTAGGAATAGGAGAATTCAGGCTGGGAGTGACTAACCTGGTTATGCACGCACTGTGGAGTGGTCATGAGGGTGGGGGCATTACCCATGAAAGCTAGGGCCGGATCATATATATGGGAAATTGATGGTTGAGTAATTACTGATAGTCAGTCATTATCATTTAATTGCGACCCTCTGGATAGCTCGGCTACCCAATCCCTCCTGATAGTGATAGGGGCCAGTGAAGAAGATCTAAACTGGATACCTGAAGTACCAGGAGGTCAAGTCCCGTACTCTAGAGCCAATAAGCCTTCAGCCAAATGGGGGATGTCAATATAAGCTAAATAGTATCTAATTGTTGGGCTTGAGAAGAGTGCCTTGTTGCTTTAATAATGTCCTCTCTTATTAATGATCGGCACCCCCTAACGTGTTGAATCCAATGTATAACCTTGTTACTTAATGAATTCCCGTATTCATGACCCTTAGGCTTACGAACATTAACCATAAAAACTGTCTGCTTTGAGGACATAGAGCGGAGAGGGTATCCAAGAGCTTGTGGACCTGGCGCTACTGCATTATATGAGGGTGCCAGGGGTATAGAAGGAGCTAATTCTTTGTGGGTAGGCACAGATGGAACACTAATTTGCTTCCTGTGCTGGGACATTGCCACAGTCTCACAAGATGGCGCTGGCCTATGGGATGGCATAATACGTGATGATTGGTTTGGTGCAAAACATGCCCTGCCAGCTTGTTTGGGGCTTCTCAGCAATGGATTTGACGACTGTGAGGCTGCTAGATGATGTTGTGTTATATGGTGCGATGCTAATACTTCCACAGAAGCTCTTAGATTTGAGACTAGAGTTTTTAGGTCCCTCACCTCTATTGTTAGCAAGTTTATAATTGATAGCAGAATCGGGGTCCTATTACCTGAATCAGCTCCACCCTCCATTTGTGCATCAGTTAAAACTTCCGCTAAACTGTGAATTAGTGGGTCATCATGAGTAATCGATGTATCAGCCAAGGCCGAGAACCGGTTGGAGCACACTATGATGGTGGGCTCCAAATGGCTCTGCCCTTGATGTACCGGAGACTGAGGTGGTTTCTGAGAGGGCAAAGGGATATCGGAAACGAGACTAGGGTGGTTGTTGCTAGTAGAAATGTACGGGCCAGGCAGCTTACGAAACATTTGAGGTATATATATGTGGGTTGGAAGGGGATTTTTGCTGGGTTCATCCATCTGAGCTTGAATAGTATCTAGGTTTGCAACTGGGTCTCCTAGCAATATGCTTTCACAATCATCGACAATCGTTTCAATACGGTCCATGACATCAGATTTGGTCATCTTCTTATTGCTTTTCTTTACTTTCTTTGCTTTCCTCAGACCCTGTATTATGTTTGCTCCTGGGCCGACCCCTGCCACTCCATTGCTTTCCTTTTGCCCATAGGAATTTACCCGAGAGGACAGTATTTCACGACCGAAATAATTTTTTAAATTGTACGGTTGTTAATATATAAAAAGTACCTTTAGTAATAGTCTCAAATTGGTGCAGTTCGCTCTTCCCGGATTCCGATGGCAGACGCAAGGGAGGCGGCCCTGCCCTGGCTCTTCCTGGCTGCGACGGGCTTGGACGGGCCCGCACTTGGGCTGGGCTTTGCTCGGCGTGCGCCCGGCCCAAGTAAGGGGCTTTATTGCCGTTATTAACAATGGGTCGGGACCAGGGCCCTCCCCGTTGGCTCCTGGGGAAGTTAGTTCTGCGATGCCCGGCAGCTCCAACGAAGCGTCTCCCGCGAAGCGGGAGGCGCGAGGTGCAGATCAAGTGCCCATGGTGGGTGGGGTGGGACCAGGGCTCTCCCCGCTGGCTCCTGGGGAAGTTAGTTCTGCGATGCCCGGCAGCTCCAACAAAGCGGGAGGCGCGAGGTGCAGATCAAGTGCCGCTGGTGGGTGGGGCGGGACCAGGACTCTCCCCGCTGGCTACTGGGGAAGTTAGTTCTGCGATGCCCGGCAGCTCCAATGAAGCGTCTCCCAGGAAGCGGGAGGCGCGAGGTGCAGATCAAGTGCGGCTGGTGGGTGGGGCGGGACCAGGGATCTCCCCGCTGGCTCCTGGGGAAGTTAGTTCTGCGATGCCCGGCAGCTCCAATGTAGCGTCTCCCGCGAAGCGGGAGACGCGAGGTGCAGATCAAGTGCCCCTGGTGGGTGGGGCGGGACCAGGGCTCTCCCCGCTGGCTTCTGGGGAAGTTAGTGCTGCGATGCCCGGCGGCTCCAACGAAGCATCCATCACTGTGGCGGTCCCATAAGTGGAAGTGAGAGAGTGAAACTGGAGAGTGGCTCTAAGTTCATTTTAAGACAAATCCAATACCTCCAAAATAGTGCCTAGAATATGCGCCAGGACATTCCTCAGCAGACTGGTTCTTAACCCGTGGTCCGCAGAAACCAGGGGTCCACAATACCTAGTCAGAGGTCTGCAGCTGTTTAGAAAATGACATAGTATTATGAGATAAACGAAGGATATACATGTAAACAACAAAACTTAAATTACTATTACAACCCTTTGTAAATGTGAAGATTTTGAAACTAGGGGAACAACATTAAGGTGGTAACCTTAGCCTTATTTGTGGCACGTTCAGCAAATTATAGTATGGGTAGTTGATGGCTTAAATTCAAGCAGTGCTATGCACCAACAATAAGAGAGCATGCATTAGGATCAAAAAAGAAATTAATTTGCTAGAGTTTAGCATATTGCTTCATCTTTCCAAGAATTAGACCACATTTTGAAAAGCTCTTACATTCCCATTAAAATAATACATAGTTTATTGTATAGTTTATTTTCAATTATATAAAATATTCAATAATTTGTGTCTGTTTGATGTACACTTGCCCTTCATTTATTTATATTGTTTTGACAAGCACAACATAGAAATTGCTTAGGCCTGGTGCCTGGATTCGGGGGAAGATTTACTAACATTTTGTGCAATGCAGTAAAGCAACTTACTATACTGCGCTGCGATAAAGGTAGACATCAGAAATGTCCAAAATGTTCACAGATATGGTACATTTCTGATGCCTCATTACGCTGGAGCACTGTGAGCTGCCGCTGTGCCAATTAAGGCAGCTTTGCACCATGGTGCACCAGTTGCCAGAGTTACAAGGAGGATTGTTTTTGTGTAGGAAGGGATACCTTCCTGCACAAAACAATCCTTAAAGGCATTTCCATTTTTCTCTGTGTGATGCAAAATGCACCATACATAGAAAAGGGTAGTAACAAGGAAAAATATATATTTTTCCTTATTACAACTGGGTCTGGGACACATACCATTATCACGTATTCCCAGGTTTACAACTCTTTGTAAATCTGGGAATGCACCAAAATCCATTGTTGATGTGTAGTAATGCCCACAATCCACCCGTGGTACACTTCCCTACTTCAAGGTAACACAAGGCATCGAAATAGTCTGCCTTTCTTTACCTTGAATTTACTAGACTATGCTGAACCGCGCAAGGTGGCTTTGCGTGGCTTAGTAAATTCCAGTTAGGAGCTAGCTTTGCCTTGCGTTGACTTGCGTGACGCAGAGCTAATTCAAGACCTTTGTAAATGTGCCCCTTTGTGTGTCTCCACATAATGGTACAAAAACAGTAGAAATTGGATTGTTATGAGAATTGACATTTGTGCTTCACAAAATGACACTTGACCCCTGTTGGTGAACTTGCAGCATCCAGGACTCAAATAGAAAATGGGTGTCTTGGGCCAACCTTAGGGGTGACTCACTAGTAATAAAACGGAAGGTTAGGGCCTGGCAAGTGGATACACCTGCCAGTCAACATGGCAGTAGGAACTGTGAACAGACACTGCAGTGGTAGGTCTGAGGCCCCCTTTGAAAGGCTATTTGTGTGGATGGCACAATCAGTGCTGCAGGACCATTAGCAGCATTTGACTTACAAGCCCTAGGTACACACAGTGCACTGTACTAGGGATTTAGTAGTCAGTCAAACAAGCCGGTCATGGAACCACCAAACCATATTCACAATACTCCAGGGAATCACCTTTTAAAAAAAGGGGGCACATGCACCAGCCATTACCCATTTGGGAGCTTTGATTTTTAAATGACACATAAAAAAGCCATTCCAAAGCGTGGGAGGAGTCAGACCCCACACAGCACATACAACAGATCGACAAACAGCACAAGTGCTGTAGAGGCTCGACCTAAAAATGAGTTGAAAAATGAGGGCAAACATAAATTACTTTAATAGAGGATGAGGGAGATCATTATGACCCAAGAGTTTGTCAGGCGATTGTGGTTGGTAGAAGTTCTCATTGCTGTTTGGATGAGAGTAGGCGTGTGTCTCCACATAAGTCCAAATGTTAAGAAATCAGCCTTTGCACATCGCTCAAGATGGTGCACATAATAATTCCCCTGATACCATGCTTACCACTTCCCCCAAGACCTCTAGATGTTCATTTTGGGATGGAAATTAAGTTACCAAGAACAACTAGGGAAATGTATCCATTTTCTGGTGAGTATGGAATGTGACTGACTTCATTTCAGCCCGTTTAATCCTCTGGTTTGATTGGAAATCCCACAATGTCAGCATATGTTAGCCCTGTGAGATTGTCAAACATCCCTATACATAAATCCCATGTTGTATCTCTCTTTCAGACCGCAAAGGTGCACTAATCGGAGGTCTTTCACCTAAAGAGTGGTTGTGAAATGCTTCTAGCATGGAAGGCAGCGGCGGCCCGTGCAGGTAACAGCAGTGGGCCGCTGAGGTTAGCTTGAGAGACAACGACAAGGGAAAATTAAATAAATAATTTTCTTTCGTCTGTCGGGTCACCCCCTCTGCCCCCCGCACCCCTCCACCCCACCGCTCTTACCTGCACGGGTCACTCCTGGTGGAATGTACAATTGGGGACTCAGCTCAGGAAAGAATTTCGCAGTCGGTTTTGGACACTTTGCTTGCTCAGCATCAGAACCTATCCATGAATTTCTATATCAGCATCCAAAAACCTGGAAGTCAGATATGGATATATCATCTGTCTCTCATCTCTACTTTTGCAATCTGGTGTTTGCCGTTTAGTATCTAAAACTGGGAAAGTATGTCTGCTTCCCGAAAGCAATGTAAATGACAGTACTTGGCTAGACCCTGACTCTACCAGGGAATAACATCAGGGGCCATATTTTCTAATCCTACGCTGCATGATTTGTTTAGCATTTTGATTATTATTTGCTACATCCTATATTAATGCCACTGTGAGCCGCCGGGAGGGGTAGATTTCACCTTAAATATACTCTTGATAATAACTTCAAAAAACTGCATAGGGTTGAACATTCTAAAAATACTCGACCCATTTCTGCACGTTTAAGATTTATTTTACTTGTGTTTTTAGCTTGCAGAGAATCCTTTAATTGGGAAAAGTGGATTTTTTGATAAATGCGATTAAATAAGTATAGTAAAATGTAGTTGTTAAAATAAAGTCTGCTCTGCAGTGTAATATATTTCAATCAGCCTTACAGTTTAGATCCATAATGTAAAATCTGGTGTAAGAGAAACGTGAGCATATTCATTCATCAGATATTACAAAGGGCCTCTGGACAATATGAGGTGGATGTGAAATCAATAAGGGTTGTGCTGAAGGGCTCAGCACACCTGCCCCTTGCATGAACCTTCGACCTTGAGGTTGCAATCGAGTGACAGAAGGCAATGTGTCATCTCACTGGGGGCTGTGATACATGACCGAGCACCTTGTCCCAGTGCACCAATTAACTGGCAGTTTACGGGCAGAGATGGCAACCTGTGACTGTGCGCGAATACTAACAATGCGAGCAGCAACAAACATG
Organism: Lissotriton vulgaris; assembly: GCF_964263255.1. Classification (NCBI taxonomy): domain Eukaryota; kingdom Metazoa; phylum Chordata; class Amphibia; order Caudata; family Salamandridae; genus Lissotriton; species Lissotriton vulgaris. Next base: position 446,172,760 of record NC_141699.1, read on the forward strand.
AATACAGCACACATCCCAGAACTGATGGCCTCAAACCACTAGTAGCTTGTGGCGCCCGTATTCAGTTTGGGGTTCTAAAGTAGGAGCATTTTACTCCCTAGCTTTAAGCTTTGGAAGTGATTAGAAGTTTATGGAGTCACATGAAATTCTTAATTAGGATAGGCATTCTCCCTGGAGATCAACAGAAATGTATTTACATTTTTTAATTTACGGGTACGGGTTGTCATTCATTCTTTATTGTGGACAGGAGCATTTAGTATACTCTAGCTAATCACTGCTGGGCACTATCGGTATATCTAGTACATTACGTATTTTAAAGCATGTATTTTGCCTTAAATGCCCTCTTCTTGGCTGCCAAAATAAAAGCAGAGCCCCCCTTGTGGCAGTGTTATGAAGAAGTAATACGAACACATTAAGGATGAGGTTCAGCGGCAGAAGAGAAATTCACCCCTTTGCTTTCTAACGTTTAGCACAGGGTAAAATTTCCCATCTTTTTTAGCTGATTAGAGTGCTTGCTTGGTTTATGGGACAAAATAGCTCAGTGTTCCATTACCCAACTCACTGCTACTCACTTTATCGACCTAGGAAGAATGAAAATCTAAGTCAGCTCTCCATGATCCGAATCCAACTACTTTTTTTGTGAATGCTGAGGTGGCTCAGCTCACTGATCTGTATTAATGGCTTGGCAAAAGGAAAGGTAAATCAATTCAACGGAATGTGTCCAACCCTGAGGGCACTTCCACATCACCTCTATTTCTGAAACTTTTTGAATCTGCAGTCTTCAAGATAGCATTTGATTAAGGATTGTTCTAATTGGTGCAATGCTCGTATCTCAGATGTATGGAAGTGATTGTGTAATATCAGATAGAGGATACACCCCACATTCAGCTGGACTCCGCCCACCCTAAAATCTTAGGGCCTCATTTATGAGAAATGACGCATCGCTGCGTGAAAGCAGCGATGCATCACTTCTCAGTGCGCACTCCTTGCGACATTCCTGATGTGTCATATTTAACGTATGATCCATCATGTCGCAAGGAGTTACAGATACCTCAGTATTTCTGACGTATCTGTAAGTACAAAAGTGACGCATTGTTGGAGTGTGTCACAAAAGTGACGCAACTCCAGCAATGCGTCCTTTCACATCGGGCAAGAACCATGTGAAAGGGCCTGTGTCAGTCTTACGCCTGCTGTGAGGCAGGCGCAAGATTTTGACGCAACATCGTCCTAAAAGTGATGCAGTGAAATCTCATAGATTTCACTGCGTCACTTCTACGACCCTTCCTTGCGTCAATACGCCCCCCTTGCATTCATTATACCTGGCGCAGGTATAATGTGGCACAGGGGTTTACAAAGTGACGCATCTACCTAGATGCGTCACTTTGGAAATATGGCGCAACAAGGTGAATTTTTTACGCCACTGGTGCGTCACAAAAAGTGACGCACAGCCTCATAAATGAGGCCCTTAATCTTTTATTTAAATATTATTGAGCACTGAAGTAGCTGTGCTAAGATATTGCTATTTCCTATAATAAAATTAGTAATGCTTTTTTCTGCTCTGCTATTGAACAAATGCCTGCACGCTATAAATGCAAGTGACAAGTGGCGACTGCACCAAAGGAAAAGTGATTTAAAGCCAACACACCCTCCCCTGCAACACATCAATCTGATGACATTGGACAGAAATAAACCACAAATAAAATATTCCAAATAAGTGTCTTGTGATGATATGTGATACCATGTACAAAGTTGACCAAACGCTAGGGGTCTTCAGGCATGCGTGTCAATCACAAGGCGCAGACAAGGAAAACAAGCAACAAACAGTTAACATCATAGTGCTTGTTGCCTTGTTGGTTAATGCACATGCTGCAGAACTCCGTATGAGTTTGATGGTCAATGTTTTAAATCCTGGCACAGACTCATTTTTATCAAGATAACACACAGTGGTACTCATTTAGTTCCATAACAGTGGACATTGGTATTCGTGCCAAAACTCAATGCTAAGTGTATAATGTAACCCAAGTTCTTGTTCCGCTTAATTATCTTTAGAGGTCTTTATGACGGCTGATCTGCGCTCCATGAATATAATTGTAAGCAAAAGATCTTTGTTCCTAAGGAACTGATTCTCTGTACAAAGACAGTCTCAGATGCAAGGCAGGACAGGCCGTAGCGTGCACTGGGCGATTTCCTGGTGGGCCAAAAGGGTAGGGGTCAGTTTTGGACCCGTGGGGGCCGGATTTGTTACAGGGGGGCAGTTTTGCAGCAGTGCTGCAAAATCGGGCCACAGTAACAAAAGCAGTACAAAAGGGGGTGGTAATGGACGGAGCATCTGAATCAATCAAAAACTCACACCCAGTCAAAAGATCTGGGTTTAATCCATCACTGTTCTTTAGCCCACTCTGCCACCCCAGTTCAGACATGGCTATATGCAAATCAGTCTGACCCTGTGCCTCATGGGAACAGTCCAGCCCGAACTGCCAAGCCATGCTTTCCCAGGACCGGAAACAAGCTTCCGAGGACCGGTTTCTGGCATTCCAGCCATCTTCAGCCCGGCTTGCTTGAATCCAGTGGCAAAGTGAGCAAGGGACTCACGTCTGAGCATTCCCTGCCACACTTATGGCGGCCAAAAGCGGTACAAAAGGGGGTGGTAATGGACGGAGCATCTGAACCAATCAAACACTCACACCCAGTCAAAAGATCTGGGTTTAATCCATCACTGTTCTTTAGCCCACTCTGCCACCCCAGTTCAGACATGGCTATATGCAAATCAGTCTGACCCTGTGCCTCATGGGAACAGTCCAGCCGGAACTGCCAAGCCATACTTTCCCTGGACCGGAAACAAGCATCCAAGGACCGGTTTCTTGCATTCCAGCCGTCTTCAGCCCGGCTTGCTTGAATCCAGTGGTAAAGTGAGCAAGGGACTCACGTCAGAACATACCCTGCCACACTTATGGTGGCCCCTTTTGTACCACAGTAACAAAAGCGGCAGCAGGAGTGATGCTTCCCACTTGCATCCCCCCTCTCCCCCTACCCCCTAACCCCCACTGGGGCCAGTCGAGCTGATTGTCAGGGTTGGTTTCTGTTCACAGTCCAGCTGTGGTCAGATGCTGTACAGCCATCTTTAAATGTACCGGTCTACTGTGATATTCTTCGAGGCATCCGAAGTGAGCATGAGCACACATGTGGCAATTAACCCTCAGAGTCAAGGTCAACTGGTAGTTCACGGCCCTTGCGTGTCAGGACTGGACAATCTATTGCCCTGGCTGCCAAATTGATTCTCACGGACTGAGATTAGAGCAAAAACAATAGCGATGCAAACCTCTTGAGCAGAGACAAACTGGAAGCAGTAAACAGCTTCAGGGGCTGTATCATTAATAGCTGCCCTGGCTCAGGGCAGAGCTCCTCTTTTTATAATTTGGCATTGCCTACAGAGCATCCTTTAAATTGGAATTACTACTAGTTTGTGTATTATTTTCAGACAGCAGAAACCCGAAACAGAAATGTTTTGCTATATTTTCATAGGTAATTAGACAGGCCAAACCCTCTATCTTCATCAATGGAATGTGGCACAATGTAGAACAAACACAAAATGTTCCACAGGTCTCATTCATGCTATCCCATGAAGATAGACTCAAAAGATATAAAGTCTTCGTCAATATCAACGATGATCCTTTCTATTTATTCACAGAACAGGTGTTGTATCATTCACAATGGTTCAGTCGGCGCTGTATTCAAACAAAAACATCAGAAAAAAATATAGAGTGGACTAAATATTGTGTCAAGAATATTGAGGACATAAATACTGTGAAGGTAATTTCTACCGGTAAACCAACTTTTACCACGTATAATAACTCCACATACCGTATATGTACCTTAAATATATATACATCTTCGTGGTGCGTAGATGTGGAGTTAAGAATAGTAAATCTATACTAACCTAATTGCACTAACCTTCTCGATATTTTGAACCTCAATACTTTTGATACAATATTCTGTCCATGTGGAATTTTTTTTACTGATTTTGTATAAGTGATCCAACGACCCAGTGCTCATAGGTGCAGTAAAGTGAACAATCAGATGTGATGCATATGGACAGCAGATATGTCCAATAATTTTCAAAGGTACACAGTACAGTGTTAATTCTGTTTTTGGTGTAAACTATTACACTTAGAAAACCCCCGTTACAGTGTTAATGTTTCGACCCACATCCTAATTCCTGTGGGTCTCATCAGGACAACACTTGTCTTCTGTAACAGCACCTGAAAGCTGTGTATTTCCTTTACATTGTGAGGTGCACTACACCTATGATGCCCCCAAAGTCGGCTCATCAACAATAGCTCTGTAATCCACAGGTCTAGAAAAAATCAGGATCACCAGTAGAAGACGCAACCCAATCAGCGTATCCATCTGTCACAGCCAAAGTGAATAAACCTGAAAATATCGCAACAACTGAGAGAGATTCAAATTTATATGACAGCATACATGCATAAAGGCTGTCCTTCCTGTCCATGTCCACATGAATCTTTCTGGCATGTATTTTTTGCCTGTAAAGCATATGCAAAGCCAAGAAGCAAATGGCTAGCTCCTGTGTGTAGACAATTAGAGACCTGAAGCTCTAAAGAAGCCCTACGGATTTTAAAATCAGATGCCAGACCCCTTTTTGCCTGTGTCACTGTGAAATTTTTAGGCCCTTTCTGGGCGATTCGAAGGCGGGCACAGCTAACAGGGTTGATTGGTATGAATAGATAAAACAAAGTATGCTGACCAATCAAGACTGTATTGACAAATTAACACTGATATTTTATATTTTTAAACAATTGTTTTTATGGTTGCATTTATTGCAACTTATTTTTTAACTATTATGACTAGTGTTAGTACCTTGTTCTTAGATAAGGGGCTAGCCTCTCTTCTGCTCATTGTGTGGGCTATTAACCCAGAAATTGATTTACACAAATCTTGATGATGCACTTGCACTTTAGCCCCACAATGATGTTAGAGAGACCAAAGTCATACATTGTGTGAAATTGTTTACTTACATGATGTCAATATCATTTTTTATCATGTCAACTTGAGCGCTTTTACTGCTCATTTGCACATTTGTCTTCTGTAACACTCTTTTAGTCTAAAATGACACACTCATGATTTGTATGGTTGCTTCATTCAAGGTTTGTTAAACCGAAAGAAAGATTTTGGAGTTGTCGCATAAAACGTGGTGCTCAACTCTGCACTATGCCAGCACAACCACTCACAATGTTGCTTCTGGTGATACTGTCCATGAATGGTTATTTAAGGGCATTTTGATACTCACTTAAGCGCGTTGACCCTGTTTATGTGGTGTAGATGAAGACTGCAGCAGCTACTCTACATTCCCAACAACAGCAGACCAACAATGACCTCATGTTATAGAGATAACAGTCTCTTTTGGACATTGAAACGTATATATCCAAAATGCACCGCACTCCTGCATTCTGAGGGTCTTTACATTTTTTACTGGCCAAACAACCTGGGCGCTCTAGAAAACGAAACTACTAGTATATATCACGATTTCACAATTAGTGCATACCTGCATATTAAATGTTTCGAGGAAGTTTAAAAATATAAAAATAATACTTCAATCGCAGTATAATATCACAGTGTCATATCAGGTCATGTTTAACTGTTTAACCGTAAAGAATTATGTGTGTGGTTTGTAGTAAACCCTGAAAGCTAGTTTCAATGAGTTTGAGAACCAAAGTAACCACAATGCGTTTATGTGTTTCATGAGCCCAAAAAGCAGCGGTTTTTGTGTATCAGCCATCATTTAAATTTTATTTTAATCATTACTTACATGAGTACTAATATATATGGTTTCAGCCAGTTTTGGAGTAGTGCCACCTGTATGTAAATATTTGGATGTCAGGCATGAGAACCACAGAGGTACTCCAAAAAGTTTGTTGCCCGTGACACAGCATTTATGAGAGCCAACATGAAATAGAAGTCTGATGTCTAGAGGATACTTACAGAATTTATGATTACACACATGAAGACCTGCTGGTAGCACACGTAAAACGGAAAGAGGAGGTGGAGTGCAAGCAATGCCTAGGTATGGGAGTAGATGTACTGCATGGTGTGCGCTCTCTGTTCACAGGAATCAAGGTTTACCTCCCCGATGGGGCCTGAAATGGCCAAAACTGATGTGGGATCATTATGTTCCCATCTGGAGGTGCACTTCCAGCTGGACTATTCCTATTGGATCAAAGCCAAGGCTGAATGTCATGTGACTGGTCGTTGTTTAGAGTGGCATGGTAGACAAAAAGTGAGGGACTGGAATGGGGCACTGAATAATTTCTAGAGACTGACGTGAATTCATACATTCCATCCATCATCTTATTGCTTCATCACATGAGAGTGAGACATGCTCTAATCAAAGCATGGCAGAACAGTTTGTTGATATTAATTAAGATATTTCATCTATCACCTTTTATTTCCTCTGTGCAACATCACAACTGTGATGGGTACACCCAGTGGTGGGTCTTAAAATCACTGTGAGTGTATTACTCAAGGTAGAGTTCACTGATAAGATTAATTAGGTCCACCCACCTAATTTAGAGTCAGGCAGACCTTCAATGTGCTAGCGGCGATGATTACTCTTTCTCCGCCGCCAACATATACCTCTGGTGGTTTGGCCATTTGGCTGCTACTTGATTTAGAGAGGTCAGTCAAATGGCCAGTTTTCACTTTCCATCACCAACAAGTAACACCTGATAGTAAAGAGCAGTGAAAACTACACAATGGGAAACATCATTTTGTTACATTTTCAAAAACAAACTCTTCTTTTGGATTTTGTTTTCGAAAATAAAAAGAAGCTTTAATGGAACATCAAGTTGACGGGGTGCTCTATCAAACCCTTGATACACAGGCATGAACCATTGTGTCTTTTTTCCTTAAATCTGTTTATTGAACATCATCAATGCTACACTGGAATCAGAATGCAAATTGACAAGCAATTAATTACTCCATATCATGCAACAATGTGTGGAGCAATGTCTCCTACAGAATGCATGGATTACAGTCTACAACAGCAGGTCAGGAGGGAAACCACTTTGATTGCGGTTTTTGCCAGTGTAGGAGATCTCCGCTGGACCGGCGGACATCTTTAGATAGAGGTGACAGAGTAATTTACTCCTTCACCCTGACAGACTATAGACCATCCTCTGTGGTCTAAAACAGTCCTCTGGTCTGTTCTGAGTGAGGTTGGGCGGCTGCTATAACCTCCCTTCATGGCTCATTTGAAATTTTGCTCCATCACAGAGGTATTCATCTGAAGATATAGCAGTTCAGATTCATAGGAATGTCTTTGATAGACAGATCCTCTTTCTTTTCCTCTTTTCTTTCTTTGCCTATTGTGTGATGTCTGAGCGTTTGATCGAAGGGCACATTGACAACTTCCTGGGCAAGTGTGCCCTACTTCCTTCTGCCACCTACTACAGTTCATATTGTGATCTTCCAAAAAATGAGCGCAAGGAAAAGAGACCTCTTGCTTTCATTGTCAATACACAAGGGAGCTCGGCACTCCGGTACCGCGCATTGCTGTTCTAAAGAGTGTACTTGAGATCACTTGAGCATGCCAAGTTCCTCATGTCTGGCAGCACATTTACTCTCCAAGGAATTAGTGGGATTATAAACCTGAAGTGCCTTTACTGTGTATATTTTCCCAAATGAGCCTTGTCCCTGCTCAGCAAATTCAGCTGAGACATTTTAATATCAAGTGGCTTTAAAATGAGATTCGTTCTGGTGTTTAAAACGCAAAGTCAAATGACCTGCCGGTAAAAGACTGATTTACCTCTATCAGAGCTCTCTTTTCACTCCAAAGATAGTATGTGCATCATTTCTAAATAAAAAAGTTACATGTTTCTTCTTTTTTTAAGTGCTAACAGTACAGTCTTTAATTGACAATGGCTTGATACTATTTTCTTTCTAAAGCCATGTACCAACAATTTGAACAAATAGTACATTTTCATAAATGGGTCACTGACCTTCCATAGTCCGACTGCACTAGCGAAGGTAAAGAAAGGGTATAGAAAAAATAAAAAGATTATGTTCCAACCAACCCTGATTAAAACCTAAAACGTAATGCCGAATATTTACGGCAATTTGAAAGTTACATTGACAGTGCCTTCAAACTCACCATCAGTAAATTATGTGTTTAGTTTACTTTCCATGGTGTTGTGATTTCATGCAATGTGTCGTGTTGTCATTTTGTAGTAAGTGTTTTATTGTTTTAATCTTTTTAAGACATGTTATGCTAGAATTGTATGTATACAATTTATGGAGGTATGCAAAGTTTGTTCTTACCTCATCAAATGCTCATTGTGACTGTTTGGTATATGCTTTTCAAATGCTATGCTGGAAGTGTATTTAGTCCCTTTGGTTGTTTGTAGTTGGATTTGTTTTGTTTTATTAAAGTTCATTTATTTATTTTTTCCAGTTCCATATAGCGCAAACTATTCCCAAGGGTATCAGACCACTTCACATGAGAACCATTTCCACTGAGTGCAAACTGTTTACATGAGCAGACTTAGGGGCCGATTACGATGTCAGTCGGAAAGCATTCTGACTGAATTGGTCTCAGAATGGTTTCCAACTGAATCGAATTCGGGGAGTGTGGCCGACCAATTACAATGGTTCCGAATACCATTCGGTCGGGCTCCCATTATAGAAAGTTGTGGGTGGGGAAAATTGTGCACCATGTGGCGGGCACTCTTTGTTGCCTACCACACTGTGCATGGTTGGAAAGAGGGGTCCCTTTAGTACCCTCATGAGCCCCAATAGGAAGGCTCTGTATGAAGTGGGGCTTGCTACAGGCCCTCAAAGTCAGATTCTGACAGCCGATCCATGTCGGAACAAACATTTCTAAAAGGCTGTCTGAATCCGACATCATAATATGTCAGTCAGAAATGCAGGCCATAGATCTGTACAAATCAGCTCCAACTGACTCGGTTTCTCCTAATGCCATTCGGAACTGAGTTGGAACTGATTCGGAAACTCCGAAAGCTTTCTGAATATTGTAATCGGTTGGTCGGAAAGCTTTCCAAATTGGTCGGAAAGATGGGCTCTGAATCCGAATCGGAGCGTTTCCGATTGACATCCTAATCTGCCCCTTAGTAGTTCACAGATAAAAAATTAACACCAGGAAGGTTCATGGATTTCATGTTGATAACAAGAAATGACACTTGTCAGACCCCATTCAGGGGGCCATAGGGCAGAAGTGACTATGGGACCCCAATATTGTTGATAACGGTTATTTTGCCACTGGTGTCCTGGGGCCCGTGCTACTTTGGCTCCGCAAACTGGGTCAAGAACAAACCTTTCCACACTTGCCTTTCAGGGTACCCAGGACAGGAGTCACAATCTTCTCAGGGAGGTATTGTGGGATGGAAGAGCTCAACATTCAAACAACAGACACAATATCATGCTGTTCAGCCCAGATGCTTATGTATGTGAAAAAGAATGTACTTTGATCTCACAGCAGGACTGTCCAAAATCCAGTTAATATGTCATACAGCCATAAGTTGCTCTTTAACAATGAGATGCTATACATTCCCTTCCTTCCTTTATAACTGTCTTTTCTCCCTTTATGGTTGAGATGCCACTATTACCAGCTCCAGTGTACTAGGTCATGACAATTGCTGCCTCCCACCCGAGTCTTCTTCATGCTGTCTGGGGACTGTTGCAGTCTTTTGTCAGTTTGGACTTTCGGATTTGATGGTTTTTAATCTTCAGTGGTAGCATGATCGGACACTCAGCCGACAGCAGGTTATTGGATGACACAGAATGACAAGCTCTGTTTGAATATTATTTACAGATCCTCAAGAACTGCACAGAGGGATGAGGGCAACCCCTTCATGTTAGGGGTCGCTCCTGGGCTCATTCTCTCTCACTCACTTAGGTTTGTCAGATTCCTATGGGTGCTCCTCTAATACTGGGCCTCTCCTTCTGAACTGTCTTTCTCAGGGTCAGGAAAATTCCTTCTCTTTCTTAACTGGCAGGAAGAGTTCAGACAGATCCTCAGCAAAACATGTTGACTTCAGCTGATGTTCACCAACCTTGGTTACAAAGCAGCTGTTCAGAGGGTCCTTCCATTCCGTTATTTAAGAAGAACAGGGAACTCGAACAAAGAGGGGTGTTTGGATCCCACAGAGAATGTGCATCCACTGTCTATACTTGTGACTCGGTTTGTGATGGTTCCCTTTCAAATTGTATTTCTAGGCTGCTCTCTAGACACAGACATTGCTCAAAGTGATGGCTCACACATGAGATAGAAATGGGGTTGGCTCTAATCAAGATCAAATCAAGGCAAACTTAAAAGTACAACACAGAGAAAAAAACCACAATGTTAAAGCATCTCAAGTCAGCACAGTGCATAAAGATAAGAGCATTGCAAAAAATACAAATGAACCAGTACAGTACAGAAGTCAAAGTGTTAAGGATACACCAGCATATCACATGGCAGTTATGCCAGCCAACTATTTGAGGAACCTGACCCTACTATGATAACAGTCAAGTTACGTGCAAGTGGGGAGGTCTGACTGTACTGTTGCAATCAGACCAAACCTCTGTCCCCTAATTACCGCATGTACCTCATACATTTTAAATACCTGCATAAACTGCACCGCTCTCCTGCCCAGCTGCACAAAATGGGCCTTATTCCCAGGGACAGATGTCTCTGATGCTCCGCTCCCTCTGCCGACTTCTCCAACCTAGTCTGGCTGTGCCCAATGGTCTCTGCATACTGGCACGATGTGTGCGCCGTCATCATTGAGATCACCCCAATGCATGTCATGCCAGACCCTCTGCTCTGCCTCTTAGGCTTTGTGAAACTCTACTCAGATGCCTTCCACCGGCTGATCGCTATGCTGCTCATTCTTGCACGGCATAGGTTTGCAATGCAAAGGGGAAGGAAGCCCGTGCCCAAAGTCATCGCTTGGCTTGAAGATGCTGCACGTTGTCAGATGCTCCTGTCTGAATTCTGGGACTTGGTGCTGGCAACTTGCCGTCCGATCAACATTTGGAGCCCCCTTGTTTCTTACCTTCAGTGCCAGAGTGCCTTGTCCTTCGGGGCCGTTCCTGCGGCCCCCCGCCTGCACTCTGCCCGTGGCAGCCACCGGGGGTAGCTCGTAGGGTGTTGTCTCCACCTTCATGCGCTTTACTGATACCATGCCGCCTTTCTCACCAGCACTTGGCCTCCTCTGGGCGTTCCTCAATGCCCTTCCTGCCTCATCTTATGCTACTTCCTTATGTGTACTGTATTGGGCTGCTTATGTACTATTGTTCCTACGATGCATGTAACAGATGTGGTTCTCCTCACTGACGGCGGATCCTCCGCCTGCATATATTGTAACTTGATGTGCAAGTCTCTTAATAAAGGTTTTTTAAAAAAATAAAAAGGCAAAAAGTACCGTGCAAGTAGTAATATATATAGAAGAAGGCATAATTAAAAAATACTAATGACCACAATGCATTAAAATTTGGCTTAAATAAAATACGTGATCCATTGAAATAATAATGTAAGTTTTACTAGACCACCAAGTGGAAAAATCCACATCAGTTAAACCAGCTTTAACTTCCTTCTGTTAATGGCACATTTAAAAAAAGGAACATATATGAACATAGTTAGATGTGGAATCCAACTTTTGCAAATATTCCAGTTCAACCATCGGGCTTCTGATGCCCCATTTACTGATAATTGGGGTTAAAAACGGTATGATAAATGTAAGATAAAATTTACAAAAAAAAGTAAAATGTATCAAAATTTGGGGTGAAAATTCCTCATATGGACAGAGCATGGTTTTCGAGGGGTCAAACTTGCACAAGGGAAAGCTCAAGTGCCATCTAGCAGATCCCAATCTAAAGCGAGTGAGTAAGATCTGTAACGGGAGCGATCAATGCACTCCAGGTACCGTTCCTTACCAGGTGTACTGCGTAGTGAGACGTACACCGTGACACCGTTTTTGGTAAGGTCATGATCCATCATGAGCCTCTCTAAAGTGATGTTTATTGAGCTTAAAGGTTTTTTTTGCCTGTACCATGTTGTGTTTAGTCAATGTGTGATGCTCATAGATAAGTGAGTCTCACCCATGTCTGTCAGGCCAGTCTTAATGTAGTCAAACAAGAGAATGTTAAACTTCTTCTTGCTCTCTAGATACAGACTCTGTTCAAAGTGATGGTTCACACAGGAGATAGCCATGGCGTTTGTTCCAAGCAAGAGTAAACAAAACAGGGTCAAGTAATGAATGTGATCTGTTCACTTGGCTATCACTAGTCTTCCTGAAGTTGTAATCAGATATTCAAAAAAGGAAGGCTCAGCCTGTGAGCTTTCTCACCTTGAATAGTAGACATTGGAGCCCCACCCCTAACTCCCACTATTTGCCAAAGAGCAGTGCGCACTGGAAGCAGCTGTCCAGGTCACAGGACAGTTTTGGGCCACTTATAGTAAGGGAAAGTCGTATGTCTCTATATAAGCATGAAAACACAGCCAAAATAAAAGTCAGGATACCACTTCAAAATGGAATTGGACATTTCGGAAATGGTATATGCCCGTTTACTATGAAGGGAACATTTTCATGTGAACAGCACTGAAAATGATAGTCAAACTAGGTATAAGGACAATCTAATATCAGTCAAGAGAATGATCAATCAATGATAACAACAGAAGTTATTATTATTATTAAATTACACTTGTATAGCGCTATCTACCCGGAGGCCTCGTAGCGCTCATGACTGACACTTTATTGGCACGGGATCAGGGCAGATCAGTACCATTGAAAGCTCCATGTACCTGGTGTACTCTGAGCAAGCAGGAATAACTCCAGTAGGGCGCTGAAGCGATTATTCAACATGAGAAGATAAAGAACAGTCAAGATAATGTTGTGAATTCCTCTTAGATAATGGCTGCCTCCTCTGTAGAGACTCATGGTTTCCTAGATTCTGGGCAAATCCTTCAGGGGTAGATTACAAGTTTGGTGGTCCACCAGACTGCCAAACCCAGTGTGGCAATCCTTTGACTGACATACTGGCAGTCCACCTGCAGTTTTACGATTATGACAGTGAGAATATTACAGCCCTTGTGGGCATTCATTAACAATTAAACAGGTGTCCCTGAAGGAATTATTTCAATTCTATTCAATAAATTAATAATATCGCCACAAGAGTGGTCAATCATTTAAACTTGAGCAAGGAAAGAAACAGATTTAAACTGTTTTTTATTACGCAAAATTATTTTTTTTTTGGATCTTTTTCTTTTTTGATACACAAATCTAAAATATGGCAACAGAAATACTACTATACAAGCAACAAAAAAATATTTTCACTTTAGTATCAGGCAACTTTTGCTATATACATGAAAAGATGAATATCATGTCAAAAAAACAGTACTTTACAATGATCCAATTATTTGATACTCAAACTAATGTGACAGTAGTCAGCAAAACGTTGCCAGGCGTCGACGTTTCGGTCCTTAATTGGTTAAAACAATCCATAGGACCATCTTCAGGACCATACGCTGCACATATTAATCCAAGACCTCCAGCCGGAAGTCACAAGGTTATGCACTGCAAAAACCTACTGTCCAAAAATATAGATGTTATCTTCCAAAATTCGAATACAAACTCCAATGATTCATGTATTATGTGGAAATCAGTGTAGACCAAGAGCGAGATGTAGGCATTAGTCCAAAACACTCGCAACACTTAGTGGCGTTGGCCAAGGATCCGTCGTCAATCACTCCGTATCGGCATCAGTGGGCATTCACCACCTTTCCTGCAGGGCATGGACTGCATTGTCCATGCTGTGCAGGAACAGCCTTTGGCGCTCCCATTGCAGTGCCGTTTTAATGGCAACTACTGCGGGACCACCAAAGCACTGCCCTCCAGACAGGCATGAGCAATCTCGTAATCTGGCAGGCAGTGTCAGTACGGCTTTGGTGGTGTGGGAGTAGGTCGCTGGTGTGGCAGTCCGCTCCCACACTGCCAAAGTCATAATTAGGCCCATAATCTCCTTGTGCCTAAAATAAAACAAAAACATCATACTGATCTTATGTATTGTAACTAATGCTCAAGTAAAATACTCCAATACCTTCAGGTTGAGTTACATAAAAACTCAGCCAGATTCCACGAGCAGGTGGAGTTTACCAGGTCACGCTACTCAAAATGACTTTTAGCACTGGTAGCTTGTTACACTCTGCAAAAACAATGCAAACTGCACCAACCAGTACACAAGAGGGTGCTGCTTCTATGCTGCCACATGAGTAGAATATTTACTCGAGCAGCAGCTATGTCACTGCAATTGGTCAAGAACTGCTGCGACCTGCTGTAATGCCTACAATGAGAAATCTCGCCAGATGTCATTATAGCACCTGAAATTTATGCTAGAGGATGCACATTTGTGCTTGATCTCACCAATTTTAACATTGGTGAGCCACACATGAGAAAAAACTATGCCATGCAGCGGTTGAAGGAGTTTTCCTGGATCTCTGAGTTGTATACAACGAAAGACTGGAAACAGATTTGGATATCCATTACCTGCACAAAAACAGGGTTTTTGTGAACTTTCCCTTTGTGGAGTAGCAGGGTTTACATCATATTATTTGAGGGCTGCACATGCTCAAGAGTCCAGATATTTCAGGCTTTAATAATGGAGCAAGTATTGACTTCTGTATGTGTGTGTGGTGTGCAAAACAAATGTTCCATGATGTATATATATTCACTGAAAACACCAAAGGTTACACATATGTTATTGTTAGGCTCAGATTTCACTCATATAAAACCATTGAAATTCAGCAGTCATGGATACCTAATCTAACCAAAATATATGCCTCTGCTGCTTATGACCTCAAATGGTACATAATGCATGACATGGTCAGTGACATCACTCATGACATCATTGATGACATCTCAAAGAGCATCCATTGTTTTGAAAGTATCTGGCCCCGGGGAGGTGGGGATCCCCTGGGCCTGGGGTGGGGGGGTCTGCTGGCACCCATTAACAGTTATTTAGCCCTGGGAAGGTGGTGGTCCCTGCTGCTCGCGGGACCCCCCATATCTATTTATTTAGGCATGGGGAGGTGGTGGTCCCTCAGGAGGGAGGCCTGTGCACCTCCCTCCTTTTGTTTATAAATAAAGACCCTGGAAGGTGGTGGTCCCCGGTGCTCCATTAGCCTCAGGAGGCGGGCCCCTTGTGCATGCAAGCACAGGAGACTACACTTGTTTATTTTTTATTTTTGCCGGGGTCACGGATGCGCCATGATTTTTGGCACAACATTTTTTTTATGCTTTTTTGCCCTGGTCGGGTCCCTCTGGAACCCCAACACCAGAGCTAACGGGTCAAGGCATTCCTACCCTGCCCCTTTTTCTTTTTTTTTGAGTACATACAAAAGTACACCTCTAGTACTCTTGTACATACTTTTTCATGCATTTGTGAACTGGCCCTATAATATCAAACTCCATACTATTAAAAATACAAAGAGGAAACAGCCACATGCACTAATTGTATTAGCATATTCAAGGGTTATTCCCATTTCATTCTGATTTTAGAATTCTTAGGCTAACACAAAAAAGCACGTAAAAGAGTACTACCGGAGTATGTTTTCGTCTAATCTAAAATACAGTTGTGAATAGGATCTTGAATGTTTTTGACTTCTAAATTGACTTATCTTTCACTATTGTAAGTAAGATGTCTCAGTACAGTTATCATTAGCATAGATATGTGAAGTGGTAGTGAAGGACAGCTTTACCCAACTCCTTCATAATCTATAATGTGTTGTTTATAATGGGAAAACTCGCTCGCAGCCCAGGTTAAATGAACATATCTGCTCTATATGTTAAAGGTATTGCATCACTTTGTAACATTTGAAGTGAAAAGGTGATACAAACCTAGTAGCCCGATTCACAAAGGTGAAGTTAGACCAAACGTTTAAGTTTAGACCTGAAGTCGCTAGCAACTTTATAAGCAGTAAACTTACTAGTAATAACTTACTTTTGTAATATGGATTGCATCAGTGTTACTTTTATTTTCCAAATATAGCTCCTCATTTGAGCTAATGAAGGTAGCGAAACTGCTTGGTACAGAAGGAGTATTGAAGAAATACTAGCTTGCATGCGCTGGAGAACTCTCACTGACTGGCACAGCTTCAGAAAGCAGTTTCTCCAGTGTCTTAGATGTCTCCCTCCACCATTCTTTTACAGGAAAGGTAGTTCAATGGCCTGCCTTACTGGTCACAGGGATATTTGATCCCATCTCTTCAGAAAAGTTTAACATTTGGAAGTACTTCCATCGAGACGCCAGATTGAAGTGAGACAAGAAGGGTGCCCTCTTGAAGGTGTGAACATACCTGGCTAAAGCTTGCTCGGTGGAACTAGAGTACTAAGGGGACTGAAAAG
Organism: Lissotriton vulgaris; assembly: GCF_964263255.1. Taxonomy (NCBI): domain Eukaryota; kingdom Metazoa; phylum Chordata; class Amphibia; order Caudata; family Salamandridae; genus Lissotriton; species Lissotriton vulgaris. The sequence goes on from NC_141699.1 coordinate 446,189,175, forward strand.
AGCCTGTGTTTCCAGAGGGATCTTCTGAGCATTGAAATTACGCATGCGGAGTTTTGCAAGTTTTATAAGGGAATTTGCAACATATTCTAACAATATTTGTACCATAGGGACCATAGATGTTCAGCCAAAGTTCGAACTAAGCTGGACTCTCCAAGTCCACATTGAACTGCAGACATACAAGGTATCTGTTGCTGGCTGGATACTTCTGCACATCATCTCCATTATACCTCAGTCTTTAGGCAGTCTGCACCCATGATTGATCCCACAATAATTGAAATTCTCTAGTAAATGGGCTTGATGTTCAATACTGTTGTTATGGAATGCCACCTCATTCAAACCCATTCGATCCGAAATTCATAGGGAGAGCAGTACAGATTTTAATCTTCAATTTCCTACCAGGCGATTTAACACTTTTGAACTGGACATTCCTCTTCTTTAACCTGGAACACCAACTTTATGTCCTGTAACTTTGACGGTTATTGCGAAATTGACACCACATCAGGGGCTTCGACAATGTTGTTAAGTCCACTAATTTGAATGTAAAATGTGTTTCAAAATACCACGAAACTAGAATACTGTGGCATATTTGTGGCATGTTTTCAGCTTTTATTAGTTTTTGAACTTTCGACTAATGGGTAATGATGTATTTATTTTAACAACTATTCAGTTAATTTGATGTGAAACTTTGAGACTTTTAAATCTTAACTGTAATGCTGTTTGACTAGTTGGACCACACATTCAATACACGCTTTCTCTGAGGAAACCCTGCTGACAGACGATCGGGCGATGGACGGATTCTTAAAATTATAGATGGAGTCCTCTCTGGATCCATGAGGGTGGACACGTTACCCGCATAAAACCAGCGTCTTCTGATTGATGGTACCATATACCTTCGTATAGTTCAATGGAGCGAATACCATGCTAATCAACCGATATAATCAGTGAACTTAGGAGGACTGATCGTTTACGCATCCATAAACCACCGTCAGAATACTTACCCGACAACCACAAGCCAGCAGGTGGACTGATTCCATTTTCATACTCCAGTATACTAACTACCGCTTGTGCTTTATCCACCATTTAAGATATTGGTGCATGAATACAGACTTCCTGAAGAAGGCTCACGCCAAAACGCGTTGAAAAGGAATGCACTTCTGTATTTTTTAATAATCAATCAAATTGTCTAGTCTCTCACTATTTGCACATGTGTTGTCTTTTTTATCTATAATATTTTGCACGTATAATGAATTAAGAAAAACAATTTGCTAAGAAAAAAAGATGCTATAAAAATAAAATATCATAAGAAATCTACACCAGAGTGTCTCCAGTCATTAGTTAGTTAGTTTTCCTCCCCTTTTTCTACCAGGCACATAACCCGGTGCACTTCTGTTCTGACCTTACCCCCAAACACTGCTGCTTGAACCAAGCTGCCAAGTTTAGCTCACAGATTTCGTTTTGAATCCAGGTTAAGTCTTCGGGTCAGATTGTCTATATCTGATAAGAGCAGATTTACACTTCGCTTCAAGAGTGCTACCTCTTACTCTACAACACAACATTCTGAGGTGGTCTGGCCAATATTGACTAGTGATGTCGGGAATTCCTGTATTTTACTTTTGGGTAATTTCATGAAAGTTTGGGAAAACAACCCAAAAAATATGTATACTTAGGTGAAATGAATAACTATATTTTAACGTGAGGGCCTTCCTCTAGCTCATTTTGGGAAAAAGCATAAGTGTCGAATACAGCAGCCACAAAAGCTTTGGTCGTTCACTTTGTTCCTGTGTGCTTGTGCTACGTTTTTGGCACAAACAGTGCAAAATTAGATGACGTGGATCAATAGTGTAATTTTCTGAAGTTCATGTAAAAAGCTCAACGACAGTCGCGCTGTTACATAGAACTGTAAACAGTATGTATTATTATTATCCAGCTCAAATTAATAATGAAAATAAGCAGCCTTCAACTTTAATAAGTATGCAATCATTGCAGTAACATCTCTGTTCGTTTAACTTTGTGAAAGCACTCTGGTAGACTACATTTTCAGAGGTGCCAAAGCAATGCAGTGTTCTTGTGGCCCTTGAAAGTCCAAGAATGACTTAAAACTGTCAAGTATTACATGTAAAAAGTATTTAAGGATGGGTGCACAGCCTTTTGTTTAAATTCTTCTAGTTTGGGTTCTCCGTGGGTAGCGTCTATACCCCTAAAGACGCTAGCGTTGAACAGTAAATTTGTGGTACCAGTGGGTCACTGGGACCATCCCCTAGGGAACTCCCTTTTCTCCTCCTAACAACAGAGGATTCCACACAATAAATTCGTTGTACTTGGTTTGTTCTTATTTATTTCACAATGTTCATTGAATATTGTTTCATAGCATATTCAGTAGTTCATAATCTCTCAAAGGTTTACATTTAACAACTCATTTCATTCATGAGGCATCATTTTGCAATTGTCCAATGCATTTCGGGCTATAGTATGAGCCCTTCATCAGGGAAAAACGCTGTAAAAATAAATGTTTAGGTGTAACCATTTTAGTAATGAACCATGATTCATACATTAACACAATGTAAACATATTAATTCTCAAACTTAATAAATGTGTGTTATTGTCAGACTGATCATAGGGTTGAGAAGTAAAGGCGGGGGGTAACTTACATGCCTGTGTCAGATTGCGCATTCAGTATTGTGATATGCTGTGAAGAAAACGAAAACGTGCGTTCAGTTAGTCGGTGCCGTGCCGTTCGAAATGTGGATAAAGAAAGCGAGCGTTCATTCTCCCAAACTAACCTGGAGTTAAAAAGTGGTGTGTCTCGAAAGCGTCTCTCGGAACAAATGTTCGTGTCGTTCCGCGTCTTTTGTTGCAACAATGTTGCCGTTTCGTTTGTGAAGTAAACCCGGTCACGTGTCTAGTAGTCATTAAGGAAAGACTACGGAAATATTCATGGAAAGTTCGGCGTGACGACATGTGTGTTACTAATATAATTTGAAATGTTCACTGACAAATGTCTTTAAAAAATTGTACAAAAACGGGGTGGGGAGATAAAGAAGTGGGATAATATACACAAAGTGAAGCTGGTAGGAGGGGCAGGTGGGGGTGGGGCTAGTCAGTTCTCTCTCGTAAATGATGGGTAAGGAAAACTATGCTGCGACAGGTAGCAGGAAATGATAAAACATCATGTTGAACGTGTCATGGTCATACTTAGGAGTACAGTACACTCTAGGCACATAGGGCAAAATAACAATTCAATATTAGATTTTACAGATAACAAGAAAATTCGCTTTTTTCATTGAGTCCAAAAGGGCTGTGGGTGCACAATTTGTACATCCAAAAGTTCTCTCTTTGAAGAAGAAATTTAGTATTATCTCTTCCTTCTGTCTTTTGAATCGTTTCTAGAATCAAAAATTTTAATTGAGCAATGCTGTGTTTGGATTCAAGAAAGTGCATTGCGACAGTTGATTTGGTATTCTTTAGACGTATGTTCGATTTGTGCTCTGTGAGTCTTATTTTGATCTTTCTTTCCGTCTTACCAATGTATAGCTTGCCGCATGGGCACTTGAGAGCATATATGACGTTAGATGTTTCACACGTTGCATTTGTCTTTAGTTTAATTTCTTGGCCTCTCATTGGGTGATTGATTTTATTACCCTTGATGACGTTGTTACAGTGTCCACAATTATAACAGGGTTTCGTTCCCTGGTACGTTTCTGGTTTAGCTGTTCGGTGTTGAATAATTTCACCTATATTTCTTGATCTGGTGAATGCGAATAGGGGTGGATCTTTGAAACAGTTGTTGAAGTCTGGCTCTAAGGCAAGCATTTGCCAGTGCTTAAGGATGGTCTTCTTGAATTTTTGACTGGTGGTTGAGAATTTGGATATTGCCACTATCCTGGTTTGTTCTTTAGTTTGACTTGGTTGTAGAAGAACCCTTCTGTCTTTCTGTTCAAGTTTCTGTTTGGATTCTTGTAAGATGGTTTGTGGATATCCTCTTTGTGTGAATTTATTTTCTGTTTCCTTTATTCTTTTTTGTAGCGTTTTGGGATCTGATGTGATTCTCTTTATTCTTGCCATTTGGGAAAAAGGTAAAAATCTCTTCAAATTTTGTTCATGAAAACTGCTATAATGTAGCATGTTGTTGCGGTCCGTGTCTTTAATGTGAAGATCGGTCTCAAGGCCTTTATTGGTGCGATTGACTCTAACGTCAAGAAATGTAATTGTGGTCTCAGACATTTCCCAGGTTAACTGGATTCTCTCATCCATTTGGTTGAATTGTGTGAGCATTTCTTGTAACTCTTCTTTGGTGCTGGACCAGATTAGAAAAATATCGTCTATGTATCGTATAAATGTTTTTAAGTTGTTTTGCCATTGTGGTTTGGAAAGAATATGGTTCTCTTCATAAAATTTCATAAACAGGTTCGCATAGACCGGCGCTGCGGAATTGCCCATAGCTGTACCAACCAGTTGTAAATACCAATTGTCTTTGTACTTGAAATAACTCTGGTAGAGCGAAAAAAACATCAGTTCCATCAGAAATGTTTGGAAGTTCATGTCTAACTCAGTGCCTGTAAGTGCTTTCTCAATAGCTTCAATGCCCAAAGAGTGCGGTATACTGGTATACAGTGACTTGACATCTGCTGTGCACAGAATGATAGGTTCTTCCGGATTCAGTTTGATGGTTTCTAGTTTCAATATGAATTCTGTGGTATCCTTTATGTATGTGCTCATGCTTTTAACTATGGGTTGTAGATACTTGTCAAGTAGTTGCCCTATGGGTTCGTGCATGCTGTTACGGGTTGATACTATTGGTCTTAGAGGTGGGTCGGTCAGATTTTTGTGGATCTTTGGGACCATATTTAAAGTTGGACTTTTTGGATTTTCTTTTAACAGGAATTTTTTTGTTCTGTCGTTTATTGTTCCCATTGTATACGCTCTTTCCACAATCTGTTTTAGGATGTTTGTAAATTCCATGGTCGGGTTTTGTTCGAGCTTCATGTATGTGTTGATGTCGTTGACATGTTCCATGACTTTGGATTCATATTGGTCTCGATCCATTATTACAATGGCACCTCCTTTATCTGCTTTGGTGCAGATGATTTTATCATTGTGGGATAGTTTCTTGAGGGTGTCCAAATCCTTCTGAGTGATATTTCTGTTCGAGTGCCTTTGATATTTGAGTTTGGTTAGATCTTGTTTTACCATTTTCTCAAAGAGATCAATTGTTTTGTGACTAACAGGGGCTTGAAAGGAGCTTTTTGGTCGTAGTCCTAGTAGTTGATCATTGTCCGGGGTGGTAGGTTTAGGTAAAACATTGTCAAAAAAATGGCGTAGTTTTAATTTGCGCATTAGTTTGTAAAAGCTGACCTCTGTTTCCAATTGATCCGTATTGTACGTAGGTACAAATGATGTGCCTTTTTGTAGTAGTTGAATTTCATATTCGCTCAGATGGTAATGGCTGATGTTGATTACTAATTGGTCTTCGGGGTTTTTTTCTTGTCTTTGTTGGAACCTGTTGTGCTCCTCGTGGCTGGTGCTTCTTTCTCCTTCTCCCTTTCTTTTTCTGGTATTTTTGTTCTGTCCTCTCCTGGGTCTCCTCTTTGTGCTTGACCTTGTTCTAAAAAATGGTTTTGTTGAGTTTGGATAATAGCAGTTGGTTGCGTATTTTGTTCGGTATCCGCACGTTTTCGTTTTCTTCACAGCATATCACAATACTGAATGCGCAATCTGACACAGGCATGTAAGTTACCCCCCGCCTTTACTTCTCAACCCTATGATCAGTCTGACAATAACACACATTTATTAAGTTTGAGAATTAATATGTTTACATTGTGTTAATGTATGAATCATGGTTCATTACTAAAATGGTTACACCTAAACATTTATTTTTACAGCGTTTTTCCCTGATGAAGGGCTCATACTATAGCCCGAAATGCATTGGACAATTGCAAAATGATGCCTCATGAATGAAATGAGTTGTTAAATGTAAACCTTTGAGAGATTATGAACTACTGAATATGCTATGAAACAATATTCAATGAACATTGTGAAATAAATAAGAACAAACCAAGTACAACGAATTTATTGTGTGGAATCCTCTGTTGTTAGGAGGAGAAAAGGGAGTTCCCTAGGGGATGGTCCCAGTGACCCACTGGTACCACAAATTTACTGTTCAACGCTAGCGTCTTTAGGGGTATAGACGCTACCCACGGAGAACCCAAACTAGAAGAATTTAAACAAAAGGCTGTGCACCCATCCTTAAATACTTTTTATGTTTGAATTGTAAACCTCGCCAGGAAGGATAGCACGCGCAAAACCAATAAACTAACAAAAAAACAAAACATCATGAGTAATTACGAAGAAATATCAAGGAGTACGGAGGCAAGGGCCTCAACATTTGCATTTAAACCAGGAGAGGCAGACAGAATCTATGGTCTCATTAGGGATGATCTATCACAGGAGTCTAACACGCGCACGAAGGAGCAAAATATAAGACAATTAATATACTTATCCAAACGCAAGATCAACCAGCAAATGCATGCCAGCACTCTCATAAAATATCACAAAAATCTACGCATACCCCGAGGTCTCAGGATTGCTCTAAAACCCTCTTTATGCAAGAACTCAAAAAAATTTCAAGAGAGATGGTATGAGATACTAAACAAATGTTCACTTGACCTTATTCTGTTGATAATAGAAGAACTATCAGAAATCTTAGAGGAGCTAACAAAGGAAATAACGGAAACCCAAAATGATTTATCAAACGCAATGACCGAAGAGGAACTCAATAAAATATTGGAAGACATACACACCCAAATGGAGATACACACCAAAGACATAAACGAGAGAAAAATCCGCAAATACAAACGGGATACATTAGATTATCGCCTTGGGGAAGTGTACACTTGGGCAGATATCTACTCAAGAAAGAGAGCAAATAAGCCTTACACATCGCAAACTGAAACATCATCCTCAGACAGTGATTCAACCCAAAGAGGTAAACCACAAAGAACAACTACAAAAACAACTGAAGGTCCAAATACGAGGGGTCCCCAACCTTCCACTAGCTCGGATACCGAACAAAATACGCAACCAACTGCTATTATCCAAACTCAACAAAACCATTTTTTAGAACAAGGTCAAGCACAAAGAGGAGACCCAGGAGAGGACAGAACAAAAATACCAGAAAAAGAAAGGGAGAAGGAGAAAGAAGCACCAGCCACGAGGAGCACAACAGGTTCCAACAAAGACAAGAAAAAAACCCCGAAGACCAATTAGTAATCAACATCAGCCATTACCATCTGAGCGAATATGAAATTCAACTACTACAAAAAGGCACATCATTTGTACCTACGTACAATACGGATCAATTGGAAACAGAGGTCAGCTTTTACAAACTAATGCGCAAATTAAAACTACGCCATTTTTTTGACAATGTTTTACCTAAACCTACCACCCCGGACAATGATCAACTACTAGGACTACGACCAAAAAGCTCCTTTCAAGCCCCTGTTAGTCACAAAACAATTGATCTCTTTGAGAAAATGGTAAAACAAGATCTAACCAAACTCAAATATCAAAGGCACTCGAACAGAAATATCACTCAGAAGGATTTGGACACCCTCAAGAAACTATCCCACAATGATAAAATCATCTGCACCAAAGCAGATAAAGGAGGTGCCATTGTAATAATGGATCGAGACCAATATGAATCCAAAGTCATGGAACATGTCAACGACATCAACACATACATGAAGCTCGAACAAAACCCGACCATGGAATTTACAAACATCCTAAAACAGATTGTGGAAAGAGCGTATACAATGGGAACAATAAACGACAGAACAAAAAAATTCCTGTTAAAAGAAAATCCAAAAAGTCCAACTTTAAATATGGTCCCAAAGATCCACAAAAATCTGACCGACCCACCTCTAAGACCAATAGTATCAACCCGTAACAGCATGCACGAACCCATAGGGCAACTACTTGACAAGTATCTACAACCCATAGTTAAAAGCATGAGCACATACATAAAGGATACCACAGAATTCATATTGAAACTAGAAACCATCAAACTGAATCCGGAAGAACCTATCATTCTGTGCACAGCAGATGTCAAGTCACTGTATACCAGTATACCGCACTCTTTGGGCATTGAAGCTATTGAGAAAGCACTTACAGGCACTGAGTTAGACATGAACTTCCAAACATTTCTGATGGAACTGATGTTTTTTTCGCTCTACCAGAGTTATTTCAAGTACAAAGACAATTGGTATTTACAACTGGTTGGTACAGCTATGGGCAATTCCGCAGCGCCGGTCTATGCGAACCTGTTTATGAAATTTTATGAAGAGAACCATATTCTTTCCAAACCACAATGGCAAAACAACTTAAAAACATTTATACGATACATAGACGATATTTTTCTAATCTGGTCCAGCACCAAAGAAGAGTTACAAGAAATGCTCACACAATTCAACCAAATGGATGAGAGAATCCAGTTAACCTGGGAAATGTCTGAGACCACAATTACATTTCTTGACGTTAGAGTCAATCGCACCAATAAAGGCCTTGAGACCGATCTTCACATTAAAGACACGGACCGCAACAACATGCTACATTATAGCAGTTTTCATGAACAAAATTTGAAGAGATTTTTACCTTTTTCCCAAATGGCAAGAATAAAGAGAATCACATCAGATCCCAAAACGCTACAAAAAAGAATAAAGGAAACAGAAAATAAATTCACACAAAGAGGATATCCACAAACCATCTTACAAGAATCCAAACAGAAACTTGAACAGAAAGACAGAAGGGTTCTTCTACAACCAAGTCAAACTAAAGAACAAACCAGGATAGTGGCAATATCCAAATTCTCAACCACCAGTCAAAAATTCAAGAAGACCATCCTTAAGCACTGGCAAATGCTTGCCTTAGAGCCAGACTTCAACAACTGTTTCAAAGATCCACCCCTATTCGCATTCACCAGATCAAGAAATATAGGTGAAATTATTCAACACCGAACAGCTAAACCAGAAACGTACCAGGGAACGAAACCCTGTTATAATTGTGGACACTGTAACAACGTCATCAAGGGTAATAAAATCAATCACCCAATGAGAGGCCAAGAAATTAAACTAAAGACAAATGCAACGTGTGAAACATCTAACGTCATATATGCTCTCAAGTGCCCATGCGGCAAGCTATACATTGGTAAGACGGAAAGAAAGATCAAAATAAGACTCACAGAGCACAAATCGAACATACGTCTAAAGAATACCAAATCAACTGTCGCAATGCACTTTCTTGAATCCAAACACAGCATTGCTCAATTAAAATTTTTGATTCTAGAAACGATTCAAAAGACAGAAGGAAGAGATAATACTAAATTTCTTCTTCAAAGAGAGAACTTTTGGATGTACAAATTGTGCACCCACAGCCCTTTTGGACTCAATGAAAAAAGCGAATTTTCTTGTTATCTGTAAAATCTAATATTGAATTGTTATTTTGCCCTATGTGCCTAGAGTGTACTGTACTCCTAAGTATGACCATGACACGTTCAACATGATGTTTTATCATTTCCTGCTACCTGTCGCAGCATAGTTTTCCTTACCCATCATTTACGAGAGAGAACTGACTAGCCCCACCCCCACCTGCCCCTCCTACCAGCTTCACTTTGTGTATATTATCCCACTTCTTTATCTCCCCACCCCGTTTTTGTACAATTTTTTAAAGACATTTGTCAGTGAACATTTCAAATTATATTAGTAACACACATGTCGTCACGCCGAACTTTCCATGAATATTTCCGTAGTCTTTCCTTAATGACTACTAGACACGTGACCGGGTTTACTTCACAAACGAAACGGCAACATTGTTGCAACAAAAGACGCGGAACGACACGAACATTTGTTCCGAGAGACGCTTTCGAGACACACCACTTTTTAACTCCAGGTTAGTTTGGGAGAATGAACGCTCGCTTTCTTTATCCACATTTCGAACGGCACGGCACCGACTAACTGAACGCACGTTTTCGTTTTCTTCACAGCATATCACAATACTGAATGCGCAATCTGACACAGGCATGTAAGTTACCCCCCGCCTTTACTTCTCAACCCTATGATCAGTCTGACAATAACACACATTTATTAAGTTTGAGAATTAATATGTTTACATTGTGTTAATGTATGAATCATGGTTCATTACTAAAATGGTTACACCTAAACATTTATTTTTACAGCGTTTTTCCCTGATGAAGGGCTCATACTATAGCCCGAAATGCATTGGACAATTGCAAAATGATGCCTCATGAATGAAATGAGTTGTTAAATGTAAACCTTTGAGAGATTATGAACTACTGAATATGCTATGAAACAATATTCAATGAACATTGTGAAATAAATAAGAACAAACCAAGTACAACGAATTTATTGTGTGGAATCCTCTGTTGTTAGGAGGAGAAAAGGGAGTTCCCTAGGGGATGGTCCCAGTGACCCACTGGTACCACAAGTATTACATGTAGACATTCGTAGATGGGAGTTATTTGCATGCAACTGCCCTTCCCTGCACCTCCCTTTATTGAATCCAATCCCATGGCTTAAAAGAGGGGCATTGAATCACCCATGAAGTATGTAAGTGATAGTTTCGTGCGAAGAAAATCTGTGCAAATTTTGCTTCCCGGCTGAGAGGGTCTGAGGCTGCTACAGTTGGGAGACTGGATTAGCAAGTTTTTGGATCCCTGAGGGATTGACTGAGGGGCTGAATTAGAGTTTGAAGGAAAGGCTACTCCATCACACCCTCCCCACCAAACTAAAGGTCCACCCGCTCGATTTAGAGGTGGGCAGATCTTAAGCACATATTTTTAACAAAGGAGAGAGGGATAAAAAAGTGGATTCGTTCTCCCCAGATGATTCACATAAACAAAATATAATCCACTCTGGTAGTGGTGCTGTTCCCTACAGTGGTGGGGAGCACAGCGTGGTGTTAGAATACCCCTCACACACCAACAGGCCTCTTGGTGTCATTCTACCATCATTGGGGTCTTCGGACCCCTCTACGGAATGCGGCATGCTACGACTAACGGCTGCGTAGGAGCACTTCAGATGTATTATGTGCCGGTGTGTGGAGAGTGGTTAGGTGGTGAAAACGTGATAGTTTAAAAAAATATATTGTCGGAGCCGCGTTCGAGGGGAAGGAGGCCAAATGGGTCTTGTCAAACCGTTGCCATATTGAGCTGGCAGACAACCCCCAGTACAATGCTAAGGCTCATGAGGCCATCTAGCCTAATCTGTGAAGTCTGACCATATCAACGCCAATTGGGCGCAACAGACTGATACATTGAAACACTATTAGGAACATTACACTAATAGTTTAATTTTGTATTCATTTTTATGTTTTTGTAGAGCACACTTTTACATTAACACTACATGTGAGTAAGGTGAGGGTAGTAGTGCATATCCTTGTCCTGAAGAAGGGGTCCTTGTACCCCGAAACATGTTGACGCACTTTCTGAGGTTGCTGTACCTAAATATACAGTAAACAACCTCACACTGCACCCTTTTAACAATACCAGCCGAGGGCTTAATGCATTTTTATTTTTCCACACCCTACGAGCCAGGTATTTTTTTAAACTATCACGTTTTCACCACCTCACCACTCACACCTAACCACTCTCCACACATTCCGTAGAGGGGTGCGAAGACCCCAATGATGGTAGAATGACACCAAAGGGGCCTGTTGGTGTGTGAGGGGTATTCTAACAACACAGTGTGCTCCCCACCACTGTAGGGAACAGCACCACTACCAGAGTGGATTCTATTTTGTTTATGCAGATCTTAAGTAGGTCAACAACAGAGCCTGCTCTGGCTCTGTCACCAACATACTGTCGCAGGTCAGCACATAACACTGTCCGCCCTATTTAGAGTCAACAGTGCTGCGTGTTATTTTGTTGTTGTCCATTCCAGGGACAGTAAAAAAAAATATGAACCCACTACAACATGGGGGGAGCCCCTAGGTGAGGGAAATATTAGGTTTACATTTTTCAATAACAAACTCCCCCTTTGGAAGTTTGTTTTTGAAACCTGTAAAACTTTGTAAAAGACTCGCCAGCATCACTTGCTTCCACCCTTCATTATTTCTGGAGCTGCTTTACTCCTAAGGTCCTATATCATATATTGAGAACACTCTAAGGGATCCCAACTGCAGTGTAATGTGTGGCTAACCTATTCAGAGTCTACACTTCCTGGGAAACAGATCTGTGCAAGGTACTGGTGTAACTTCAGTTAGGTGGTGAGCGGTCTGCCAGACTTTTCTATGCACTGCATGCTGATAGCTAGGGTTTACGAAATGTGTATTTTTTTAAAAATGTTGCACATTGCAATGAAAATTTGAAATATTACTATAAGTTACACTTTTGGTTCCAAATGTTGTTCGTTGGTATCTGTTGTGTCCGTTTTCACACCTGGGCATGCTTCATCAGGAAAAACCTAAGCGCAGGAGCAGTGCTTAATTTGAAAAGAATAATTGCTGGGGCCCAAAGTTTTCTCAGGAAGCCCACGGCCCAAACTAGGACATATCCGGGTGCTGAAAATCAACACCACCTAGTCTTGAGTCCACCTCGTGTCTCTTTCAACCACCACCAGCACCTCCATGCCCCTTTCTCTCACTCCTGTAGGTTCTTTTCTATCCCTCCTGCTTAATCCCTTTGATACTGTTTTCCCGTCTTTCTGTTCCTCCTTTTTTCCCCTCCACCTTGTTTTCTGCTCTCTTTCTCCAAGTCAAAGCCCGAGGAGAGAAAATTAATTTTCTTTTCTTAATGCAAATTTCGTGAATTTCACCTGCAAAATTTACACAGCCCCAGTGAAGCAGGCCAAGCTACAGCTATTGATCTTTCATTGCAGAACAGCGTAATAAATGTAATAGAATTGCATATTGGCACATAGATTCTATTAATGCACACATTTATATGTACGCCATCTGCTTAGAGATCATAAAAATGTTTGATTAACAGATTATGAATATGAAGGATTATTTCTCAGAGAGCAGGTTCACGTGAGGATCCGAAGTTTTCTTATTCACTGCCACTATGGATACATTTTGAGACTTTTGTAGATCTTTTTTTAAAAAAATCTTATTTTCAACACATGAAGAAATGAGCCCTAATCTATTTCTTTCTCAGAAATGTTCTTGCTTGACTCAGTGTAAAGTTTTTCGATTAGAGTTTGATTTAGTCTATTAACAGGTGACCAAGCAAAAAAACAATGTCTGTATTAATTCCACTTTTGACACACGTGAAAACCACTAATCGGACTCGGAAGACTTTTTGAAATGAAAATCTGCCTTTTTTAACAGGAAAGTTAATACGAAAGTGAATTATACGTAAGCAAAAAACAAAAATGCCCGTTGTTTAAAATCAAGCTAATCTTGAATCTGATATTAGCACACCTTTTGTGTTTTTTTATTCAAATAGTGAATCAATCAAAATTTTATGAATTAAAAAGTGGTCACGTGCGATGTGAAGTATTTCACCTACCGAACTAACCGCGCATACGCAAATGTATCCAACTTGTTGCCTTGCCCAAAGTCTAGCTCAAGATGGGATGGTCTTCAAAACCAGGGATGAGTGTTTGGCTGCTGTCACTCTCGGCTCTGTAGCCCAGAAAGGTAGCAGACACTACCTGTTTAGCAGCCACATGCCTCACAGGTCCTGCTGACGGAAGTCCCATTTTGCCTTGGTGTGACTGTGAGTCCCTACATGCAAAGAGAGCATGGTGCGCGTGCCCTGCAGAGACCCAAGGTAGGAAGCACTGACCTACACCTATGCGAACAGACTAATATCTCCACAGTTTTTTCCAATGCAATCTCCAATATTCCCTACCTTTTTGGAATTATATCTAAAAATGGTAATTGCTTGAAACTTTTAGATTTCCTCTGTACCTTAATTACCCTCCACATTATTAACGTTTCTGATTAAAATAGATATTTCCTCCATGAAGTAAGCACCTATGACTGGACATTTATATTAATGCCACGATGCATTTTAACACAGCAGAATATCACTATAAGTATGATTATTTTTTTTTACTAATAATGAGACCAGTCTTTAACTGATAAGACTTAAGCAGAACCTATTATGTTAGCTTGTGTGTGTGTTTGTATTTATATAGCGCACTTCTACCCTGAGGTCTCGTAGCACTGTATTCATACCGCTGTGGAACCCTTCCTGGCTATCCTGTGAGATGTCCACTCCTGGGCACCCCCAAGGTGAAGTCAGGCATCCAAGCGCTGCTGGGGCCGTTGTGGAAATTAAGCAAGCTATTGCCCAGAGTCACAGAGTGGTACCCATGATTAGACAAGGCACTGAGGCGAGAATTATCAGGTGCGGTGAGATTGAGTCCAAGGGAATTGAACCCTGGTCCCAGGCCAGACCTCTGCATCAGGGTCTGCCTCTCTAACCATTGAGCCTCGCTTCTCCTTCATTGCATTTTTACTAATACCAGTGAAACACAGCATAATCCAAAACCTGTTAAGCATTATTTATCGTTTGACCTACAGACTCAGTGAGTCATTCTGCCCAAGATGTACTATCTAAAACTGTTTAAATATGGCAAATTTTTACAAAGCAACAACCACAATCTCCAAAACATTAACGTTGGAACTTTTTTTTACAATACTCTGTAGAAATGGGCCCAAACAAGTCTTTTCTGATCACCGTTATAGTCTGCAAAAGTAAACCATTCTCATACATTTCAGAGGGGAACTCTTGGAAGCTAATCTATGATAGGGCCATCTGCCCACGCCTCCCCTTTCACCAGTGCCAAATTACTGGAGCGAATATATCTCTGCCCTTCATGTGTCTTCATGAAGTCTTCTTTCTTTCCCAAAGAGGGGATAAGGCACCTCGAATCTAAGAGTCTTAGGATTGTTCCTCGACTCATAGAGATGGTTGTCCTGATCAAGATGCTTTCCCCAGTACACACAGCCATCTTTGACAGGACCCTTTTCACCAGAGTGAAAAGTGTTGTTTCTTTCTGCAGTCCATAATAGTTTACATGTCTAAGATCATGTTGAACTAAATGCTTTTGCAATCAAAAAGCGTGCTATTTTCAAAATCACTGGCTTTGAGATCCCAAAAGTTGAACTTGCAATACACAAAAGTCACATTGTGAGTTCTCACTCAGAAAGGAACATTTGAGACCCATTACAAACTGCAAATAGGAGGCAGCATGAAATTGACAGCCCCTCTCCTTTTTGCATATCACAATGAACTGAATGAATGGTTTGCAACCACAATCAGTGCTACAAAACAGTATTTACCAAAACTCTCTTTGTGGTGGAACTGATTTGAGAAGGGAGAACTATTCTAATGGGACTGCTGTCCTTCACAGGCTTCCAGCTCAATGGTTGCAGGGTGCAAAGTTCCTCCTTCCACATTAATGTGCAGGAGGGAGAAGGTGCATCACAAAATGCATTCCTGTTTGCAAACCAATCGGTGTGCTTTTTGCACCCAGTTGAGATTAAGTGCTCTTATATAAAGCCCTAGGTTTGCAAATCTCTTTTTTGGCAGAAAAATCTTTGGTTACTAGGGTTATCTCTTTTATAACGGTTTTACAACAGATCTTTCAAAAATCGTGGAACACCTTAGAGCTTTCTACAAATGTGCCTTCAGGGATTCATACACCTTTTTGTACCTACATGTTGTCTTCTCTGTACAATGCATGAGTACCCTCAGACTAAAATACAATTAAAGGTTCCTACAAAACCTATAAATTGAGGATCATGAATCATATATGCCGTGTATCTCAAGTAGGGGACTTAATTCACTACCAAGTAAATCTCAGTCAATGAGTTATGATGGGCTTGATAATATGTCCTTGTGAATTCCCATAGAAGCCCAGTCTCTGGTGTTAACCTGGGCTTCTATGGGAATTCTCAAGGGCATATTATCAAGCCCATTATCGCAGCTTTAGTGGCAGTTTCCTGCCGATAAAAGCGGCGACAATGTATCGCCCTTTCTTGATATTATTGCCCGTAGACTGAAGAATGTGAACATTTGGTTCACATTAATGCCTGGGCCTGTGAGTCAGCATCCAGCTTGCCTCAGCATACAACTACCTCCCAGAGTTCATTCGTCATGTTTTGGAGAACAGCAATTTGTCCTGAAATTCACAGTGTAAGTGGGAGTAAAGCAAATGATGTTGGGCTCCTGTCATCATTTTAATGTGGCAGCTCATGGGATGTAGAGGAACGAGAGGTCACACCTTCCTCTCAAAGGTGCTGTGGCCTACGGGAAATGATGCGCTGCACTGTCATCGGTTATAATGAGAGAATTGAGTGCATCATTTACCAGCCGTTGGAGACATTCAATAAGGAGATGCATCGGTACCATGCACACCTAGATTTTATTTTCACATGCGGTGACTACAAGTAAAAAATACCACTCACCTGATCTGGTTTAATCTTATGGTGGGGAACTGCAACAGGAAAAGCACAGCAATATCTGTTTTTGCAGACCAGGGCTTTTTTTTGTCAACATCAGACTTTGACCTAGTTCAAAAAAAGAGAATGCTGGAAAAGGAATAAGGAAGGAGACAGAGCCAGTTAGGAAAATAGGTATAATGGGAAATTGTAAGGATTACAAAAAACCTGCTAAAATGATATAAAGAGACAGGGAGCACAAGGTAGTGAAAGAACGAGGCATGATGTGCAATGAAGAATAGGTAACCTTACTATTCCGAAACCCTGGAATTTGGCTTTACTAGCAGTGGGATCCCAAGAAAACATGTGGGGCCCTCCATATACATTTTTTACATATTAAGTACAGGGAGTGATCTATCGGTAATAAAGGTTGATAAACAAATCCACAACACCACTAGACCGGCTGCTCGGTATGGTGGTTATTCTGGTTTCCTTTACCATTCATCAGAAAGTAGCTCAGTTTTAATCTACTCTCTTTTTTAGGATAACCCCCTTCCTGTGAGATCTGACTCCTTCAGCAGTTTGGTGAGAACCATAGACCCTTTCACCTATAGGTTGTGATCCCATGTGAAATGTGTTGGCGACATCAATTAATGTCCCCAAGGACAGTGCCTATATCAAACAATTGGTATTTTTGCAAATACTTCTCAGATATTCTGGCTCTGTCCTCATTTGAGCATATTACTACAAGGTTGTCCCTAAACCAGGATCTCCTGAAAAATCATGTGGGTTGGGGTTGAAAGAATATGCAATACATAATATTTGAAAATACTGCAAAGCTATACGTGAGGTACCTAAATACAAAAGGAAAACAGAAGGTTGGGTCCTGATTTAATAGCAGCCAGAAGAATTGATTATAGATTAAGAACATTCCACTATTTCTGAAGTCATTGTGTGTTTCAATGCCTTTGAATACACTCCAGTTTAGGCTGGATTCTGTGAAAAATATTCAGGTGAGGTGATGCACTGATCACTATGCATTCTTCAGAGAGCGTGCACTTATCCCTTTTAGCTGTTATAAATGTTGCCTGAAAAATACCACTGGAGCTTTGCCCTCGTAAATCCATGAAATTGCTAGTCTTGAGGAACGTGGTAGCTATAGATCAACCACACCGAAATACTGCACTGATGAATGTTCTCAATTCTTTGTTTACACAGGTTCCAACTGGATGGACAGGTTGAAAATTATGCACGGATGCATTTTAGCAATTTCTGTATATTGGTATTTGTAAGGAAATATGACAATCCTGGCATACAGAAGAACAATCCTGAGATTTCGTTCTATTTTTTATACTGTAAAGAGCATGTTTCTTCGCAATTTTATATGGGCAAACATTACTTCGTTTAATTTAGAAATTAAAGCAAGCTACTGAAATATTATTCACTTCAAAATGGTGTTAACAACAAATTGTGAAAGAAAAATTAAGCAATCACACAGTACAGGTGCAAACGGCATTGGCTTTTCATATTTTAATATTATGAAACACATCATATAAAAGGCTGGTGTATTTCAGGTGGAAGCTCAAAGCTGGTGCCACAAGGGTTCCATTTTGCAATGATGGGTCAAGAACCATGCTTGAAGGTCCCACTCTGCTAGAGAAGAGTACACTTAACCTCTAAAGCCCCTTACTTGCCAATGCTATCCTCAATGACATTATATTTACGGTGTGCTAGGACAATTCCAGATTTATTCTGGTCTTAGGAAACCAGCTTGTATCACAAAAACCCACCAATGTGAGATGAATTTCCAGGGACTCCCTGAGCTCCAGAGAATGGGAACCACACAACCTCACCTTTAAAGGGTGTTGGGACTCAAACCGGTGATCTAGTGGTGCATTGGCGGAACTCTGTAATGCCAGAGAAACACAGACCTGGGGTCTTTGTTACCAACATCACAAATAAGAGGGCTTGCAATATAATTTTAAAAAATGCTTTTATAGTCTACAGCATCAAATAAGTTGTCTAGAGGCACTTGAATTAATAAGTGTTAATGATCCTAAATATAAAAGCACTCATTTGATCTGCCTCACAGACATGAGAGGCTTAGTCGCGCAATGTGTGAAGCAAACTGCCAGGTCCTGGAGTGGGCTTTTATCCCTTTGAGATACTTCAGCTGCCTTTGAATAAGATAATCGATTTGCTTTGTATTCAACAAAACGCCAAGTTTCGAGGTACCTTAAAAAAATGCAGGCCCAGTTATTATCGAGAATATTAAAAAATCGAACAATACCCAATGCAAAAAACACAGAGCTCTTTGGCCCATCCCCTTTGTTGGTGCCTCCTATCACTATCTTACCCTATGGACACCTCACCACTTTGTTTATAATGCAACCTGTAGAATGAAAGGTGGAATATGTCCTGACTTGTGATGTTTCATGACTCATGAATCTCTGCTTCACATGGTGTACCCTACTAGTCTGTCTTTCTACTTATTCATCACTCTTTTTGCGTCACTTCCTGTATCCTTTCAGCTGTTCTTTTATTATCTTCTTCATTCCCCAGTTCTTTTTAACCTACAAAAATGTTAGAGTGTACAGTAGATTGCAAATGACTCATGCCATCTTTATTTTAAGTGGTGTCAGAATAAGGCAGTGGCATTAGGAAAAAAATCTATTTTCTATCCCAACCTAAATTACAGTCTTTCAGTTTCCATCCATCCATTTCCAAGAGAGAGCAGCTGACTCAGCGTCCTCGCGCCTTACAGCTGATTTTTGTCTGTTTTTTCAGTGATCTGATGTTCTTTACTTTGAATATTTAAAAAAGTGTGCTCTGTCTCTTCTTTCGTAATGTACAGCTACATTGTCAGGGGGAATTTAAAAAGTTGTGTGGTTGTCATTAAGAAAGTGACCATTGGGGGGAGGAGCCAAGATGGCGGACGGGACGGACGTGTGAGCGCCCGGCTCCCCGAGCCGTCTGACTTCGCATCGATATCCTGGAATCTCTCCTTGCCTACACCGCGCTAAGATGAGGACATGAACGCGCTGATGACAGTCGCGTTCATTTGCGGTCTCCGCCGGCCGTTTTGGATGAAAACTCGTGGAACTAGCCGATCACCGGGGCTGCCCATGAACCCTGTGCCGATTGCCGCCGCTGGACACTGCTGCTCTTAGCCGGTAGGACGGGCTGTGGAGGTACCGGTGTTTGGGACTGCGTGCCGATTGCGGAAAATGGACGGAGCTTATCTTGTCCTTTGTAGTGCGACTCCCGTTGGTTGAGGAGTGTGTGCTTGGGAGACAGGAGCCTTTTGTACTGCACTTTCCACTTCTACGCTGCTCCCAACTTGGGCTGACTCCATCTTGCGGCGTCCTTTCAGTCGTGGACTACCCGTACCCACGGGAGACGAGGGGGCTCTCACTATGCACGGCCCCCTGCACTGATAGCCGCGTGCCCTTTACTGTTGGAACGATGGTTCTTTTATAACGGAGCCGCCCCCCTCCCTCCAGTGTGGATCCGCGGAAGAGATGGCAATGGCGCCTGCCTTCCAGCATGGACAGAGGGCTGCTCCCTTATCCCCAGTTTGCGCGGACCTGCCTGCACTTGAGCCGGAGGCTGATCCGAATGCGACACTGTGCAGAGCGGATCGGCTGGGGCTACAGAGTGACCTGACCTGTGGTGATATCCTTGATGCCCTTGCAGACTTACGGGCAACATGGCGGCGCAATGCTCAAGAGCTGGGGAGAAAGATCGATGAAGCTACGTTTTCCACAAAGCGACCGAGGCTGCCTGTCTCCCTGCTGCCTACGTGTGCTTTTACAATGGATACAATGTTGCTGCATGTGCGAGCGGAAGATCGAGGTGTCCCTGGCTACAATGTTGCGTGTCTCCCTACCGACGATGCTATTGCTACAAAGTCTCCCCTCACTCCGGGAACTGTGACACTGCCTGAACAACTGCTATCAGAGCTCCGTTTATCGCCCTCCCAGTTGTTTGCCCCCTTCGAGGGTTTTGCCTTCGGAGCCTTCTTTCTACGTTGCTGGAGTGAGTGTCATCCTGCGTGGCAGGGGGGGTTCGTCATTTTGGCCGCTGAATTTGTTGGAGACTGGGAACACTCGTCTTCTTCTCTTCTGCTCCTTCCATGTCGAGAGCGGCCATCTTGCTCCTTTGTTCTGCCTGCAATGTATCCGCGGAGATGGTCATGCTTGGAGAGATTTCGTCGTTCTGGCCAGGGTTGAAGGTGCCCCTCACCTCGGCTTTGCTTGACCGGCTGGCGGAGACCCGGACTGTACTGTATTTTGCTATGCTGATTGTGTTGCAAGTGCAGCTTTTTCCCATTTGAGATTGCGATTATTATGTTCTGTTGTGTTTCTTGCTGATGGGAAGGCGGTTCTGTACGGGCCCGGGGTTCTAAGTGTGAATGCTTTTACTTATAGGAGCTGGCTTTGTCTTGCGCCCGCTATCAGGCCAGGATTAGGCTGATTCATAACGCTATGGCTTCCCGGGTGGGCTGAACAGGGATTGGAACTGCTTAGTATATGTTGTTAGCACACATCGCGAAATGACTTCTTCCATCTATGCTATTGTTGCAATTTATTACAGCACTGCTGCTTTCGGAGTAGGAGGTTTTCAGTGTGTGGAAGCTGTGGATGGCCGAGGGTCCCGGGCGCTCTGATGCTACGTAGGCTCCTCCCCACCTTATTCTTTTTGGGAGTTTAGATCAGAATAGTTCATTCTTTTCTCACCCCCTATATCATAGGTGTTAACGTTTTTCTTTCCTCCTCCTCATTCTTCTCTTGCTCTTCTTTCTCTTCTATATTTCGGGTTTACTGGGCGACAGGCACTATGCTGGGGGGGGGGGGAGTAGGCCGTAGCCTCCGCATTGGTGTAGGGTGGGGGGGTAATTTAGTACTTCTTATTAGTTCTATGGGCCTTTATTTCTTTCTTATGTCTTCTGTGCTTTTTCTTTGGTTCGAGTCTGGGTCCGGGCTTGGGGCTGGCTGAGTGGGGGCGGCGCTGAAGGGGTGCGTACTTGCTGGTGTGAATATCCTGCTGTTGCTTCGCACCGCCTCACTGCCTGAGATTTTAATTTCCACGGTTGTTTTTCGAAATGCTGCCGCTCTCCCGTGTTGTGAAGATATTGTGCGGACTCGAATCTCCTTGGGACTTATTCTTCACTGCCCTTTTCCCTGATAAAATTATAAAAAACTTTAAAATTACCCTTCATTTCTCCTTTCCCCTGGTGTAATGGTTCTCCTCAGTGTAACATTCACAAACTGTTGCTATTTCGTCCATTGACGCTAGGGGGCCGCAATGTTTGTATCAGTGCTTAACAGTATCGTGGCCGGCCTGATGGTTGTAGGCCCGTATTTGTTCTTTTTACATGCACGAATAAAGGTTTTCAAAAATTTAAAAAAAAAAAAAAAAGTGACCATTGAACCCTGGCACACAACAAGCAATCAATCGGATTTGTAGAGTGCGAACTGCGTTTTGAGCGTCTCGAGGCGCTGGGAGAACGATCTGCCGGTTCTCCTATTGGTTGAACATCTAGGGCCTCATTTATGAGGCCGTGCGTCACTTTTACGCCGCAGGTGCGTCACTTTTTGTGACGCATCAGCGGTGTAAAACATGCCTCCTGTTGCGCACTATTTACAAAGTGACGCATCTAAGCAGATGCGTCACTTTGTAAACCCCTGCGCTACATTATACCTGCGTCAGGTATAATGTATGCAGAGGGGGCGTTCCCCCGCAAAAAGCCTCGTAATAGTGAAGCAGTGAAATCTATGAGATTTCACTGCGTCACTTTTAGGACGCTGTTGCGTCAAAATCTTGTGCCTGCCTCACAGCAGGCGTAAGACTGACGCAAGCCCTTTCACATGGGGAAAGCCCCATGTGAAAGGACGCATTGCTGGAGTTGCGTCACTTTTGTGACACACTCCAGCAATGCTTCACTTTTGCGCTTACAGATACGTCAGAAATATTGACGTATCTGTAATTCCTTGCGCAATGATGCGTCATATTGTAAATATGACGCATCATTGGGGTCGCAAGGAGGGCGCAATGAAAAGTGACGCATCGCTGTTTTCTCGCAGCGATGCGTCACTTTTCATAAATGAGGCCCCTAGATCTTGAGGTCCTCCCTGAACTGCTGGGCCAAAGGTTAGGCTCTGATGTGCAGGGGGAGGTTGTTCTAGTATCATAACCCTACAAAAAATGGCAGCCCAAATCTGGGGCACTGGGTTTTCTACACAAAATTAAGGTTTCTTAATATCCTGCAGATTTTCCACTTCTGCCTCAATTTGCAGTCAGATGTATCAAAAAAGAGGAACCCAGTCACTATTTCTTTCTACTGCTTTATTTTATTTGGAGCAGATTACACCCAACTTTTTTTTAAATTTTCGTGGGTGTTGTGAATTATTTATTCAAAAACACATTTACAAGTTGCTTCACTTGGATAAACCAATGTATTAGTCCGAGGGTTTTTTTTGTCAAACACCAGAGGCTGATGTTTTATATACAAATTCTACAAAAAACATTCAAACAAACAATTTAGACAACAGCACTATACATTACTATACATGTTTACATATATTTACATATGATGTGCAACAAGCTTTTGTTGAACCCTACTAACAATTTTTGCTACCAGGTCGTGACTGTATAACTTCAATTTAATTAAGGACTGGTTGTGCCAGGGCATACCACTTTTTGTGCACCTTTCTGTGTAAATTCACAATGTTTGGCTTAGGGCCCTTGGCGCATTAAATGTTCGAGAACCATGCAAGGTCCCATTTTAAATAAGATCTCCCCTTAATTTTTTAGGTACCCAACTAACAAAAGCCCTGAAGAAAAGTCTGGCGAGCAACACACAGGCTTGGAAACGCGTCGGCTTGTTTATTACTTGATTCGTTCTCGAACATTTAATGCGCCAAGGGCCCTTAGCCAAACATTGTGAATTTACACAGAAAGGTGCACAAAAAGTGGCATGCCCTGGCACAACCAGTCCTTAATTAAATTGAAGTTATACAGTCACGGCCTGGTAGCAAAAATTGTTAGTAGGGTTCAACAAAAGCTTGTTGCACATCATATGTAAATATATGTAAACATGTAGAGTAATGTATAGTGCTGTTGTCTAAATTGTTTGTTTGAATGTTTTTTGTAGAATTTGTATATAAAACATCAGCCTCTGGTGTTTGACAAAAAAAACCCTCGGACTAATACATTGGTTTATCCAAGTGAAGCAACTTGTAAATGTGTTTTTGAATAAATAATTCACAACACCCACGAAAATTTTAAAAAAAGTTGGGTGTAATCTGCTCCAAATAAAATAAAGCAGTAGAAAGAAATAGCGACTGGGTTCCTCTTTTTTGATACATGTGATTACGTTGTCCTACCCAGCGCTCATTTGGACACAACCTCCCCATTTAGTTCAATTTGCAGTCAGAGCAGACACCTGTGAGTCTATCAGAGGAGCACCGGTTTTTGTTTTTTTACTCACACTCTCCTCAGCAGTACTGACATGCTTAAGCAAAGTAACATATTTGAAGCATGCTTCTGAACCTCACGCATCTCAAACAACATTTTCCTCATAGGGCATACTACTTCCCACATCTTTCCAACCGTTCACTCCCAAAAAGTGCCCAGCTATTGATGTACATGCGTTGCCTGTGTGGCCTTATCCCTGATATGAGGCACTTTACAAATGTGAAAATACAATACAACAAAAAAGGAAAGAAGACTGACTAGGGCCAAGTGGGCGGGATGTAGTGACACCTTTTAACAGAGGCCACCACACTGTGTAGTGCTACTGCTATGGCAGCTCAGCATAAAGCCGATCTCGGATGAACAGTGGACACCTGCATAGTATATCTTTGCCATAATGCATCTCAATCAATCTGTGTAATTCTTTCCTAACTCCTGTGAGCATATGAATCCGGCATGTGTGTTATCGTAGGAGCTTATGCATGAACAGAGAGGTAAGGCATGAAGTGTGTAAAGACTTTGACATCTGGGCCCACATACGATGATGAGATGTGGGCGAGAAGAGACTGAAATCAGGATTTGCTAGGGAGATCTGAGGAGAAATTTCGATGAAGGTAAAAAAAATTAGAGAGAGTAGGGGCAGTTTGGTGTTTTGCCATTATGTTGATCAAAATTAATAAACTATTTCACCACCGGTCCCACAATTTCCCATAATTTTCCCTTCAGATTTTATCTTTTCTTCACAGATTTGCTAACATTTCAGCTCATTTTGGACTGCAGCTATACATAGACCAGATGGACCTCAGGATATATTGAGAAGCATGCACAGATCAGTTCTCTGACATTCTGTGGGTTAGGGGTAGAGTCAGACTCATGTCAAAATCCCACCCACACTCAACTGCCAAGCGGTACACAACAAATACATGATGGATCCATGCATGACCAAAAAGTACTTGATGTCTCCTTTACCCACCTTTACCTCCATCATGACCATCATACAAGCCATTAAGAAGCAAAAATACATATTGACTTCCCAAAGAATCCTACATGTCACATTGCTCATTTTTGAAATTGTATTGCTGTTTGATGGGGTGAAATCCTACTCATACAAGCAACCACAATTCTTGTCAGGGTGAAAAACAGGCAAACCCCAAACTAACCTGTGCTTATCACTCTGAAAGCTTGGCACAAAGCAGTCAGGCTTAACTAAGGCAATGTGAAATATATTTATGCCGCGCTTAAAGCAGGATTAACATAAAAATACAATACAAGAAAAATCTGACATTCATTTAGGGAAATAGGGAAACATGTAGTAAATTATTTGGCACCAAAACAATAAAAGTCCAATCAGTAGAACCGGAGATATGCAGTTTTAAAGGTTTAAGTGAAAATAGTGCCTAGAAGCACAAAGTGTCAACTGTTATTTTCTGGTCACGCTGTACAGGGACAAAGTCACAAGTTCAGGCTGACCACAATGGAGCATGGGCAGGATACTGGGACACAATTAGACACACTGAATAAAGAACCTTAAATCCTGGTTTGCAGAGCTTTGTGAACTCGAGAGTTGAGAATGGATTGCACAACTGCGGTTCTGAAGCAGCTGTGAGGTTGTGATGCAGAGTCTTGCATCATCGACGAGAATGGCATAGATGAGGTGCTTGCAAAGCAAAGGTCTGCATTAAGGGTGTAGTGGGAAGTGGCAGTTTCGAGGAGATGATGCATGGTCTGGCATCGGAGGATACTTCATGCTTCAACAGTTCTGAAGTGGCTGCACGGAGAAGCCTCACACTGCATCTGTTCTGCTTGCAAGACCACAACATGGCTGGCAAAGTACCTTCAGATCCACTTCCAGGAGTCCAGGACTAGGGAGCGACCACTTGTAGGGCAGCAAGATTCACAGCAAGTAGAGTCCTGGTGATGGGGTCAAGGTGCCTTTTCTATCATTCAGTCTCTGACGAGGAAGCCAGCCAACTAGCACTTGGAGCCACTCTGGTGGTTCTGGGTTCAAGATGCAGGTCCAATATTTTCACTCAGGCAATAGGGCACCAGGGCAACAGAGTAGTAGTCCTTCTTGTAGAGCAGCACTACAGTCCTCCTAAGTCTTCCACAGGTCCAGAGATGTACCTAAGAGTTGGTTCTGAAGGTTCATTATTTATACCTCATGCTAGCTTTGAAGCAGGAGAAGGTTCTGGAGGTTTCCAACCCCAGAGGTGGTAGAAATTTCTTTCCTCTCTGCCGTAGCCCTAACTTGTCTGTGGTCACAAAAGACTAATGTCAAACCCTTTGTGAGTGTGCCAAGGCAAAGCCTTGTGATATTCAGGTGTGGTAGGTGATAGCTCCTCCCCCTCATTAACTTAGAGAAGGTCCACCCTGACAACACCCATTGCTCCTTTGTTTCACTGCTAGGAAGTAATACACAAAGACCAACTGCCAGTTTCAACTATTCATGTGACACAGGATGCTGGCTGCATGGCTAGGACAAGAAAATGTCAACATTATAAAAGTGGCATTTTCAGAATTGTGCCTTAGACATCAAATTTGCCATTCATACCTGCTTCCAAATAAAAGATATCACTTACTAATTGTAATAAGTTAACCAAATGTTATCCTAAGGGAAAGATGGGTCTCACAGCAGTAAAAGCAAATTTAGAAGTTTTTCACTATCAGGACATATACAACAATGATATCTTGTCAGGTGGAAATGGTGGTTCACTATACAGGAGAAATAAAGCAAATGTTTGGAGATGCCTCTGCAGAAAGTGCTGCATTCAACTTCTCTCACTTTACACCCCCCTCCTTACACAAACAAAGGTACCAGGGGACAGATTACAAAAAGTGACCTGAGGGCACAACATCCATGTGTGCCCACTTCTTTTGACCTGGGGCACTTTGGTATTGTAGAAGAGACTGCAGAGGCTTGTAAAACCCCCTTATAATATGGATCTTGCTGGTGCACATTTTGCGACAAAGCATCACAAGGGATTATTCCATCATTTGCCTTGGGCATGCAAATGAATAGCACATAGCAGCAGCACTTTGTGAGCTTCAGACATACATGTGCTGGTCTGATTCTCTGCTGCTCTCTGTCTCTTCTTACAGGAGTTATGGGAGCAGCATAAAATAATGGGCAGGGGACCATGCAAGCTGAGGTGCACTGTGCAAGCACCTTCCGCTGTCTTCGGTGCTAGTTAGGCACCTTTGAGAGAGGAAGTGAGCTGGTGGCAGTGTCAGCACAGGCAAGCAGATGCTTCTTGGGTCTCTGAGGGAGAGTTGTACACCATTACTTTTACTTTGCACACTGTGATGTTGCGGCAGTGTACTGTATCTGTCAAATTTCAGTGCTGCACCTTTCGAGGGTGTTTAAGACCTATGTTCAAGATAACATGCAATGTGCTGAATTTTAATTAGATATCATGCAAAATATGATTGGAGAGTACGTTCACATGTTGTTTTTTACTAAGTCTATACAATCCATCTTTCTCCAATTCTTTTTCCCACAAAATTTGAACCCAATAGCAGTCTGTTGTACTTTGTTAGAGCATTAAGTTGACAGAAGGCTGACAACAGTAATTATAATTGACATAAACAATAAGCTTCTAAAAAGAAGATGAGCAACTAGATTGGTTAAATTATTTGGGCTTCTAGGTGAGCACGGAGCAAGTAAGCCAGACGCTAACAAAAGAACGGCTGACGAAGACCAACCGTAATAAGTACACTGTGGTGTTGTAGACATGTACTCATATTCAGGAAAGGTGACTGCTGGTATGCAATGTGGGGGCAACCACTGGGTATGCTATTGAATTTATAGTGTTGCAAGGATTGACACCTAGCCCTGAAGAAATTGCCGGAAATTGTTAAAAGGCAATGAAACATGTTGGGTTCTCATAACAAACTGATGGAGTGCAACAGTAGGTCTTGTTTTTAAAGTGAGCAAACACACAGCAGTGATTAAAATTGGAAGTAGTGCCAGTGATTGTTCAGCTCGTTTTTACATTGTAGGACCAAGAAAAACTTTCTTCCATTGCTCCTATAGGAGGGGGTCAGGGTTGATAGGCACACAAATATCTTTCGGGTGCGTTTTTCACTTTTTTTTCACACTTTCATTTCAATTTATTTGTGCAAATCTTTTCACATGTTTTGGTTGTGGAGGCTGCCAATGATGATAATTGGAGTACACTGCTGAGAACCCATTAGTAGCTCCCATGATGGTGTTTCGGTGAGGTGCCTTCAATCCCTTCACACATTTTTTGTTGGATATGATGTGGAAAAATTACGGGTGTGAGAAATGTACACAACTTAATTTTCAAGGGAGATAGACACATTAAAAAAAGATTTAAGGAAGGGATAGGAGCACCCAGTGTGTACACCATTTATTCGCTAGTACCTAAGCAGTTGAACCAAGATTAGGTGTTGGGTATGCTCACGATGTTTATCCAGATATATAGCAGGTTTTGTATATGATGATAGACTCCTAGGTAGAACCCAATGTTTAACAAGCATTTGCAATGCAATAGGTCTCGCATTTTAGAAACTTTGACCTATTGGCATTGTAAATGACAATGGCTTTTTTTTATGTGTTGTTTTTTAAACACATAAATAAAAGGCATTGTCATTTACAATACCAATAGCTCAAAATCTCGCAATTGCGATACCTACTGCATGAGAAATGCTTGGTTGAGCCCATGCCACTGCGACTGTCAATGGTAAGACGGGATTCGTACGTCACGTGACACACTATGGGAGAAGCAATTCCCAGCCCATGCTCTTAACATGCTTCCAAAAACTCTTAAAGAACGTTGTTTGCACTCCTGTCAGTTCATGGTTTCTTCTTTAGCCAGGCTCGCTCTTCGCACATCCAGTGTGATATATATGTTTGGCTGGATACTTTAGTTTCAGAAAAAAAAGTTATTAAACTAGCCTACTGTCACACAGATCTTCCATCCTACGACAAATGCACACCCACACCTGTGGTATATCCCGAGGGCCCCCGCAGTGACTTGTGTGAAGGTGGTGGGTTCCTCATCTCCAACTTCCTTCAAGAATCACATTTATATGGTATCTAGGCATCTGTGGTATCACAAACAATTTGTCTATCAATCTCTATACACTGCATCTTCATTTTCTGCCATCACATACATATACTTTGCATATCTCCGTCCTAACATGCATAGATGTACTTGTTTCCTTGCATACTTCAATACATCACAAGATAGTAAATAGTTTATCTTCTCTCACGAAAGCCAGCTTCGCCTCCACTCACTCATTGACTATCTTTTCCTCAGACCGTGTACGGCCCGCCTCCACTTTTTGGCTAGGTTCGAGCTATAAACTAACCACATCTATACATGCCGCAAAGTGATATTGATGATGCTTTAATGAATGATGCTGTTTCGTTCCATACAGTTCCATACAGTTTCTTAGACGGGGCTTTAAGTGGGCTGAAAAAACTTGGGGTCTCGAAAAGGGGTTGTGTTCTTTGTAATTAGGGCGTGGCTTATAAACACGTATAGTGTGCTGCCCGACTGGTATTTTGCTGTTCGTCAGTGCACCCACTTATATAATACAAGTAACATTTTACACCTTAAACAAACCAGGACTCTTGGCGTTGTCAATGGTTGTTAGTTGCATAAGCTAAATAAGCAAGAACTATGGTTTTGTTGTACATAATATTGCAACCGCTTCAGTTCTGAAATTATGAGACAGTCAAAAAACGATGAGTCTTTTTGACGGAACATGAAAGGCAGTGAAAGGTGGCAGACAAGATTTTTTTTGGCACCCTAAGGGAGAGGGCAACAATGGAGAGCCTGTTAGGGACCCGTCCCAGCACCTTCTTTATGGAAAGACAGGACCCGTTGCACATAAAGCCCTGATCTTAGAACAGAAAAAGAGGATTTAGCTTAGTTTCGTCGCAGCCCTTCAGCCTTCCAATAATTACAGAATATCTTGCCTCGCTCCTTTTCACAGCTGGTCATGCTGTTACACCTCTTATTCCAACAAAACAGTCAGTTTGATGCAAAACAGCATCATCTGCTGGGCGAGGGGCGTGTATGCAATACCTCAGGCAGTTGCAGCCTCGAAAAACGCATGAAATATATACCAACCCAGGCATTTTCCAAAGTAGCACAGTTTCTAAACATTTAACTTCTTTTATTTTTAATCTCACAACCAAAAATGGCGTCTCTGATTCAATTGGGTTTCCTAATGGTGTAACATGCAATAGTATGAACTAGGATGTTAACAATCCTATTCTCCAGAGAAAACAATTTGAAAGTGTACGACTACCTCTAAAACAAGCATTACGGGCATTGTATTAAACTGCGAAACTCACCGCCGCAGCCGAGCTCGAACAGGAAGCCAGGCAACCTGTGTTGGGACGGGAGCGGGCCACAAAAAAGGCAGGAAACAGACGGGAGCCTACCCCGTGCTCCTGTAAAGCCAGCCGGAAGTGGGCGTGTGAGCTAGCGTGGCTCTCGTGCTCGTGGAGAGCACCGCCTGCTGCTGAGCATGACCCGCTGGGCCGCTGCCTAGGGAGAGAGGAACACAAGGAAAGAGACCAGTGAGTGGGGGGGGGGAGGGGATGTGTGCACGTGTGTGTGCCTGCGTGTGTGTGCCTGCGTGTGTGTGTGCCTGCGTGTGTGTGTGCTTGCATGTGTGTGCGGGTGTGTGTGTGCCTACGTGTGTGTAAGCGCGTGTGTGTGTGCGTGTGTGTGTGTGTGTAAGCGGGTGTGTGAGAGCGAGCGCCCAGGAGAGTCAGCCCGCCAGCAGAAGCGCGTCCTCGAGGTGAAATCACCGAGGTAATGCGCGTAACTACCCCCTGTGCCCCATTCCCAGCAAACCCACAACAATAGGTCTTTCGCTGGAGCAGTGCTTCGCGCTGCTAACACCAGCGAGACCTAAAAATGGCAACGGATAGGTGGAGGTAGAAGCTACTACTCCTATCTGCATTTTAAAGACAGTGTTGGGCTTTTTAAATATTCTCTGTATTTTAGGTTTGCAGAGAAGGAAGCTGCGGCACATAGATATGAAGAGATGCTCCCAGGTTCACACATTTTAGGTAGATAGGATACTATTTGTTTAAATTTTGCACATTTGCCAAAGAGTACGTTGTTTATAGTCTGCCCACCTTACTACACTAAATACAGACTGTACAGTGGGGATATTTACAAATGTTTCACACAGAGAAGGAGGATGCAAAGTTGCTGCACTGCATGCAAGGGAGACAGCAGAAATGTCCTATCTGCTAAGATATGGAGCATATCTACTTTTGCCTAGCGCTGGTAAACTGTGTGCTGCCTAGCGCCAGTGCAGGGCGCATTCGTTACAGGCAGGTTCCTTTTTGTGCAGGATACAGCATGTGCAGAAAGAGGTATTCGTGAAAAGAAATAAAGACGTTTCTCGTAGTCTCCCTGGTTCAGGGAGGTGTTGCATTTTGCTGCTATCTCAGGTTTATTCACCTTAGTAAATCTGCGATTGGGCCAAAATTCATGGGTGGATGCATGGGATGCCCATGCTGCACCAATGAAACATTTCCATGACCAAAGTAATGCAAGGCAGCGCATAACACTGCCTTGTGTTTCTTTTTTGGAAAAATCCCTTGCAAAGCCATACAAATCTGATTTGCGTGACTTTGCAAATCACAAACAACATTTTGCATTGTGGTTGTTCCAAAAAATTGGCTTATCCAGGATGCAAAATGTTAGGAAATCTGAGCCACTGTTGATTGGCTGTACTAAAGAGAGAGGGACTTGAATTGGGGAGAGGAGTTGGCCTAACGGCTAGGGCGGTCGGCCCCAATACTGGGGAACCAGGTTCGATCCTCGGCAAAGACACGCAACATCCTGTGATTCTGGGCAAATAATTTAATCTCCCCGTGCCTAACAAAAGTGAATGTGTCCTCATGTAGCGCAACTGGTGCTCGTGTAAGCACTTTGAAACCCAAGGGTCAAGTTTGCGCTATATAAAACTCTGTAAAAAAAAAAAGGACATGATGGAAATAATGCAGCACATATAGTCTGTTAGTGTTTCTGTCCTAATACGACACACAATCCCTAGCATGCAATCTGTCTGGAGACTTGAACTATGGAAATGATCTTATGGAATTCAGTGATTACTGTAAAGTTTAAAGTCTGGTTGTGTGCCATCTCCAATTAAAGACAAAGGACCCGATTCACAAAGATAAACTGAGACAAAAGTCTAACTTTATGACTTTCGGTATTCACAAAGGACATTTACTACTCATAGATGCCCTTTGTGAATACCAAAAGTTGTAAAGTTAGACTTTTGTCTCAGTTTATCTTCGTGAATCTCCCCATAGAAGGCAAAAGAGGGCTGGGCTGCCCAATGCAGATTCCTCCAAGTTGCATATGCATAACACCTAGGCTATGTGGGTTAATAGTTCACCCAAAGGAGAGTTTCCAAATTCAGGAGTATTAATAGTTCTGAATGTAGGTATGAATGGAGTATTATAAAAACGATGACATAATAGGTTTTTATGCGTGGTATTCTCCGCCAACTTCGTGACATAAATGTAATTGAAATCTAGACCTGTTGGCCTTGTTCCTAGTTATCTTTGTGGGCGCTCCAGCAGATGCCACCTTCGTCCCTAATACACATTCAGTCCATGCCACAGTCTGACTGATGTGCTGCCACGTGATTGACAGTAAACCCAGCTGCCGACGCCAGGAGCTTATTTGCCTGCTTGCCGTGCCAAGAAACGGTATAATAAAAAATGCAGCTATTGAATGGCATTACCATCCTTTTGAAGTGAGTGTGACGGGCATCTACTTACCCCTTTAAGGACTGTGAATAATGTGGTTGGGTGTTGATTTCAGACTTCGCAGGCTCGTGCCAGGTTTGTAAACCTGGATGCATGCCTCGAGGCGTTTCTTGCCATCTTTATGCTGGAAGCTGTTGAGTCGCTTCCGAAATGAAAGGCAATGGCTGAACGTATAATCCGCCATGTTGTCTTTGCATACAGAAGACATGTCAAGAGGGGTTTTCTTTGTGTGTGATCTATCCCCGCAGGCCTTGATGTCCTTATCGCACCATTTCAATAGCTTCTTCTTCTAAACCCTCTACACATAAAGGCGCACAATGGTGCATGGCAATGAAAAAGAAAATTAGAACAAAGGCGGTAAAAGACTAAATAAAGGCGGCGAGCAGAATTAGACTTAAATTCAAGTGATCAGTCTGGAACTGAGGTTCTATGGAAAACGTGTTACATGGCGTGGCACAAGCAGGCATGTCTCAGTTTGTAGGGCTGTTATTGTAGCATACATAGCATTGCTAAAGCCGATAGGTCACTGCTCTATAAGGCCAAGCTATTGGCATTGCCAAAGCTTTTTATTGCCAATCGCATGCTTCATGACACATGCATGTATGGCCAGCAGCTTTGCAATGGGTTGTCTTTTAAAGAATACCCATTTAAGTGGGCCACGGAAGCTTGCATGCATCATAACACATGCAGTTCATGCTTAAAGATGACTGTGCCCCATTTTTAATTTACCATTCTAAAATGGCGTACAGCCCTTTTGAAATGGAAAATGATAATTGAAAAAAGTTCATATAAAATTCAGGCAAGTGCAAGTAAAGGAATCAAGTGTCCCATAGCACTTTGCACCTGCCAGGCTAACATGAAGCAAAAAAAAGGGGGATGGGGAATCAGTATGCGTCACAGGGAGCAGCAGGGAGGGGAGTATAACGAGAGCTCACAGAGGCATAGAGCAAGCAGGAGCAGTGCTTAATTTGAGCAAGTAGTTTCTGGCGCTCTGCGCTTAAATGTTAACACTGGCGCTTGTCACAGTTTGACACTAGGTGGCATTGTCTGGCTAATTTAGAATTGACTACTACAACCATTAGTTATTAACTCAATACAAATAAAAAATGGATATTACTGCTGCCCAAGCCATTATTATAGCTTTTGTGGCCTGAAATAATTCGATTTGTCACACTTGTGGGAGTGTAATGGTTAGTAGTTGTGTTGTTTCTGTCATTGGCAGCATGGCAGGGGCAATGTGTCATGCAAACTGCAGTGGCCTCCTGACGATATCTGGCACTTATTGTTTTTACAAATTAAGCACTGAAGGAGTGAGCAAGGACATGCCTGTGCTACCATGAAGTGTTAAGTGCAGAATAAAAAGAGACCCATCAACACAGTACAAGAAGGATACACCTAATTCAATTAGCACTTTTAGAGTGAAATGCTTCTGAGTGGAACAAACACAAGATGAGGGAAGAAAGTCATTATATCAAAAGGAAACACCTGAGATAGTCAACAAAGGCAGCCAACAATGAATATGCCTGACCCAAAAAAACACTTTAAGTATATGTGCATGTTTTGGAAACAATGGGTCTTGCCAACTAACAGGTGAGAAGTGTAACAGTGGAGAAGTGTGGCTCAATGGTTAGCGCGGTGGGCAACATATCAACACGAATCACACCTGGTGAACCACAGGTATGAGCCATTACTCTTTACAGGTCTAAGTGATATGTACTTACCTAGATTCCTTAATGGTCCAGTGTGCTAAGCACCCGTTGTATATGTCTTTCCCGATATAACCATTTTTTTGCGAATTACCGACACCGAGGCATACTCCTTGCCACGTGGAGGTAAAAGTCCACTTCTATGTGTGGAGTCACTGTGTATTTTTGTTTATCACAATACTATGATATACAACTCTGACACCCATTCTGTATATTGTTACAGACTCACTGTTCCCAGTCCCCGTCCTGAAGAGAACCCCAAATTCTCGGGTTCGAAACGCGTTGACATCTCCACCCTGCGGTTATTCATAAGGGTGCATCTAGGAAAAGAAATTGTCCATCACTTTGAGATCCTAGCTGTGCAACCCAACATAAAGATTGAACCGCAGTTTTGTCAGGCAGGCAGGCGTCCCATTCCATCTGTCCCCCCCTGTCCTTTGGTTTCACATTCCCACGGACTGGTTGTTCCCTTGCTTCTTGCACGAATTGTTCACTGTTTATAAATGCAATTAATTTGTGAATATTGTATCTATTCATTGTTTTTGGTGTGTCATTTCTGCTTTTTTGCTTTCATTCGTTTTGCTTCATTCATATTGTAAATATTGTATATTTGTACTTTTGTATATGTGTAGATATTGTACCCATGAAATCACTGTTGTGACAGTCCTTGGTTTGCCCTTGTGTTTTTGAAATTTTGAAAAACCATATAAAAAGAAAATAAATTTGCTTTGGTACTTATGACTGTGGCTACGTAGTACATATTGACTGCGTCGCTATTACTCACGATATGAATTTTTCCTAACCAGCCATTTTGTTCTGTTTACCCTGTTGTTGAGATCCGGGCTGGGTAGACGTAGGATCCAAAACCTTATTTGTTTCACAGTCAATGGTTAGAGCGGCAGACCCTGATGCAGAGATCTGGCCCGGGACCGGGGTTCAATGGCTTGGGCTTCTCAATTATTCTTCTTTAATCCAAATTCAAAGTCAAGGCCCTTTATTCAGCCTTCTTCGTAACTACTACCCATCAATAGCAGTGGGTAATTTCCACACTTCCGTCATTCTTGCGTCCTTACTACCGCACACTATGTGTACTTTATGCACTAGCTTGCTTCCTTAGATGTGCTACTCATTTCTCTTGCTCCCATTGCGTAATTCAACACCCTATCTGTGTAATGAGCTGGAAATCCAAAGATTCTCTTCACTGACAAGGAATTGGGTAGTTTGCGTGTCTCCTATCTTTCTTATTTTTCACCTTTTTCATCTTCCACTCAATCAACACCATCCACACATACACACAACTACTTGTTGCATACCTTAGCTATGATTATCAACTATTCTTCTATTTCCTATACCTATTCAAAGTGCAGGCCTTTATCAAACATTTTTATTGTAACAAGTACCCCAGCCGAAGACATTGTAAATTTGCAAACTTGCTCCCTTTCTTGGCTGGGGTTATCAATTATTCTTCAATTTCATATTCTGATTCAAACTCAAGGCCCTTTATTGAGCCTTTTTGTTGTAACTACTTTTGCAGGAATTCTGCTCCTACACAGAACTGGGCAAAAAGGTTTAGGACCTCAATGAATTACAGTATAGCAAAACCCACCTTAGTACCCAAACCCCCTACCAGACTAGCAATCAGTGACTCATTGGTTCTTCATCCTATAGCAAAAACACCAATGACTAGTCAACCCAGAACATGCGACTTAGAATACCTCAAGTAAGGTAGATAAAAAGAGCACTCTTTCATTATAGTCTTACTTAAGTCCAAAGCAAGGAGTAAATAAAGACACGTGCAAGTTTGAAATGTTTATTTCTAACGCCGTAATCTCATGCACTGTACCTTAGATAATACAACCAAACATATTGTCAGAAACAAGGTTGTCAGCATTGTTACTTTTCCATAAAATACAAAGTGAGAAAGCTTCCTGTATTGCTAACGGGAAACAGGTTTAAAATATACCTAAATTTCACCCTCCCTACCTACCATGTTAGTTTATACCTACAGAATGTCTCATAGGATTACATGGACTGCCCCATACCTCTGGTACTCAGCAGTAGTGGATCACATTGAGTTCTGCACAAACTGTCAGGATACCAATGTTCTCCAACTGCGCCTAATTATGCCTCCACAATACATTAATAAACGCACCAGTATCAGACGTGGCCACGCCTGCATATGTGTTATAGGTCGAACGTGCGAGGATCATTCCGAATACCAGACACAGTATCCAAGATAACCTTGATGTTCCATGCTCTCACTATACACACTAAACTAGCGATGCAGTCTAGAAATGTAGCATAACAAATTATTCTCATGTGAAACAAAATACTCAGCCTTCTCTAAACAATATCAAAATTGCGTGTCGTGTGTAAAGCAGAGCAGGAAAGCAAAAATGGCATATAAGCTTCTAATAAACTCATGCTAATTTAACACGGTGTGAGTGCAAGGCTCAGCCCACGACACCCTCCCTCGATAGAACCACGTGATATAAACGTGGGCGAACTAGGAACGCAGAGTCCAAGCCTGAAAAGCAGAGTCAAGTTCAAATTTGCACAAATTTTTTTTCACTGTTTGATAGAAAACAGCAACTAAATAATAAAGAATAGGTAGAAAAATCAAAGAGTCTTAATCCAACAGCGTATAAGCACAGAGGAAGTCATTGTTCTCATCTGAAAACATTTCAGCCATCCAATTCAATAGTGAGAATGAACATACATGTTCCTCAACGACAGGAGCCTCTATCACCATCGGAGGAAAACTCGGGTCATCTTTAATGTAACTGTGTGCCAAGAAGTCATGCGCAGTTGCAAAAACATTCCATCGTCCCATTATTCCATGTATCACTGCTAAGGCCATAATCCCACCGCCAGAACAGAGCAAGTCATGAACCACTAAGGGGCTCACCAGCTGGTCATAATCCACGTTGGGAGACACCGTACTGCAGAGACACAAATCCAGAGCCCAGTCGAAATCGCAGCTCAGGCGATGGAAGACAGATTGAACGCATGTGAAAAAGGAAAATCGAAACGATAATCCATAAGCTGCACTCAATGTAGCCAGAGGCAGCGATCCGTAATAACTAAGCAGTCGGTTGCGGAGCAGCAACAGCTGAGAAATATTGTCGTATGATGCAGGATGTGCATCCATATTTAAGTAAACAAATTAATAGAAGCACACCGGCAAATAATGTGACTATTAAGGGGAATCCACCAAAGGTGCTGGAAACAATCAAATGAAAAAATGCTGAAAAGACACCAAATATAGTTTGAAAAGAAGTCACAAGACCATTGCTTCTAACTTTAAAAAAGTAAGGTAACCCCGTAGTCAAGGACGCATTAAAGATACTCATAATTAACTCCCCAAAATACAGAGGCACGTCTGTATTTAATAAATCATACACTTCTATGCGAGTGTTTACTACATGAAGGACAAATGTTTCTCTAGCAGATGTAAGAGCGACCTCTTTTTGAGACAATAGCGCTCTTATATGGCTCACTTCATTGACTCTTCTTTCAAGGTCGGAATCGACGGCCAGATGGAAACATCCAGCTTCCCAGAGGAGTAAACGCAACTTTTTTTTAGCAAACCTCACGCTCAGTTACCGTAATCATGTAACCGATGCCTGGTAACATTGCACAACAATCTGCATTATTTCAAATTAAATAACTCACGTTTCCAGTAAACTGAACGATGGTATGATAGCAGGTGTTACAGTGCCTTTCAAAACTCACACCAAATTAGGCGCATCCTGATTACAAGAGCCATGCAATTGTATGTGTCTACAAATTAAGGAGTGGTGTGGTGCTATTGTGCAATCCTCGCCATTCACATAGACTTCTTTTCCCTCCCTCAGACACCTATATGTAAATGATAATAACTAAGCTTCATGGAGATAAGCGCTGCCTAAACATCCATATCTGCCTATAGCATAGTATTACATGCAAACCTCAAACTTAAACAGGCTAAAAAGTAACGTTATGATACCGTGGATAAGCCAAACAGCTGCATCGGATTTCCAATGAGTGACCACTTAGAACCATTATCATAGCGCGCCCTGTGCTTTAATTTGACAGTGAGAGAGTGATCGCATCATAGTTTGTACTGCTAATCATTCTCAGCATACGCTACGAATACACTTTCACGTTACACGTTGCATGAAAGCTTCCATGTGACGTCATGTACGGCGCCCGTACGCAGAGACGCACATGTTTTTAATTATTTAAAAACATATATTTATGTATTTATTGAACATACTAACAGAACACATTATCTAGGATAATTATGAAGAAAAAAAAATTCTGCACCATCTCATTAATTTGTGCATTGTTACCATTTATCAAAATGTGCAACCTTTTGCTATGGTAGGTGTATTTAAATGTTTTTTATTAGCTATTTCAAGTTATATAGTCTGTAGTAGTGTTTTGTTCAAATATATCATTATGCAGTGATGTTAAACCGTTCTGGAATGTGCCATGAAGAACTCCAAACTATCAAACAGGGATGTTTACGGTATCTTGGAATACTTTTCACCTCTTGAAATGAATGATTAGGTGATTACAGCAATCAATATCTTAAAGTAGCATGTTAACTTTAGTAAAATATCTGGTATAGCCTTAAACCCGATGTGTAGCAATTTTAATTCCTCAGTTTGAGTTAGAACGTTTTTGTTGTCATTAAAATCGGCAAATTATGAAGCAGATGATGGTTTATACAGCATGTATAGCACACATATTTCCACAGAAAATGCAACAGATGCTTAATCTTATTTTTCAGTGATACTGGTTAGGAACAGAATCTGTGGATGCAAGCAGTATCATTAATGTGAAATGAGGTCAATATGAGGGTAGCAAACTGAAGTATACAGAAAAGTAATGGATGGAATGCTTGAATTAATGTCAGCCACTGGTAGTTACATGGGCTGCATCCCATTCCCTCACTATTTTGAACACCATGACACCTGAGTTTGGATCTTGCTATATGCAAATCAGTCTTGGCCTCGCTCTAATTAGAACTGTTCAGCTGGAACTGCCAAGCCACGTCTTCCCTGACCTGGAACACATGCAACCAAGGACCTATGTTGCCCTAGTTATGGGCTCATCAGTCGAGTACAGCTAGGTACCAGTGACACGGCATGCACGGGACCTATGTCACATATACCAATCACATTTAGGGCAACAAAATTAAGTGTACAAAAAGTAATGGATGGAATGCTTGAATTTGTCTCAGCCACTGGAAATTACTCGGGCCACATTCCCAGTCCATTGTTATTTTGCACACCCTGACACCTCAGTTTGGACCCAGTTATATGCAAATCAGTCTTGACCCTGCTCCAATTGAAACAATCCAGCCCAAAATGTCAAGCCAGGTCCTCCAAGAAGCAGAACACAAGCAACCCATGACCAGTTTCGCCCTAGTTATGGGTTCATCACCCAGGTGCAGCTTGGTTCCAGTGAAACAGTGTTGACGTAATTAACATCTGGGCATACCCATCCCTCTTAGGGCAACAAACTGAAGTATACTAACAAGTGATGGATGGAATTTTGAATTAATCTCAGCCACTGGTAATTACTAGGGGTGACATCCCAGTCCCTCATTTGAGGGTAAGTCCGGAAATCTGCTGAACAGGCTAACAATTAGACATTAAGGGATGAAGCTTAAACACTGCACAAATGCTCTTTTGACATGGAGCACAGAGGTCAAGTTTAATCTAACTTATAGTTAGGAAAATGAAAGTTGATTCTTCTACATTATATTCTGTCAACTGTGGGCCACTGAGCGCTGCAGAGGTGGCAGTGTTATGACGTCCTATGAAATATTGCTTGTCAAATGGCCCCATGGCTGGTCCCTGTGTCTTTCATGAATACCATGAGCCCTGCATGATTGCAATAATACATGTGCTCATGGAAACTCACCATTAGCCAAAAGAAAGCACAACTGCTACTGAGACCCAACAAATTAAAAACCCATTTTGTCTGAAGCACCTTACAAATATAAGCTAAGTAGCACACTAAAAGGAAACTGGGAACTCAAAGGCAAGCAAATGTTTTGTACAACAGTTTGTTAGCAGCCACTACATCAGAGCAGAAGAACAGAAATAGTGACTCCTGTAAATACCATGATTTTTATTAGAAACAATAGACTTTCCCAAAAAATATATATATTATATTTGCGGCTTTGGCAGGTGTTCTCTGGGCCTTGCACCTCCAACTATTGGGAGCTGAACTGAGTATTCAAACACAGACTCTCTTAACTTTGAGCAGCTTAAATGTCTCAAAACGAAATATGGCATATTACCAGAATACCATCTCTGAAAAATTATGCTACAAAAATATCTTCACCAAAATATCACCAACAAAAATATTGTGAAGGGAGGTGTATATAGATAATAGTATAGATTTCATATTGTTAAGTCTTCATTAATGTACCTTAATGATACACATACGTATATACCTTTCATTTACACTTGCCAGAACCCTCCGACCACTGCTCCACTGACCTCCTCGAGATCCTGCACAAAACTCTCTCAGCTCATCACAGACCCCACACACAGCGCAGGACACACTCTTGTTTTAATTTTTGCCTCTAGAAACAGCATTGGCTACCTCTCTGCCTCACCGCTCACATGCGCAGACCACGCCATCATCCTCTTTAAAATCCCTATGCCACTAGCCATATTAGCACCAATCTTCCAAGCCGGAACTGGAGCAGAGTAACAGAAACTGACCTGCGCAGCACACTCGAAACAGGCAAATCTATCATCACCGACAACCTAGTCGAGGACACTGCCAACTTTAACCAGTGACTTTCCATTTGTGCTGACACCATTGCACCCATCAAGACTCTCAAACACTGCAGAACCAACAAACAGGCCTCCTAGTACACTAAAGAACTCTGAGACTCTAAAAGGTATCACAAATGGCTTGAAAGAGAGCCAACCACAATGCTGACACCAGATTAACCTTTAATGCCACTCTCAGGCACTTACGCATCCTTCTGAGAGACATCAAGAGAAGATCCCTCACTGACCGGATCTAAGCCAGCTTCAGCAACAGCAAACAGACCTTTGCTTCCCTACCCCAGAAGCCTCAGCAAAATCCATCACTCCTCACAGGAACTCTGTAACAACTTCCCAACTTTACAAACAGCAACATTGAAAAGATATTCAATAACTCTGACAAACAACCCAAATCCCAAGGACAACACCAGCAATCTGTTCACTTCCCCCACGTACACACACCTAAACAACTGAAAAACACTCACAGAGAAAGATACCACTCTGGGGCCCTGACAGATCCCTGTTCACATTATATCTACAACCTAGGGGGACCTCTGATCAGCAAAGTCCTCACCCACATCATCAACTTTTCTATCACTTCCACAGCTTTCCCGAGGACTGGAAACATGCTACTGTCTGTGCCTTCCTCAAAAAAACATTAGCAGACCCCAAAGAGATATGCAACTTCCGCTCCATCTCCCTACTACCATACAAAGCAAATATTTTACAGAAGGTAAACATCCATCAACTCAC
The DNA here is from genome assembly GCF_964263255.1 of Lissotriton vulgaris. Lineage (NCBI taxonomy): Eukaryota > Metazoa > Chordata > Amphibia > Caudata > Salamandridae > Lissotriton > Lissotriton vulgaris. The sequence goes on from NC_141699.1 coordinate 446,231,066, forward strand.
CAACCACTTGGAACTCCACAATCTTCTCGACTACACCTGATCTGGTTTTCATACCAACTATAGCACAGAGAAATTACTCATTACTGCCACATATGATTTCGGCACCTTACTGGACCATGAAGAAACAACCGCCCTTGTAATATTGGACCTCTCAGCTTCATCCGACACAGCATCATACTCCAGCCCCATCAAAAGACTTCATGCAACAGGCATCCAAGGTGCAGCAATTGAATGGATATGCTTCTTCCTCGCAGGAAGAACTCACAGATGCAAACGTCCACCCTACACATCAAAACCCAATGACTGGATCTGCAGAGACTCTCAAGGATCACTCTGTTGCACATTTACATGGCATCACTACTTGACCACATCCGATCTCACAGCATCTCCATCATTTCCTATGCCAACCACCACAAGCTCATCCTCTCTATGTCCAACAATTCCTCCACGAACAAATGCAGCTTCACCAAAGGCATGATCTGCGTAGCATAAGGGACGAAAACCATCACCATGACACTCAAATCAGACAAGGTGGTAGCGCTGATATTTGGGAGCAAGACCTCCCCCTGGGACTCCACCTGATGGACAACAGTGCTTGGTCCAACATCTATCCCCTTTAGCCACACAAGCACACAAAGCCTGGGAATCATCCTAGACAACAGACTAATCATGGCCTCATGGGTGAACACAATTAGTTCCCCCTGTTTCACATACTACGCATCATCAGGAAATTCTTCAAACGGATCCCCATGAACACTAGGTGTACCGTCACTCAAGCACTAATCACTAGCTAACTAGACTACGGCAATGCACTCTAGGCCAGAATCTCCAGCCACCTCTTGCATTGACTTCAAACCACCCAGAATGCTGCAGCTAAACTCGTCCTAGGTCATCCTTACTGCACACACTTCACACCACGCCACGCCACAGAGTATTACATTGGCTGCCGATATGCAAACGTTGTAAATTCAAGCTTATTGCATAACATAGTACCAGCAGACCTTAACTACCACCTTTACTTCCACCAACCCACCAGAAACCTACACTCAGCCCCATTCCCCCTCACACACCACCCCATATTCTCAGAAGCAGAACAAGAGGCCTAGCCTTCTCCTACATCCCAAGCAAGTCAGAACAACCAGCCTCCACACACCAGGGTCCGTGCCTCACTTCTTGAATTCCTCAAGAGGCTGAAGACCAGGCTCTTGAACTAACTCAACTAGCCCCAGCAGATGACCTTCACACCAGTTCCAGCACCTGGATAAGTTACGCTATACAAATCCATATGATATAATATAACAGGCCACCAACCCCTTTGCCGAATTTTATTCAGTTTTTTAGTAGCCTGGCTGCAGAGCTAGCAATCAACCACGCCAAACTCCTCATTATAGGGGACTTTAACTACTGGCCTCACGACATGCATGAGAACACCTGCTCCAAACATTTCATGGACTTATTAAACGGGCTGAACTTTACGGAACAAATCAAAGTGGCCACCCACATTAAAGAGCATACCCTGGACCAGGTCTGGAATTTAAACCTGGACATCATTGATCTCCAAGTTTCCCCCTGTGCCTGGTCTGACCACTACTTTATTTCCCTATCCATCATCCCACCGATCGCCATCATAGCCCATACAACTGACCCCAGCATGGTCAGGAACTGGAGCTGTGTAGACATTCCTTCCCTCTGCACTGACCTCACTACTACACTTCACGCCCTCCCCCACCTAACCGACCTGTCCTGCTCACCTCACACACAGGCTGAAGCTCATGATTCCTGGCTGGCAGAGTTGAGAGATAACTTTGCCCCCCTGAAAGCCCTCAAAAAGAAGAGATCCCCTGATGCCCAACTCTGGTTTACAAAAGACCTCAAGGACAAGAAACTCATGCTGTGTCAATCGGAGCACAAGTGGAGACTAGATTACTGTCCCCTTAAGAAAGCTACCTTTCTTATGGCCTTACGGGGCTACAAAGCAGCCATCCTCCTGGCAAAATCTGAATATTGCTCCGCAAAAATATTGAGTTCGACCTGTAAATCCAAAACCATTTTTTCCATTGTGGATGAGCTGGTGAAACCTGATTGTATCACTGCTAAATTCCTCCCCTCACAATCCTTCTGTGATTCCCTTAACAGCTACTTTATTGAAAAGATCATCAAAATCAAAGTTAGTATCCCCAAAGTTGTCACACTACCTGTTTTCCAAGTTCCCCACGCTCACTGAATAAGTCTTCTTCTCTCTCCTCAGGAAAGTGAAGTCCGGCTCTCCTCGGGACAGCTACCCCACTCATATTAGCCGGAAGATCTTTCTTAAAATTCTTAAGCCCCCCCTTTCTCTTCTGAATAATTCTCTCTCCTCTGGTGTGGTCCCCATTTCCTTAAAAACAGCTGTGGTCTCACCCATTCTTAAAAAAGCAGGAGCTGATCCCAGGACACTCTGCAACTTCCGCCCAACCTCCCTTCTCCCCTACCTGGGCAAAATCTTGGAGGCCTTCGTGTCTAACTGCCTAAGTACCTTCATAGAATCCACCCACTACCTAGATACCCACCAAGCTGAATTTAGGCCTCAGCATTCTACGGAATCAATTGCCCTGGCCGTCCATGATGAGCTCAGAAAGGGGGCTGATCAGAATATCTCACAGGCACTGGTGCTCCTGGATTTGTCGGCAGCATTCAATACCGTCGACCATACTATTCTTCTCGACGGTGTCGAGTGCGCCGGCATCCGGGGGCAACCGCTGGGATGGATCGCCTCCTTCCTCCAAGACCGATTCCAAGCAGTCTCCCTCCCCCCTTCTCCTCGGAAGGAAAGAGACTCACCTGTGGAGTCCCGCAGGGCTCCTCCCTCTCACCACTCCTGTTCAATTTGTATATTCGTCCCCTAATCTCTGAGCTTCAGAAAAGATCTGTGATCATCTTTAACTATTCCGATGATCTTCAGCTCATTTTTAACATTGGCCCTTTCCCTTCCTCAATTCAAAACTTCCATTTCATCATGACCTTCATCAGCTCCTGGATGAATTCAAATCAGCTTAACCTTAATCCCGACAAGACTGAGTTAGTCCTCTCTGGGCCCCAAGGCAACCCCTGGAACTCCACCTTCTGGCCCCTCTCCCTTGGTCCCTCTTCTTCCCCTGTTGACTCTGTCAAGAGCTTAGGCATTACCATTAGCAATGACCCCTCCATGAGGGCTCAAATTAACTCAGTAGTATCAGTTTGCTTCTTTCATCTGCGCCGTATTCGGAAAATCAGTAAACTGCTCTCTCGTGAAGCTCTTGTTCAGGTCACACTGGTACTAGTCATGTCTCGAATTGATTATGCGAATTCTATATAAGCGGGCATACCTGCATATCAATCTCAACGCCTTCAACTCATCCAGAACCAGGCAGCCAGGCTTATTCATGGCCAGCCTAAGTTCAGTCACGCTAAACCTCTTCTAAGGAGCCTCCATTGGCTCCCAGTGGCCCAACGCAGCCTCTTTAAACTCGGCTGCCTGATCCACAAAGCCGTTTCCTCTCAGGGACCCTCCTTCATCTCCTCCCTCTTACACCGTTATGTCCCCCATCGCGCCCTACGATCTTCCGGCTCTAACTTACTGTCCCCCTGCTCTTTCAGATGTAAGAAGCATGGAGGCCTCAGATTCTCTACCCAGACTCCACTTCTATGGAATTCCCTTCCCCAAGAACTTTCTCTCCTCCCCTCCTATGCTCACTTTAGAAAATCACTTAAAACCTGGCTCTTTTCTCTAGCCCACAACTAATTCCTTCCCACTCTGTATCACTCAGCCCTTCCACTCCAGCGCCAATAAACTGTTGGTGCGCTCTACAAATCCCATTTATCATATCATATCATATCACATACTTTCAAGGTACGTAGATGTCTAGTTAGGAACTTGAAACCTATATTTACCTATATATACTTACATTCATGCTATTTTGGCAAAAAATATTTTTGACTATGGTGGCCTTGCGTGGCTTGGTAAATATCTTTGTAGGTCTTGCGTCGCCCTTGAGCTACCTTGCGTGGCGCAAGGGTGACGCAAAGCTTTGATAAAAATTCCCCACAGTGATTAAGTACTTAAAGTACATTCAAAAGAAATATGTTTGGTAATACCACTCAGACTGTATGTAGGGCAAAACATATTTTCTTTACGGCCTCTTTGAAGGACACATACCAGAACTGGTAAGAACCTTACCGGAAATCTCAAAAGTATTACTCTTTGTCACCATTAAGCATCAAATGACAACATGAATTAAAGCCTAAACTTCCAAAGCATCCGCTAGATTTACTGCTTAACCAATAGCACATATTTACATTTCTTCCATAGTGCTGGCAACCTGGAGAGAAGGCTAGTTTCTTTTTTAGCTGCCACCCTTCTCTCACTTCACGGTACAGGAGACACTCACCTTCGCTTTCAGCCTGAGGGCAACTCAGCATCGGCTTTAACCATTCAGGGGCATTTTGAGAAAAAAATATGAAAAATTCAGCGGAATATTATCAAGAACATGAGCTTCTATGGGAATTCACAAGGGCATATTCTCAAGCCCATTATCGCCGCTTTAGCAGCAGTTTTCTGTCGCTAAACCGGCGATATTTTTAACACCGTTCTCTTGATAATATGCCCCTCAGTTCCTAACAGATCCCACCCACTACGGCCAACGGCAAACATCTAGGAGCATGGATCATTGTACAAAAAAAAGGAGGAGCATGAGTCAGCATAGGGGCAGATACTGTGAGGCGCTCCTCTGCCAATATGATATTATCTCCCATTAGACTAATTCATTTTCCTTTCACACAAAGAATACCATTGTATACATGGAGTTTTGCTCTGCCTGGATTTTTTGGAAGAACGTCCTTTGGTTCATCAATGTCATGCAAGAATACCTCTAGAATTATTATTGGATAGGTTCCGCGGCCCGACCATGCTCTTGTCCATTCTTCATCTGCTAACCAGCAGAGGACAAGCAGAGGGGGAAGAGGACAGGCCTCATCTGTCTTAAGCTTACAGTCTCTCAACCATCACTCATACCTGACTGAATTTGTCATGAGGCGTCATCTGCTTTCTAGGTGGGCAATACATCCCTGCAGGAGACAAAAACCTCAAAATAGCTTTGGCAGCTTGTTTGTAGACTCTTCTTTTTTTATGTTGTGCTTTCAGTAATTGAGACACCCATGACTTTTTCGAGGGTAAAATTTAAACTGTTTTAGCTCCCTATTTTGCACTTTTTTAATTCCCATAATGCTTACACTTTTCTTTTCATGACTCTAATTTCTCAGCCCTGATTTTGTTTCCACTGTTCCATAAAGCTTACAATAGGAATTTGCCGCAGACTGATAGCAATATATCAGAATAACAAGGCCCGAAATATCATCCTAGAAAAATACAACCACCAAAATGCTATAAACATGTATTATTGTTAAATACACAACCACATACCTTGAAGGTATATCTATGGCAAAGTTACATATATGTAGAGTTAACTATAATAAACCTATTCATACCTATGTATGCTTAACGTCACAATATTAACTATAGTAAACATATTCTCACCTATGTATGCTTATCATTGCAATATTTTGTTTCTCGATACTTTGGCCACAATATTCTTTAATGATATTTCATCCATTGTATTCCAGTACTATACTGGACAATACTGATATTCGAAGACTTATAGGACCACCAGGCTAATCAGACCATCACTTTGCCATAGCTGGTAAAAGACTACACAGTGACTCCCTAGTGTCTCTTAGATATTAGTTGAATTATCTACCACTGCTATTGGTATGACTCCACACATGTAGCAGTATTTCTGTCTAGTTACTTATGTTATTCGTAAACATCTCACAGGCAAATACTTTATTTTCCCTTGCTCTAGAACCACATTTTCCCATCAAATGCTCAACCAGATATCTCTTTTTATGCCATCGATGTGTCTCAATGTCCCTCACATCTCCTCATCTAATGTTTCATATCACTTAGGTATTCAAGAGTACTCTTTCTCCCTCCTCTCCTGTGGGTATGCCTTCAGGGTATTTGAATAACACTTCACATCTACTTTGCCTGCAATATTTAGTCACCTGTGGCATTTGGCTGTATCTCACATACCCAACCCCTGCACACACCGTCCTGTATTTATACCACTGAGACATGTTAATGCACATTTCAGACCTTGTTTTCTCTTTTGTATTTAGAAATCTGGCATTTCAATGTGTTTCTCATACTTCCACCCACTTCTTTATTCATAAACCACGAGAATCCAAATGTCAATCTCAAAACCCTCTGCACCACTGATGTATTTGAATGTCCCTTTTTCACCATCCCTCCTTTACTCTCTTTATATCCATGGGGCATTTATATACCGCCAGGACAGTATCCGTGCCACAAATTATTCAATGCTGTTCAATTATACACCAGTAATATGTTCTATATTCCTGCTTGTATAACCTTTGCAAGTTCACTCCAACGCTCATTTTACTCTGCGCATTGGATTTTGTAACGCATTTGCACCTGTTGAACAATATATTTCACATTTATGGCCAGCCTCTTTGTAGGTAAGTAAGCACAATGTTTGTCTGACCCATCAGGTACTCTGGCACACTGGCATTACAAGAAGAGCCTGCTTGAAATGGCCAGTGTATGGGCCATATTTTTCACCCCAAAGGTCCTGACAGGAACAAAAGAAAGGGCTGTGATCAAAATTGTTTGGATAAAAAGTCTTGGGAGCAGACATTCTAACACATCTTGGAATCCTAGTTGGGAGCAAAGTAGAGTTTACACTCAAATCGGTATTTTCACAGGTCATCAGATGAGGCTCTCACGGCCAAATGTAATTCTTGGAAGCAAGCATACTCCGTCACAAGGGCGACATAGTATCCTTAATGTCAAGAATGCGGTCTGGCCACCACATTTAGATATGGGCGGACCTTCGGATTAATCATGGTGTAGACTATTCTGTCTCCACCGTTATTAAGCCGTACAGATGGCCATAGGAGAAATGACTACATGCCTGCCCACCCAATTTGGATGGGTAGACATGTAGTCATTTTTTACTGTTTCCTACCACCAGGTACAGCCTGGAGGTAAAGAACAGTAAAATATTTGTAATGCTACCCCACCATGTGAGAAGCCTCCCCTGGCAAAGCGAGTATTACTTTTTTCTTCACAAAAAGAAAATCCTAATGTGGGATTTTCTTTTTTAAAAGGAAAAAAAGATTACTGTTTGTTACAGGGCTGCGTCCTTCTGATGCAGCGCAGTAACAAACAGCAAAATGCATTAACAGGAACCGTCGTGATGGCAGTACTTTCCATCCACCAATGGTTAAATTTGTCCCTAAATTATTAACATATACAAATTAGCTTTTTCATGAACCAGTGTAAGCTTCAATTGGTTTAATATAAAGAGACACACTAGCCCGTAGTTCATGTAAATCCTAACTTATATCTAGATATTACCAACCTGTAAACGAAGAAACAAAGAGGCCCTATTTACGAGGAAAAAACATTTCTGAACTTTTTTACCTATCCCATAGTGCTAATGCAGCTAAATTTTTTGACACAATAACACATAGAGCCTCTTAACATACCTCGTTTTCTGAGGTGTGTTTTATAACACAATGAAACATCTGTGGGAAGATGTCGGACCATGAGAAACTTCTTTGTGGTGATACTAGGTGAGGGGTACTTCAGTCTTAGGGGCATATTACCAAGCAATAGCGATAATTATCGCTATTGCTTGGTTAGAGACAAAAATTTACAGCTGAGCTGCGGCGATTTTTATCGCAGATAAACCTTGGTATTACCAAGGTTTATCGCAAATGCGATAAAAATCGTCCGCAATGCATGAATATCGCTGAAAAGTCAGCGATATTCATGCATACCGAGCTAATGCTCTTAGCCATTATCCACCTACCATTGGCAAAGCCTCACAAACCGTGTGTCACAATTATTTTACACATCAAAACAATTCTCCTAATACTTCTGATATCTCATGAGTGTTATTTTATCATGCTTCAAAAAATTAGGTCCAGGTATCTTGGTTTTGATAAAATGCCTTTTGTTAATCCAAATACACAACAACAAATGCCATGGCATAAACGATATATGCAGAAGCACAAAGTGTAATATGTTATTATTTGCTGAGTCTTGTGCCCTCATTATCATTGCTGACTCTTGTTGCCATGACTCTCATGAGTCTGGCACCTCCTCACTCTTATCAATAGTAAAAGGCTCTGTTGCTTTTCTAGTTTGGCATGGATATCACTATGCTAGTCCTATGGTTAAAAACTCTGCTAGAAATACAGACATTAGAAGAAGGCAGTTTTAGTATGCCACTTGTTCTGTAGGTGTGCTCCAACAGGAGCCTCCTGTCCTCCTAAACTTGGGAACGACCCAGAGTTCCTATCTTAGTTTTGCATAATTTATATGCCACCCTAAGCTTGTGAATGTTGGATTTTGGCATATACTGGGCACCCCCCTGTGTTCATGCATAGCTCTGCTTCTCTGATGAGCTCTAATGACAGGGAAATACATGTGTGAGGAACTGCTTTTATTCATTCCAAGTTGGCTTGGATGGTATTTTACTAATCCAAAGTGCTAGTTCTGTGACTGTAGTGATAAAAGACCTTTGTCATTTTTCAGCTCAGCTTGGATGGCTCTGGCTAATTCTATGCTTAAAGACTTTGCTGCTGAACTGGCAAGAGGTGTTGCCGCTTTTCTAGCTTGGCATGAAATGTACTGTTCTAATCCTATGCTTAAAACGTAGCTAGAAAACAGAACTTTGAGGTGGGTAGAGTTAAAGTGTCACTAATCTGATGTGTAGATGTGCTCTAAGAGGAGGAATTCTCCACCTAAACTTGGAAACTACCCAGAGTTCCTATCCGTGTTTTGCAGATAAATGCATATATATATATACTCTCCAAGGTATGTAGAGGTGGAGTTAAGAATAGTAAATATATGCTTTCCAATATGTACTTACCTTCATGATATTTCACTTGTGTGTACTGTATGACCAGGATGTGTTGCATCTTGGTATTTTTGTAGTTGACATTCTGATGTACAATCAGTTAAAACTAAATCAGGTTGTGCACCTCTGATACAGAGAGAGAGCTCAAAATAGAGCACACTGTCAAAGGTGACCTTCAACTCCTCTGAGACGAAACAAAAGACTTTTTCAGTCAGGCAGCTTCAAATATGTCACTATCTGTTCCTTTCAAAAAACAATTTTAGCACAAAATTTACCTTTGAATCAAACCAAAAATACTTGTGCTTGTTAAGGTTTCCACCAACAGCACCCCCGTGAAATCTATCTGCTGCTTCAAGAACACCTTGAAGCTCCGTGCATTGTCAAGGCAGGGCTCTTCCTCAGCCAACAGATGTCTCCGGGCCTCACCTCCAAGGTGAGGCAGCGTGAAACGGAACACAGAGGCTGCCAAATACCTTCCAAGAGACTTGGCGTCTTGGCAATATTAAAGGCCTGCTTGACCTCCCCCGCTCATGTAATTAATTAAAGATATTTTTTAATTAGAGGAATGTTATTTTAGCAATACTTTCTTTCCACTTCCAGCCAATTAAATCTCCACAGCTTGGCTAGACCTGTATGCTGCTCGGTGATAAGCGATATGGACTATGCCAACTCTGCTGAGAGCTGGGATATGTGAAAATCCTTTGTCTAGAAGTAAAAATTTTAATAGTTAAAGACACTGTGCTATTCGCAAACAAAAGCAAGGGTTCCGTTCACTTCTTTTGAGTGTGAAAGGCGATGCTGGAGTGCATGCCTGTGGAGAAGTGTGGCTCAGGGGTTAGAGGCGGCAGACCCGGAATCTGAGATCGGCCCTGGACCAGGGTTCAATTCCCCGCCTCGGTGGGTCTTGGGCTCAAAAATTCCACGGACTCGATAATTCTCGCTCCGGTGCCTTCTCAACTCACGGGTTCACACTCTGCGACTCTGGGCAATAGCTTGCTTAATCTCCACAACGGCCCCACGCGGTGGGATGCCTGGCTTTCACCTTGTGGATACCCTGCCGGGGTTATCTCACAGGGGAATACCAGGACGGGTTCCCTAAGCAAGCGCCGGGAAACCCTTTGTGGGTAGCTGTGCGCTATATAAGCTCAAATACATTTACATTTACATGCCTTGTGGCTGCCTCTACACATTTCGAAAGAGGTCACCCTCTCTTCATAAATCCTTTATCGATTCCAAAATAAAAAAAAACAGACCAATGGCATTATATCATCTTCGATTGCATTGGTTAATTATGTAAAGATTAAGGGCCTCATTTACGAAAAGTGTTGCATAGCTGTGTAAAACCAGCAATGTGACACTTTTCAGTGCGTCCACCTTGCGACACCATGGGTGCACTGTATTTACTGTACCTCTCAGACCATAGATCAGAAAAAAAAATCAACAATGGAGATGACCTATATTATCTCCGAAAATAACCGATTAGTGTTCTTTATTTACTTGTATGATTCTTATGCCATCTCTTTTATATTTTTCCCATTTTTAAATCAGAACAAATACCTCAAATAGATTTTACCAATTTTTTACTTTTCTGCCATATACATTGGCTGTATCAAACATTTACTCTTTAAAAGGAACACTGAAATAGCCCATTGACAAATTTACATGACAGACAAAACAGTTAATGCATTATTAAAGACAAGTCTAAACATGAATAAATCAAGAAACTTGTCTACTAAGTCCATAGAACAGTACACAGAGAAACTAATAATGCGTTCAACAATGGACATATTAAGCAGTACATACATATCACAAACACTTAAACCTGGACATTAAAGGACTTTAATGGATCTTGCATGTTCTACTGTACTTTTTTGTATTCAGACCTGTCTAATATTTCTCCACGATGCTGCTTTAATATGTGGTCCTGGAGAGGTCAGAGAATAAATATAAAGATATTTGTCTATTCCAGTTTAATAGAGCTTAGACTGTCCGTCCGTTAATGCAATATTTCAAGATAATTGCTCTTGGCCTCAGGAAAGTGATGCCAATGCGTTACAACATTCATGGTTGGACCATAAGATATTTTGATGGAAGGTCTTCTTCAGGGCAGGGTAGCTTTTGTAAGACACGAAAGTATACCGCATTGGTTCATGGGTGTGTGGCAAGTGGCCAATTATAGCGGAGATCTGTCAGTGACGTGGATTATAATTCATAAAGTGTTTATTTATTTATCTTTTTGTATCCATTATTGTCTTGTTATCTTTGAAGATTCAGTTGTTTCTTCTGGACGCTTCGGGATGCACTCAGCAGTTCCGATTATTCTCCATGGCAATCTTCAATATCATGTGATTAGACCAGGGCAAAAATAAATTACGCCAGGTTAATTTGCTTAAAATGAGAATTCAACTTTTCTATTTTTCCTCAAAGAATGTCTTCACAACACTTCACGTAATTACATGCCATTCAACGTAAACTTTGACTACAAATGTGCCATTTGCATTAAAAGTTTACAGCCAATGTATAGAACCAATAGAATGAGAGCAGCTGTTGATAAAGGTATTTTTGCGTTTTTGCACATGTTAAGTGTGAAATGTGTCCTTGCGTCAATAACTGACATTTCACATTAAAATAGAGTGCTAACTGAAAGATTGGCATTTCGCATAATTAAGCAAAATTTGGCATAGTTTTGCCACAATGTCACGTAAGTACAGAAATTTTGCGCACTCCTATATTGGACAATTTGGGGCCAGATGTAGGTATCCAAATACCGGTCGGTAACGGCCGAAAATACCGATTTTCGGCCGTTACTGACCGGTATTTGGATACTGAGATGTAGGGCATCTTAAAATACAGATTCGGTAATTTTATCGAATCGGTAATTTTACTGAATCAGTAATTTTACTGAATCGGTAAATTTACCGATTTGGTACAATTACCGAATCTGTATTTTGAGATGTAGGTGGCACTGTAAACAGTGCCACAGGGCTTTAAGGATTCGTTATATACCACCAACTATTAGTTGGTGATAAATAACGAATACCTGTGTATATGCAAATCTGTGCATGTACACCTGTGCCATGTGGCACACATTCATGCCCTAATCAGGGGTGCAACAGGGTGTCAAAGTGACACCCTGCCACCATTGAATTATTCTGTATTTACCGAATCATTCATTCCTATGGGCCTCCAGGCCTATAGGAATGAATGGCAATTAACGAATCGGTAAATACTGATTCGGTAAAAAATACCGAATATTTACCTACATCAGATTTACCGATTCTAAAATACTGAATCAGTAAAATTCGGTATTTTAGAATTGGTAAAAATGATTTACCTGCATCTAGCCCTTGGTCATATAACATTTTTGGATGGAATTCTTTCCATAATTCAGACGATACACACAGTCACTACACTGAAAGGCCACTTTTCAGAGGACTTTTTAGGTTCATTAGTGGGAAAACTTTTTTCTCCTTTGGATAAAACTCTTTATCCCCACAAAAGTTTGGGTATTCCATTTTCCATCAGACCCTAGAAGAGATTAACTCCAGTGCGTTGATGGAGGAAATCTCTGGTGATTTCCAAGGTATGAAAGTGTCAGAGTGGAGTTGTAAATGGCCTTAAACCGTATATTTGATGGCCATTAACAAACTCTCATGGCAAATCACGACTGATCCACCCAACCCACACTCCTTGGAGGAAATTTGCTACTTCATGATTATATGAATTTGTGTTGTAAAATCATGCAGTAGTGAATGATAGGGATCTTCTGATTAATAATTGAAAGGCTTTTATTTTTTGGCAGTAAATGTGCTTTTGTGAATTCGACCTGTAATCTCTATATGGGAAGGAGTAGTTCAATGTAAACATCAATGGCACTCTTTTGTGTTGGAGGAGTGTGACCTGGTAGAGCGAGACAACAGAACGCTGGTATGTTAATGCTTCATCCTGCAGATCTAGCCTGAGAGCTAAAAGCAACCCTTGAATATGATTTAATACTGGTCCCTTACTGCAGTGAGTTAGTGCACTAAGAGAGTCATTCCATCTACAGGAAGGTTTGGGTTATCTCACCAACAAAATCTGAAACAAATTTAGGGGCCAAAAATTGGTTTGACCACATACTTTCCCCAAAATATTAATTTTATTAAAAGCTATGTGCACAATTAAGAAACCTGTATCAACAGTTTTCAGGCCGCTGATGGGTGTGGTAGTCCTTGGTCACCTCACCCCTCCATGGTGCTGCTTATCGATTTGTTATTTGGGAAATTTGAGATTCACACCTCTTGAATCTCATTGACTCTGATACGCCTGTGTCCTCTGGCAAAGGCTGCCGTTGTTGAAGTGATGCTAACATATGTGGAAATTGAACAACATGTTGACCCTCTTGTAATGGCGATTGATCCTGTTTATCTCCTACTGACAAACACTGTTCTGCTCCTCAGTCGACATAAAAGCATGACCACTGAAGAAGCCTCCACAGGCCAACGACAGAGATCATTTTATGCCATTACAAAAAACATCCCTTTCTATGAAAGCGGACAACAGGAGTTTTTCCTTGTTGCTTGAATTAGCGCTGGTATCCAGCGAGGCGGTGTACGATGATCTTATATACAGAAAATCAATGCCGAGCTCAGCATCAGGGTCGATTGCAGATTGCGAAAGGCTAGAGAGTGATGGATCAACCATAATATTAATTTGATGGCGTATCGATGGCCTCTCTCTCTGGAGACCTACAGTCCTCGTGTTTCCCAGCACTGACATACTTCAATTGTTTTTCAGTGCCAGAGCTTTTGTGCCAGTGTCAAGCAATGGGCTGACTGTGGGATGAGCCTTGTATGGTGGACAATTAAAAGGGAAAAGAAGAAATAGGAGAGCAGAGTGGTTCAGAAACAGATGCAGCAGTCGAAATACAAAACTGTTGGCTATTTTAGGAAAAGATGAAAAGAGAGTTCTGAATGTGGTTTGTGAATGGGTTTGGTAAACGACGTTCCATTGCTAGAGTGCGACTGAACTTGAAATGATTTATTTATTTTATTATCCAGTGTGCACTCCATGAACGAATGAATCTCTACCTCTGATATCTTAGAAGTACAATTGACATATTCCCATTTTTCTGAAATAGCCAAGGTTGACAAAGACAGGATCCTATCACTTCCGTTTACAATTTTTATAAATCGCTTATTTCACAAAATGTAATGTTCATTCCCAGCCCGGTGACTTATCACAGTGTATTTCAGTGCTGCTGTGGCCAAGATCACAGGTATGAGCGCAAAGAGACTCAGGAAAATTGCGTTTCATCTCTGGCTTTGTGATTACATTTCCATGTAGGAAGTACAATCAGGAGCCTCCAGGGGGAAAACGCCTGATCATTTATTCTACACAAGGTGCTCTAAATCCCTGAGAATTAGGCTGTTTTTGGTGACAGCAGAGTGTGGAATATACTGCTCCTTCAAATTTGCACCTGCTCACTCTCTGACACTCATTAATACACAATACCCAGAGCAGTGCTTAATTTGAGCGGGTAATTGGAGGTGGTAACCACCAGTATTAATTTTTGGGGGATTTTCATTTACTTTCCCTCATCAGACTTTCCACCACAGCTCGCGAAAGAAAATCATAAAAGAGGGAAAGAAAAAGTAATAAAACGATGGAAAAACTAAGAACAAAGGGAGAAAGCAAGAGAGTTAAAAAAATTGTAATAGATAAATGGGCAGTGTCTGTGGTTGATTAAAGACACAAGAACTGGAATCAAAACTACACAGCATTGGTAATCTGCCACAGTGCTTTCGTAGCCTCTGGAACCAATGTTTTGCAATTTAAGCACTGACTCAGAGCCCAACCCTACTATCCCACAACTATCATGGTGGTTTATGGTGAGACTGCAGTAGGCTTAGGGAGCATGTCTAACTTCCGTCATGAGCAATCATTATCGTTTCATTTGGAGTTTCAGTGAATCCCATCAATATTGCCCTGTAGGAACATAGCTAAGCCTTGCTCCAGAGAGCTTTGTTCCAGCTCCCTGGACCCAAGAAACGCCATTTACCTATGTGAATATTTATTAAGGAACTTTTAAAGCACTGCATGAAGCCTTTCAGTTACCTTAGACTGCTGGCATAAAAGGAAATACAGCTTAGAGGGTGGGAGTTAGAGCCCAATCACGTAAGGTAGGTAACCATGCCAAGTATTCATAAATTATGCATGAGTGCCCTAGCAAAGGGTTGATGAGGAATTCCACTCTGGTGGACTCTCTAAGGCCCATCGGTGAACCATCAGCAACTTCGAAAAACTTTTTCACATACCATGTGCCTCCAGGCGATATGTTAGCAGAGCGCACTTCTGCAACTTTGAATACACTCTCATAAGACCACGATTGAGCGAAGGCAATGCAGTCTTCTCCTGTGCTTATCCTGTAGATTTAAGATCATTCTGGAGAAGTAGTCTCTTTAAAACAGAAGCTTTTGCATTTGCATCTTTCTAATGCAATTCCGGGAGCCAATGTCCTGAAGGTTGTACGAAGTAGTAGCACAGAGATCAAAGGCAGCTTACTCACATACACATGTCTGAAGAGGTGCCAGGAGCCTTCTTTTAATTGGCAGCTGCTGAGGCTCTACAGTGGCCTTCCTTTGATGTAGCAGCACACACAGCAGCACTGAGATCACCGCTCTGACCCTGCAGAGGGAAAGGGGGCAGGATCTCCACACCACAGTATGTGCGATGGGCACTAATGATATTGCAGTACAGACGTAGAGCACTAAGAGTGTCAAAGTCTGCTCAGAGAACAAGAACGCAATGCAGCAGTATGTCCATGGAGCAGTGACTCTTTCAGTGTGTGGACAGAGAGCACAGGCACTGTCACAGTATGTTCAGGAAACAGACTCTATACCGCAGTGTGTCCATGGAGCAGTGACTCTATCATAGTGTGGACAGAGAGCCCAGGCACTATCATAGTATGTTCAGAGAACAGACTCTATACCGCAGTGTATCCATGGAGCAGTGACTCTATCATAGTGTGGACAGAGGGCACTGTCACATTATGTTCAGAGAACAGACTCTATATCGCAGTGTGTCCATGGAGCAGTGACACTAGCAGAGTGTGGACAGAAAGCACAGGCACTGTCACAGTTTGTTCAGAGAACAGACTGTATACCTCAGTGTGTCCATGGAGCTGAGACACTACCACAGTGTGGACAGAGAGCACTGGCACTGTCACAGTGTGTTCAGAGAACAGACTCTATACCGCAGTGTGTCCATGGAGCAGTGACACTATCAGAGCATGGACAGAGAGCACATGCACTGTCACAGTATGTTCAGAGAACAGACTCTATACCGCAGTGTGTCCATGGAGCAGTGACACTATCTGAGTGTGGACAAAGAGCACAAGCACTGTCACAGTATGTTCAGAGAACAGACTCTATACCGCAGTGTGTCCATGGAGCAGTGACACTATCTGAGTGTGGACAGAGAGCACAGGCACTGTCACAGTATGTTCAGAGAACAGACTCTATACCACAGTGTGTCTATGGAGCAGAGACACTATCACAGTGTGGAGAGAGAGCACAGGCACTGTCACAGTATGTTCAGAGAACAGACTCTACAACACAGTGTGTCCATGGAGCAGTGACACTATCTGAGTGTGGACAGAGAGCACAGGCACTGTCACCGTATGTTAAGAGAGTAGAATCTATACCGCAGTGTGTCCATGGAGCAGTGACACTATCTGAGTGTGGACAAAGAGCACAAGCACTGTCACAGTATGTTCAGAGAACAGACTCTATACCGCAGTTTGTCCATGGAGCAGTGACACTATCTGAGTGTGGACAGAGAGCACAGGCACTGTCACCATATGTTAGGAGAGTAGAATCTATACTGCAGTGTGTCCATGGAGCAGAGACACTATCACAGTGTGGAGAGAGAGCACGGCACTGTCACAGTATGTTCAGAGAACAGACTCTATACCGCAGTGTGTCCATGGAGCAGTGACACTATCTGAGTGTGGACAGAGAGCACAGGCACTGTCACAGTATGTTCAGAGAACAGACTCTATACCGCAGTGTGTCCATGGAGCAGTGACACTATCTGAGTGTGGACAAAGAGCACATGCACTGTCACAGTATGTTTAGAGAACAGACTCTATACCGTAGTGTGTTCATGGAGCAGTGACACTATCAGAGTGTGGACAGAGAGCACAGGCAAGTCACAGTATGTTCAGAGAACAGACTCTATACTGCAGTGTGTCGATGGAGCAGTGACACTATCTGAGTGTGGACAGAGAGCCCAGGCACTATCATAGTATGTTCAGAGAACAGACTGTATACCGCAGTGTATCCATGGAGCAGTGACTCTATCATAGTGTGGACAGAGGGCACTGTCACATTATGTTCAGAGAACAGACTCTATACCGCAGTGTGTCCATGGAGCAGTGACACTATCAGAGCATGGACAGAGAGCACATGCACTGTCACAGTATGTTCAGAGAACAGACTCTATACCGCAGTGTGTCCATGGAGCAGTGACTCTATCATAGTGTGGACAGAGAGCCCAGGCACTATCATAGTATGTTCAGAGAACAGACTCTATACCGCAGTGTGTCCATGGAGCAGTGACACTATCTGAGTGTGGACAAAGAGCACAAGCACTGTCACAGTATGTTCAGAGAACAGACTCTATACCACAGTGTGTCTATGGAGCAGAGACACTATCACAGTGTGGAGAGAGAGCACAGGCACTGTCACAGTATGTTCAGAGAACAGACTCTACAACACAGTGTGTCCATGGAGCAGTGACACTATCTGAGTGTGGACAGAGAGCACAGGCACTGTCACCGTATGTTAAGAGAGTAGAATCTATACCGCAGTGTGTCCATGGAGCAGTGACACTATCTGAGTGTGGACAAAGAGCACAAGCACTGTCACAGTATGTTCAGAGAACAGACTCTATACCGCAGTTTGTCCATGGAGCAGTGACACTATCTGAGTGTGGACAGAGAGCACAGGCACTGTCACCGTATGTTAAGAGAGTAGAATCTATACCGCAGTGTGTCCATGGAGCAGAGACACTATCACAGTGTGGAGAGAGAGCACGGCACTGTCACAGTATGTTCAGAGAACAGACTCTATATCGCAGTGTGTCCATGGAGCAGTGACACTATCTGAGTGTGGACAGAGAGCATAGGCACTGTCACAGATTGTTCAGAGAACAGACTCTATACAGCAGTGTGTTCATGGAGCAGTGACACTATCTGAGTGTGGACAGAGAGCACAGGCACTGTCACAGTATGTTCAGAGAACAGACTCTATACCGCAGTGTGTCCATGGAGCAGTGACACTATCTGAGTGTGGACAAAGAGCACATGCACTGTCACAGTATGTTCAGAGAACAGACTCTATAACGCAGTGTGTCCATGGAGCAGTGGCACTATCACAGTGTGGACAGAGAGCACAGGCACTGTCACAGTATGTTTAGAGAACAGACTCTACAACACAGTGTGTCCATGGAGCAGTGACACTATCTGAGTGTAGACAGAGAGCACAGGCATTGTCACAGTATGTTTAGAGAACAGACTCTATACCGTAGTGTGTTCATGGAGCAGTGACACTATCAGAGTGTGGACAGAGAGCACAGGCAAGTCACAGTATGTTCAGAGAACAGACTCTATACTGCAGTGTGTCGATGGAGCAGTGACACTATCTGAGTGTGGACAGAGAGCCCAGGCACTATCATAGTATGTTCAGAGAACAGACTCTATACCGCAGTGTATCCATGGAGCAGTGACTCTATCATAGTGTGGACAGAGGGCACTGTCACATTATGTTCAGAGAACAGACTCTATATCGCAGTGTGTCCATGGAGCAGTGACACTAGCAGAGTGTGGACAGAAAGCACAGGCACTGTCACAGTTTGTTCAGAGAGCAGACTGTATACCTCAGTGTGTCCATGGAGCTGAGACACTACCACAGTGTGGACAGAGAGCACTGGCACTGTCACAGTGTGTTCAGAGAACAGACTCTATACCGCAGTGTGTCCATGGAGCAGTGACACTATCAGAGCATGGACAGAGAGCACATGCACTGTCACAGTATGTTCAGAGAACAGACTCTATACCGCAGTGTGTCCATGGAGCAGTGACACTATCTGAGTGTGGACAAAGAGCACAAGCACTGTCACAGTATGTTCAGAGAACAGACTCTATAACGCAGTGTGTCCATGGAGCAGTGGCACTATCACAGTGTGGACAGAGAGCACAGGCACTGTCACAGTATGTTCAGAGAACAGACTCTACAACACAGTGTGTCCATGGAGCAGTGACACTATCTGAGTGTGGACAGAGAGCACAGGCATTGTCACAGTATGTTTAGAGAACAGACTCCATACCGCAGTGTGTTCATGGAGCAGTGACACTATCGGAGTGTGGACGGAGAGCACAGGCAAGTCACAGTATGTTCAGAGAACAGACTCTATACTGCAGTGTGTCGATGGAGCAGTGACACTATCTGAGTGTGGGCAGAGAGCCCAGGCACTATCACAGTATGTTCAGAGAACAGACTCTATACCGCAGTGTGTCCATGGAGCAGTGACTCTATCATAGTGTGGATAGAGAGCACAGGCACTATCACAGTATGTTCAGAGAACAGACTCTATACCGCTGTGTATCCATGGAGCAGTGACTCTATCATAGTGTGGATAGAGAGCACAGTCACTATCACAGTTTGTTCAGAGAACAGACTCAATACCGTAGTGTGTCCATGGAGCAGTGACTCCATCAGAGTGTGGACAGAGAGCACAGGCCCTATAACAGTATGCTCAGAGAACAAGTGCTCTGTACCACAGTATGTTGGATGAGCACTGATGCTATTCCAGTGCAGACGTAGAGCACTACGAGTGTCACAGTCTGCTCAGAGATCAAGAACTCAATGCAGCAGAATGTCTATGAAGCTGAGACACTATCTGAGTGTGGACAGAGAGCACAGGCACTGTCACAGTATGTTCAGAGAACAGACTCTATACAGCAGTGTGTCCATGGAGCAGTGACACTATCACAGTGCGGACAGAGAGCACAGGCACTATCACAGTATGTTCAGAGAGCAGACTCTGTACGGCAGTATGTTCAGGGAGCAGTGACACTATCAGAGTGTGGACAGGGAGCACAGGCACTTTCACAGTAAGTTCAGAGAACAGACTCTGTACCCCAGTGGGTTCATGGAGCAATGACACTATCTGAGTGTGGACAGAGCGCCCATGCACTATCACAGTATGTTCAGGGAACAGACTCTATACCGCAATGTGTCCATGGAGCAGTGACACTATCAGAGTGTGGACAGAGAGCACAGGCACTGTCACAGTATGTTCAGAGAACAGACTCTGTACTGCAGTACGTTCGGGGAGCAGTGACACTATCAGAGTGTGGACAGGCACTGTCACAGTATGTTCAGAGAACAGACTCTGTACCACAGAATGTCATAGTAGCACTGACACTTCCACAGTGCAAAGAGGCGGAACTGACAGAGTATATTCAGAGGACAAGAACTAAATGCTACAATATATCCTTGGAGCATTGACACTATCACCCTGGGGACAGTGGGCACTGACATGGTATTACAGTATCTTCAGAGAAGGACTCTATACCACAGTATGTGCATGGAGTTCTGACTTTTTCATAGTGTAGACAGAGCGCACAGGCCCTATCAAAATATGTTCAGAGAACAAGGTCTCTTTACCAAAGTATGTCATAGGAGCACTGACATTATCCCACTCCGGAGAGAGAGAACTGACACTATCACAGTCTAATGTAATGATGATACTTGTAAAGCACACTGTTACCCCATCTCGGGGTGTCCTGGCGCTGAAGACCGCTGGGGAACCCGTCCTGGCTTTCCCTGTGAGATGGTCCCTTCTGGGTATCTCCAAGGTGAAACCAGGCATCCCCGGCTTCTGTGGGGGGGCGTTGTAGAGATGAGGCAAGCTTAATGCTTAGAGTTGCCGAGTGTGATCCCTGGTTAGAGTAGGCACCGAAGCGATAATTATCGAGTCCGTTGACCCTGGTCCACAACCCTGCCGCCTCGGGAATTGAACCCTGGTCCCAGGCCGTTCTCTGCTTCCGGGTCTGCCGCCTCTAACCATTGAGCCACACCACTCCACTCACACACAGTATATTCAGAGAACAAGGACTCTACACAACATTATATCCATGGAGCATTGATACTATCACTGTATGGACCGTTAGCCCTGACACTATCACTGTGCAAACAGAGAGCACTGAATATAACAGTATGCTAGAGAAAAAGAGCTCTACACCCCAGTAAATCCATGGAGCACTGACACTGTCACTGTGCGAGCAGAGAGAACTGACACTATCGCAGTACACTCAGAGAACAAGGACTCTACACCACAGTATATCCATGGAGCATTGACCCTATCACTGTACGGACAGAGAACACAGACATTATCATAGTATGTTCAGAGAACACAGACTCTATACCCCTATATGTCCATGAAGCACTGACGCTATCACAGTGTGAACAGAGACCACTGACACTATCACAGTATGGTCAAAGAAGAAAGACTCAATTCCACAGTATATCCATAGATCACTGACACTATCACAGTGTGGACAGAGAGCAAAGACATTATCCCAGTGCAGAGTGCTGACATCATCACAGTATGTTGGAGAAGAAGGACTCTATACTGCTGAATATCCATGCAGCACTGACACGCTCACAGTGTGGGTAGAGGGCACTGACACTATCACAGTATTTTCAGAGAACAAAAATTATATACCATAGTGTGTTCATGGATCACTGACACCATCACGATGCCAAGAGCAATGAAAAATGTTCACTGTATGTCAGAGAACAAAGTCTCTATACCACAGTATGCCAGAGGAGCAGTGACACCATCACATTGTGGACAGAGAGCACTGATGTGGTTCAACACTTTCAGAGTACAAGGACACTAGAACACAGTATGTCCACGGAGCCTTGATTTTATCATAGTATGTTCACCATGCAGAGAGATAGCACTGACACACTATCGCAGTATGTTCAGAAAACTCTCATGATACATTTCAACATGGAAAAAGAGCACAGATGCTATTTCACTGTATGCTCAAAGTGCACAGATAGTATATCACTGTATGTTCTGATTGCACTGATGGTCTTTCATTGTATGATCAGAGTGCACAGATAGTATATCTCTGTATGCTCAGAGAGCATTGATGCCATAAATCTGTACGTTCAAAGTGCATTGATAGTATAACACTGTATGTTCAAATTGCACTGATGGCATTTCATTGTTTGTTCAGAGTGCACCAATGGTATATTACTGTATGTTCAGATTGTACTGATGGTATATCTCTGTATGTTCAGAGTGCACTAATGGTATAACATTGTATGAACAGAGGACACTAATGGAATATCATTGTATGTTCAGATTACACTGATGGTATATCACAGTATGTTCAGAGTACACAGCAATGATGGTATGACACTGTATGTTCAGAGTAAGGGTGGGTGGAACTCGCAGAGTTTCACTCAGCAGAATTTTGCAGAGTTACATAAAAACTCAGTGAGATTCCACAGAGTTCTGCCAATGGCAGAAAATATGCAGTCCGGGTTGCTCGCACTACAATTTAGCACAGGTAGTGCAGACAGTGCTGAAAAATCAGCGTCACAGCCACCATGCGTGTTGAGGAGCATGTGGCCATTCGAGTCGATTTTGCTGCCACTCTAGAAGAAAATCTACTGGAGCGGCAGCAAATCTACTCGATCGGCACCCCTCTGACACAACTGTTCGCGACTGCCCACCTTAGAAAATCTTGCCAGGGATTGCCAACTCTCGATCACCAGCTTGCATTTTCTGCAGCCTTGCAGGGAAAAAAGTCTGCCACGCGGTCATTGGCGAATTTGGCAGGATCTCTGTGTTAAAGAGTAAGGGGTAGTGACCAAAATTCCACTAGTGAAACATTCTGCCCAACCCTAGTTCAGAGTGCACTGATGCTATAAAAGTGTATGATCAGAGTGCGCTGATGGTTTATCACTGTATGTTCAGAATGCATCA
This sequence comes from Lissotriton vulgaris, assembly GCF_964263255.1. Classification (NCBI taxonomy): domain Eukaryota; kingdom Metazoa; phylum Chordata; class Amphibia; order Caudata; family Salamandridae; genus Lissotriton; species Lissotriton vulgaris. The sequence goes on from NC_141699.1 coordinate 446,254,078, forward strand.
ATGATATATCAAAGTATGCTCAGAGAACACTGATGCTATTTCACACCAGGTTAATAAAGCAGTGCTGCTATATCACAGTATATACTGTAAATGGCAATGCCTTTTATTTACGTGTTGTTTTTAAAACAAATAAATGAAAGGCATTGTCATTTACAAAGCCAATACCTTAAACTCTGGCAAATGCGAGACCTATTGCATTGCTAATAGCACCAACCATGCTATAAAACATTGTTTGAAGCACAAGGAAAGAGGGTTTCCTGCCTTCAACAGCAGTCAGGACAAAGCTATTCGAGAAAATGGTGCTCGGTGGATGTTAAAGTCTACCATGTACAACACATCTAACAGTTGGTGTCGCCATGGGAGGTTCTAAAATGGGACAAGGTGGTACTAAGGAGGGACTACTAAGCCGTTTGGCCAATGAACAGCCAGAATTTACAATGGACAATGACACAATCCAATGAAAAATATGGGCGGAGAGTGGGCGGACCTTCAAGTCCCTACCTGTATACAGCATGCCTCGTAAAGCAGAGCATGGGCTGCTCAGGCTCGACCTAAAATACGGCACATTCAGCATGGAAACACTTCCATACTCTCTCTCCCTCTGCAATGGGTATTATACAGCACAATGTAACTGTACTTCTCTGATACAGTAAATCGAATTAAGCAGCTGACCCTGTTCAAAACATTTGACTCAGTCGCTGGGAAACTGTGTATTGATCTAGAACCTGTAACAACCTCTTGCAGAAAGAAGACAAGATATCTAATCCTTTCAGATAGCATCACAGACAGGGCACTCAACTTGGCGTTCGGTTTGAGCCCATCGACCCGCAAACTACAAGTACCTTCAAGAAATCCTTTACTCTACTGCCATGTACACATGTTTTAAATTGTGACCCCAATTTAAGGAAGCTGGCTTTAAGCAAGAACAAATCTGTGATATTAGTTTTGTAAAAATTGATTTTAGACTATAAACTAGACCTCTTCAATATTTAGAAACTGTGGAACGACTCTACACTTTGTAAATTCATGTTTTTTCAAACAGTTGTTTCAATTGTTTAGTAAAAATAATATAGAATTTACAAATGCTACTATGCTATAATGTTTCACGCTATGCTGTATTATGTCATGCTTCATATTATGCTATGGTACCTTATATAATAGCATGCCACACCACATTATGTTATACTATGCCACTTCATATTATGCTATGCTACATTTTGTTATGCTATATGTTATGTTTTATTCCCCTATGTCATGCTGTCCAATGCTACATTATCATAGGCTCTATGTTACGTTCGATTATCTGAGGTTACGTAATGTTGGGGTGTGTTATATTGAGTTATATTATGCGAAACTATGTGTGTATGTATAGATGTATAGACAGCTCTATGTGACATAGCTTTGACTATTTAAGACCGTTGTTTATAAAACAGCAGTTGTGTTTTGTTTTATTTTAACCATTATTTATTGGAAGACAGCGGAATGGCAGGAGAGTGTAAGAGGGAGGAAAAGAGTGAAGAAGATTGTGTCTCAGAGATAAAAGTAAAGAAAGAATGTAAGGAATGGATTGAAAGGGTGAACAACACTTACAATGCAACTTTTACATCGCAGAGTCTTTACAACGCAACCATTACAACGCAAACTATTACAACGCATTGCTCTGGGGGGCGCTCTAGGATAGGGAATAGGTTAATTAACTATCCAATAACCTTCCCTAGTGTCCACGGGGACTGGAGTTGGAATAGTAAATTAAACTATTCACTATCCAGCGCCCCAAAGCAGTATGCGTTGTAATGGACAGCGTTGTAATAATTGCGTTGTAAAGGCATGCGATGTAAATGCATGCGTTGTAACGTCATACATCCGATAGAAAGGGACAGGGAATGAGAAGTTAGATGAGAAGGCAGGGTAATAAGGGGGAAGTGGGAGGGATGTGGTAAGGGAGACACTTGAGAAGTAACTGATGGGTCAAGAAAAAGCACAGAAGATGATAGTGAGGGAGTAGGAAGACACAGACTGCATGGCAGAATATAAAGAGGGATTATTAGGGGGAAAAGGAGCCAGTAGACATGAGGGAGTGTGGGGCAAGTGGAAGAATTGGGGAGAGTTGATGGGGAGGTGATGGAAAGAGGTGGTGTGGTGTTGAGTAGCCGGTAAAGGAGAATCGAAAGTGTGTCTAAGAATAAGTATGTATCAAAGGGTGTTCCGAGACAGTGGCGCGTCTAAACTCGGCATATTCAACACTAGATGGGCCACACAGCTCGAAGTAATGTCCCCAAGGACACCGGTGTCAACAGTGTGGAAGAAAACCTCAGGTAACCCCAAAGGAGCCTCAAAGCCTGCGTGTCCTCACCGGCCCCATGATGTCATGCTTCCCCAGGACTCATCGCTTAGTGGGAAGTGACTGCTGCACCTGCCAAACTCACAGCACTTCTCGGAGAGCCGTGCAGTATTTCATATTGACAAGGAGTGTCCTGCTTTAATGCCTCATTGAAATGCATTGAAACAGGTACACTTGGGGGGAAGGTCAGAGCTTTGCATTGGTAATGCTTTTCCATCAGACACACGTGGATCTGACCCACTCTGGGGTCAGCACTTGTCTTTGTGATGGCCTGTGCAAGCCCCATAATCCCCGCAGTCCTGAATCCTATGGGAAATGTCTTGCACAGCTTTACCTGACAGCATCTAAATACAAGGACAGATACAGTATGTAAGGACATAACTAACGGTTGTCAGTACTGCATCTAAAAATGTAGTCGTAAACCAGATTATAATTATAGCCGTTGTAATTATTGTATAGTGGAGGGCCAAATTATGTGGCAGGGTTGTCTAAATTATGTGGCAAGCAAAGGCATTTTATGCAGCAAGTATTTAGCTGGTTTATACATTGAAAATCTCTGTAGAGCAGGCAGTGTAATATATTTCATGTTCATCATGTACTTCTCTCACTAGCAGGTACTTTAAAATTCAAGACAGGACATCTTAAAGAAATGCAAAATATTTGTGCTTCTTCTAGAGTCACGAGCCTCCTATTAAAGTAATTACAGCTCTGAGCACATATTCCAGCATGTGAATATGCCATAATAGTGGAATGAAAAAAAATCACAGGAAATAAGGGCTCATTCTAGTCACGCTTTATGGTTTACATGTAAGAATTTAAAGTGTGTGCCTTCTGGTTCAGACAAAAAAGGTACCCGAGCAGTGGGTCCTCCTCTGCTGTGGCGGAGGAGCATCGCCCCACTGCTTTTGAGCAGTGTAAAGGAAAGGAAATATAAAATGATAATAACTTTGAGTAATTATCATTTTATGTTTCCTTTGAGGGTGGGCAGGTGGGGCTGCTCTGCTCATGGACTACCCAAACCAGCCATCGGAGCTTTCTCCGTTCTCCATGCAGGCTCCATTACAGCCTGCATGGAGAACAAGCCCAGGCCCCCATCCCCTGGTCAAACGTCAACACGCAAAACCAATCACAACGCTGCATTGCAATGTTGTGATTGGTCAGGGGAGCCTGGGTGCTTACCAATCACAATGCTGCAAACATTGTGATTGGTCAGGGAAGCCTGGCTGTTCTTCCAGGCTTCTTGTTCCACAAGGAGAAATGGAGCAAGGAGCAGAAATGTGGTGATGGGACCCGGCGATAAGGTATGTGTATAATTTAAAAACAAAAAAAGTGTTTTACATTCTTCTCATGCCCCACGCCCTGCACCCCCCAGACCTTCTGCCCTGGACCCCTTCGCGTCATAATCCACAAAACTGGGATGTTTAATGTTGGAATTGGCCCTTTCCGCAGGGTCATTCCCAAACTTTTTGCCTGTTGCCTCCTATTTGTCTGACCCTGTTTTTGTTGGCTATAGGATTCTGGCCACTTTACTACTGCTGCGAGTGCTAAAGTGCATATGCTCTCTGTATAAATTGTGATATGGTAATCCATGATTGGAATATTTGATTTACTGGTAAGTCCCTAGTAAAGTGCATGGTGTATGCCAGGGCCTGTAAATCAAATCCTACTATTGGGATTGCAGTACTGGTTGTGACACCCACATAAGTAGCCCAGTAAATGTATCTCAGACCTACCACTGTAGGGTCTGTGCACGCAGTTGTAAACCGCCATGTTGCCCTGGCAAGTGCACCCACTCGCCAGGCCCAAACCTTCCCTTTTCTTACATGCAAGGCACCCATAAGGTAGGTCTTCCATGTCCAGAGAGGAGGAGAGTTGCCATAGGAACCAGACTCCAGCATGTGACTCTGGGCAGGGAGAGAAAGAGTTCCGCTGTTATCCGGCTGTGGGTGGAGCCAGCAAGGAAGTCCACGCCTGCCCTCCAAACCCAAAGAGGAGAAGGCATAACTCAACGAGGACTCCAGGTGACATCCACAATGCAGGCCCCTCCTTCCCCCGGAGCATGCAGCAAGAGGGAAGTAGAATCCTCTAGCAAGCCCCAGGACATTGGTGTTGGGGCCACAGGGGAACAGATCAGGCGATCCTGATCATGAGTGGGGGACCCCGAAAGGTCACCCAACCAAGGGAGTGTGGCGGCTGCAACGCATGGTTCCAGGCAGCAGCCTTAAGGTGATTCCAACTGCGGGTGACCCAGAGAGGTCTCCCCATCAATGGGGACTTCTGAGAGTACTGCCTTATTATTTCTGGCGATATGGGGGCACTGTGGCCCCATCAGCCTGAGCAGAGTGGCTGTGCTCCCCTATTGCATTTGTCTCAGTGGCTGCGCTGCTGCCTCGAACTGGTTGGGGCGTTATGTTTAGTACCCCATTTGTTGGTCCACGCCGCCTATAGTTACTGCATTATTTTTCAATCCTGATATCAGGATTTATGACGGTCTATGCCATATTGCTAGTAGGTGATTTACATGTTTGTGAGCATTATTTCAGGAGTTAAATTTAGATGAGCAAGAATAGTGTGTTGATGACTGGTGCATATAAGACCATTTCTCTTATTGCGCTACTTTTACTGTTCTGACAATTGCCTAGTGGCAAAGTGATTTATGTGGCTCAGGATCTATTAGTTATTATGACAATTGCCTAGTTGCAAGGTGAATTATGTGATTGTGGTCTAATGTGTTTTATGTACAATACAAAGGATATTTTAATATAACCTTATGTGGAGTCTCCTTTTGCGGTGTCCCTAGGGTGTCACTAGTGTGTGTCTGTTTGTTGCGCAAACGCTTTACACATCACCTCTGGGATAAGCCTTACTGCTCTGCCAAGATACCAAGGGGGTGAGCAGAGGTTATCTTGTGTATGTGACTGCCTTACACTGACTAGAGTGGTGGGTCCTGCCTGGCTTAGGTGCATACCCAAGCCAACCAGAAACCCCACTACTAAAATGTACTTTATGTGGACAGAACTCTACTGCAATCAACAACTAAAGTTGACCAGTTATCTTTAGTAAAGTGTGTTGAGTTGCACTGCATCATGTGAGCATTTTTGCTAGCTTTTGATCTCATTGAGTTAAAACAATGTTTTGGTAACATCTGGTAAAAGCAAGTGAGACACATTTATATTAATGCAGAAAATCTGTGAATGCACAATCACATTTGCCCAGTGGACCTAATTAGAGTGTACCCAACCTACTCTGGACTTTGACTATCTTAATGCACCTTGCAGTGATCATGGTACTTGTTGGATCCGGCCTACTTTTTGAATATATGATACTCCTTTTGCGCACCTTTACGTCTTTCTAGCTCGCTGTTTTTATATTACAGATTTTTAACATCTTACTTAAGAATCATTTTTTCTTATTTGCTAATTTTAAACATGTGTCATATGATGAGGGTGATTTCCCACTGTCTCAATGTTCATATGTGTGATTTTCGGTTTTCCCAGGTATTTATGTTCTAGTGGTAGTGTTTTTAAGGTTTTCTGATCCAAAATAGATGTGGTTGATTAATGTGATTGTTTTCTTCTTCGAGAGCTACTTGAGTTAGATTTGCATTTTTTGGAAGGTCTGGCGAGGCTACTATTTGATTTGGAATATTCTATGTCAGGCAGCGGTCAAAATGCATAAAGAAAAGTATGGCTTCTGTGATCCTGGGTATGCTTATGGTGTGGTCAGCAAGTGTAGGGGACTGGGTCAGAAGCATCCCTAAAAAAAACAAAATATTTAAAACCTGTTTATTGGCATTTCACCCATGGGTAATTAAATATAAAATATAATGCATACACCTTAATTGAAAAATAAATGCAGCTTAAATGTATTTGTTGGTAATGCATTTTTCTGGTAGGACAGCTCAGTTGGTTTTTGAGATCAATTCAGTGGTGGGTGGCAGGGATGGGGGCGGGGAGGCATGGTGGGGGGACGAGAGGGTTAAAAATAAGACAAAAACATACCTGATTACCAGGTCTTTTGTCTGCCGTCCCTCTTTCATCTCTACAGCCGGAACAGCGAAGCAGGAAGCGCTCGGCTCCTAGGCTCCCCTGAGCCAATCACAACATTGCAATGCAGTGATGTGATTGGTGTGAGCGCCGTGGATTGGCGCTCAGCCAGGAAATGGAGGCTTGGCAGTGGTCGAAGTGGGGGAAAAAAAGTAGGGGAACTGTGGGCAGAGAATCAGAGGGCGAAAATAACCTGAGAATTGGATCAGTGGGCGGAGTTAAAGGTGTGGCCAGGCTGCGCAAAACATCCTAATCTTTAGTATTTGTGTGGCATTTCACTGACCAGTTACAGCTTATTATGTTATGTAATTCAACCAATGGATACACATGATTATTTAACGATTAATATGAGCTATTGACATTAGAAACGTATTCCACTTTGTGAATGTATTTTAATCACAGAATGTCCCATAAATGCTTAAAAGTGGAAGCACGAGCCATTTGTTTCCGAGCCATGGAGTTTCTGTCGTCAGCATTATACACAGAGACAATCAATTTTACGTGTGTAAATGACTGTATAGGAAATATTACATAAGACAAAGGACTACAAGGTGTGGGAGTCACATGACAACCATACTAGTAGACAGTATAGGTTAATAGTGATTGGCCTGGAGAAACACAAACTCAGAATTTAAAGCTTAATACCATGATTGGGGGTTCTCTTTAAAAATCATTATTGATTTGTATCAAAAATAATACTTTTTGCAACATTAGGATAATCAAAGGCTTAGGGAAAAAACCATAACGCTCTAGTTTATACCTTGCAGTTTGTATGCAGCTCTTAGATGAAAGTTAATATCTCACTGTTCTTTGTTAGGATTTTAACTTATAAACTGTGAGTAGCAAAAGGATCTCACTGACAAAAGCGGTAACCCACTGACCTATTTACAATATGTGCACTTTGTGATGGGCCTGGTACATTTTCTTTGCAGCAGGCACATTAACCCTCTGCGCTATCTTTCCATGAGTCAAAACTTCCACTATACAAATCTCCTATCTCGCTCTAGGAAGAAGTTTATTCATCCGAGTTATCATGACATTTTTATTATTGCCGAAAACAGCTGGTGGCCAGGAAGGAGGTAGCAAGTGCTTTTAAAACCATAATATACTACGCCCCCACTCAAAGTCAGTGCCCATTGCGGTCACACCAGTCGCACCGCCCTAGAGCCCTAGAGCCAGCTCTTCTCAAGAGTCCTGTGACCTCAGTGACAGAGTCACTGTTGCTCTAGGGTCTGCTACTTCCCAGGCCTGCCCGCAAGACTGGAGGTGAACTTCAGTATGGATTGCGGAGGGCAAGCCTTCAAGGTGACCCCACACTTGCCACTGCTAGGGTCCACCTGCTGGTGCTAACACACCAGGGCTTTTCTAGTGCCTGCTAAGGTCTGGCATGGGAATGTGCTCCCTCAGGAGAGTGGTCTGGGGGACTGTTCATGAAGGCTGAACCTGGCTCCCCAGTTCTAAATTTAGCAGCTCTGCCCCCAGTGCTACAACTGCTCCCTCACTGAACACCACTGAGAGAAACTCATACTGCCTTCAGCTACAATCCAATTTGACCTGCTATATATAACTGGATGCGACTCAATTCAAATTACACACTAGGCAAGAGCAATATGCTGCCTAAAAGAAAAGGTAACAACATCCTAGAAAAAGCAAACACTCATAAGGAATGAAAGATTTAACTCCATGGCTGCTAAGGGTTTCCCACCCCCCCCCGGTGCTGGGATCCCACATTTACCATTGTTCATGACGAGCTGAGCTCGTCATGAGCGTCCAAGGAGTTAATAAAGCATGTAAAATGGAAGCAGGAACATGGTGAACTTAACGCTTTTACAGTCATTATTCAGAAATCAACAAGTATTTTTGCCTGAAAAGTTAAGGACATAACTACATGGCCCAGAAAGGACCCATTTCAATGTCCACTGCTTATATGCTTACAAAACGTAAGCAGTATGGTTTCAAAAGACCACATTTGTGAACACAAAGCCGCCGTACACATTTCGTTTTCCAATCCACCCATCAACCAGGTATTGCAGTACCTCCAGGCAGGGCTGGTCCTAGGATTTTCGGGGCCCTGGGCAAAAGGGAATGTGGGAGGCCCCTGAAATCTACATAAGTGACACCTTCTGATCTCAGGGGAAGCTGCTTTGTGCAGACTCCACTTGGGCCGCAGCTCCTCTTCTCAGCCACCCCAAACAACTCTTGTACAGCCCATTTCTAACTGAAGGTGTGAGAATTGCTCGGGGCTGAGTTAAACCTGTGTGGACTAAAGTGCTGACAATGGGCGCCCTGCCGAGTCTCTGAACTGGCTGCATGAGAGGTGTACCCTCCCCTAGGCCTTCTCACACCATCCCTTAGAGGCCCCAGGAGGGGGGGGGGGGCCTCCGGAGGGGGCCCTCCCATGAGCCCGTTTGTGAAGCATTTCTTTCACTCTGAGCGGCAGACATATACGAGGACTAGTGGGGTGTTAATTGCCATTGTGGGGGGCCCCATCCTGGCAGGCAGAGTGCCAGGCCCTGGGCAGCTGCCCACACTGCCCATGCCTAGCGCCGGCCCTGCCTCCAGGTAGGAGGTATTGGAAGAAAATAATGCTGTTCAAAGAAAGACAAGAAAACAAAAGTAGCGCTTTACTGGCAAACTCTGTAAAGTGGCACTAATGTGTTGGGGTTTGAAAAAAATTATCTGGCCACTTTAAGAACACTCCATCTTTCTTTATTTAATTATTTTTCAGAGTTTGAGCATTTTATTTCCGAGGCTGCACTTTGGAATAGAAAAATGTCAAAACGGCATTTCCAGCAAAAGTGGTTTTCTTTTTTGCATCCATTTCACAGGGGAACAAATGGATGACAGGAAGAGACGGTGAGAACCATTTCTTGATTCATGATTTTCGGAAAAGTGAGAGAAGGAGTTAAACAGAACGAGAGGGAATAGGAGTAAGAAAGAGGGGGCAGCTGCCAGCAGCAGAGCAGAAGCGGACACCTTTCCTTGTCTTGTCTGGGCAGGAAGTAAGAGACAGAGACCTTTTCCTTCTCTGCTCCCCGCCCCGTCCACGAACAGAATATTTCTGACGTCCAGGGACGCATGTTTATAATAAAAAAGTAGGGGAACAGAATCTACAGGATTAAAGAAGTAGGGGCACGCCGTGCCCTGCCGTTCCCGCACACTTTGACCACTGGGGCTTGGGCATGTTCTCCATGCGAACTGTAATGCAACCTTCACTAAGATCATGCAAAGTGCGCCTGACTGTTTGGCCGGCCCAAGAGGGCTGGCAAAACAGCCATGCGATGGTTGGGAGTCCTAACCACTCCTCCCCTGCCCTGCTCTGTAAGCAGAACAGCCCTGCCGCCCACAAAGCTACTGCAGCAGGGAAAAATAAAAAGATAATAACAACTTATTTTCATTTTATGTTTTCTTTATTTCACTTCTGTGAGCAGTGGGGCGATGCTCCCCGCCTTAGTAGAGGAGCCGCCACCAGATCAAGTCATATGTCTCTAGGTGTAACCAGAGGATCACTGATTTGAAAACTGGCCAGGGTACTAGGGAATAGCTACATATTTATAGTGCTAAGAGGTCCAAGCTTGTGACAGAATGCCCTGTGAATAAGTCAGTTAAAAGAAATGTGTAGTACACACAGTATAAGAAAGAATGCTCACAGAGTAATTAGGCTGTTGCAAAATGTGCAAAAAGATTTTCTTCAAAGGTTCACACTGCTTTCATAAGTTTTGTTTTAGGGATATGCAGATTTTAAAGTGCAAACCCTTTTTTGGTTTCCATTCAAAGGACAAATTCCAGATTCTATCAATTGAAACTTGTAGTGGCTCTCAGGAATCTTTCGATTTTCTGATTCAGTGGCGGAACAAAACTTGAGGTGGGGGGCCCCCGTAAAGTACATGCAGGGGGCCTCCACGCTCCAGACCCAGTCCGTAGCTCTCAGTCCAGGGACCTGCCATTGCTAGAAGGGGCACCCTGGAGCTTAGGGACTCCCACACCAGGGATGCTGCTGGGGCTTTTTGTTATGCCACTGTGCTGATTAACCGATTGCACATATTTACATTTCTTTTAGGTGACAAGCACGTCAGAGAGAAGGCTTGTTTCTTCTTTAGCACCTATCCCTTCACTCACTTCGTGACATAGGAGTCCCTTCTTCCCCCTTTCAACCTGCGGCAACTCAACCGTCCAGGAATGGTTGTTTTTTTAAACAATAAGTATGCAAATTGTTTTGATCTAACTAAGTGATGTCCGGACAGTGGTAGAGTTAACCTCCCTTTGACTGGAGTAAATAGTGATTGAATGCATCAATTAGGACGGGGTTTGGTGCTTAGTCCGTTATCCCATACTTTTTGTGATAGTTTATCCTCTTAGGTGCTGCGCCTATTCCAACGGCCGACTGCACCACTACCTCGGGAGTGCTGCCGTCGGCCGTTGGACGTTCGAACCTCACCTGCGCAATGGAACGTTCAGCACTGGAGCTGGACGTTCCATAGCTGCTAAGAGGTTTTATACTCCCACTGACAAATGTACAATAATAGTAGTACACGTCGGGATAAGTACACAGAACTGTTGTCACAGAGGCAGTGCTATCTGCAACAGTCCCACAGAATAGTGCAGCTTTATCACACTTTTACCTGCATAAGGCGAAGAAGCAGCGAGTTGACAGCAGGATCCCTTCCAGTAGACACACACAATGTAAAAGAAGCAGTGCTGAACTGTACAAAACACACATACACATGACGTCAGACACAGTAAGCAGGAGCAGTAACAACTGCTCAAGGAGCACTAAAAGAATCTGACAGAAGATGTATCGCCTGCCGAAGACCCACAGAAACAAACCGAAACAGTATTATAGCAGTAGTACTACCTGCATAAAACACGCAGAGACAATGTGATAACATAAATACAATCTCCATAAGGCACGAGGAAACAGTGCAACAGCAGCAGTGGCTAATGCTCAGGACACAGAAACACTGTGACAACAATAGTACTGGCTGTATAGCAGAGAGAAATACCATGAAAGCAGCAGTACTATGTGGATAAGGCACACGGGAAAGGGGTGGCAGCACAAGTAATGCAGAAGCAGTATGACAGCGGTTGAACCACATACAGAAGGCACGCAGAAAAAGTGTGACAGAAACAGTACCATCTTCCTGAAAAAAAATTTAAAAAAATTGCGACAGCAAGAGATGAGGCTTTTTCAACCAAACTCTACCATCAAGCGAGCGACTGCCACTAGTTTCCAAATTATAGATAAAATCACACTCGAGGCAAACGCGTTACCCTCCCTCTTCTCCAAAACTGTACCACATTCACAGCGAATGTACCACACATATGCCCCAAAAAAGCTTTCACTTAGCTAATATCAAGTTATAGAAAATATGCACCCTTATAAAACACAAACTACACAGTCACAGTAAGCACAATAGTCTTTTCAGCAAACAAACATTACCCACACAGCAAGCTCACATACTCTTCAAACATCAGACTGATATATAATGCACTACACTGCACTTTTCCCAACAATATAAATCACGCTCACAGCAAGTGCATTGCACTTATCAACAAACATATAGATACTGGCAGATAAATCACTCTCACAACAAGTGCACATTTATCAGCAAACATATAAACCCGACTACCAGCAAGTACACTACTTTTATCAACAAACACATTAATCACACTCACAGCAAGTGCCCTGTGTTTATCAACAAACACACGATAAACATATAAACCAGATTCGCAGCAAGTGCACTACCCATCAACAAACATATAGCAACGAAAAAACACACAAACCACCATCCTAGCACGTGCACGACGCTTGTCAACAGAAATGTAGAAAGAAATACAAAAAATCACCCTTTTAATGTGTGCATTCACCTTAACAACAAAGATATAGTAACAAACAGATATCACAATCACAGCAAGTGCGCTATCCATACCAAATCATATTTAGCAATATTCTTCTGTGACATCCACAGCAAATGCAGCACCCCAGTAAAAATACTTTACACATTTTTAGCAAGGAGTACCAATCTCAGTAATGCTTGCATATTCATTGGATGATTCACAAAGATTGGTGTATAACCAGGTGTGATCTACTTTTACAGTACCCTTGGCTTACTCCTGGAATTCAAGAGTACTACAAGAGTAAGACACAACAGCCTGTTGTGGATTGGACCCGAGTGGATTACTGCAATTGCTGATACACAGTACACTCAGAAAAAGCATGAAATCTAATAACTGTGGTATCCACAGTGTCAGAATTATGACACAAGGTGGGCCGAAACAGTCCTGGCAGCAACTGACCTACCAGAACCTCAAGCAGGTTCCTATCATTCATTCAACTTCCTATTATACCATCCATTCTAATTGTCCTCTACTGTTCTACATAGCATCTTACCAAACACCGATTTCGATATTTTTAATTTGAATTTGAAAAAAAAGTCAAACACTCCCACAATATTTGGCACAACTCATTGTTTCTGTATTACTTCGTCGCACGTCTGCATATGGTCGGTTGGAGACATCTCAGTTACCCTCTAAACTTTTTCTGTTGACTGCATTTCAGATTGTCAAGAGGGTGATTATGCAAATACGGATTTATATTTTTGTGGTATCCTTTGTTTTTCACGTAAATTCTAACAAGGAAAAATTAAGGTGGGGGGGGGAGCACACTAAGGCCCCCTTCCTAGTCAGCAGAGTGGAATTTTCACATTTTTTGTGGGCCTATAACCCCTCATTATTCTGAGTTTTATCAAGATGTAGAACTCACTCTGTTAAACTACCTGCTGTTCTCACCTTTTCTCCCTGCTAAAAGCAGGTGGAAAATATGTCAGGAAAAGGGACCAGAATTCGGGATTCGCATGTGGTAATCAGCACAATAATTCCAGATACTGCATGCTATTCCCAATTCCAGGTTTAAAAACTTGGAATGTCCAGGCATTGGGTAGTGTGATTGTGGCCTGGACTGGTAACCCTTGGCCGGGTACTACCACTTTACATTATCAGCCAACAAATGATGGTGGCACAAGGCAGCTACTTCCCAGCATGCTTGACGATTTACAAGCATTGTAGTAAATAAGGTTTATGAAGGACTCATTTTTAACAGGGTATAAAGATTTGGAAGAAAAATCAATGTCTCTGCCATCCTATACATCAAAATGGACCCCTGAATGCCAGATGATCAATACCATACTTTCTGGATACATTAAAATGAATGCATTAAAATATATAGTATATACATTTCTTTTATGTACATATCCTGAAAATCTGTAATGTATATGGCTGTCCTTATCTTTCACAGGATACGTTTTGTGGAACATCAGGAAAACTTCAACCTGGAAGTGTTGTGTTCAATGCTGATCAGGGTCAAATAAAGGGAAGGGTTTCTGGTAATATTTACTTTGGTTTATCGCCTACTCTGGGTAGTATTGCCGCTATACATTTATTAGCATCTTATTTCGATTTAACAACTGGATGTTCGCAGATCTTCAAGTAGCATAGCTCTCCCAAGTTCACAAACCAGTCGGTGTTTTTTGCATTCCGAAGGGTCTGAGAGCTAATCTAATTGTTTCACTACAACTAGCACAGAACAAGTATTTTCTGGAACCAGTAGAATCTCCAGTCTCATTATTAAGTGTAAGGACATACATAGGGTGACCAGATTCTCAAAACAAAAAACGGGGACAGGTCATAGACATAGAAGTAGGACTACGGTTTGCAGTAACCATCGACATAAAAGTAGGATTATTTGACAGCTGTCATAGACATAGAAAAGGGACAACAACGACAGCTCCCTCCACAGACCGAGATGAAGCATTACAGACAACAAATCTGAGGTCTTTTATTGGCAACCCTCTCCTTCACACAGCAGCATTAGTACTTCTTATTACATTTACACTTTTAAAGACTACAGCATATATTTGCCAAAAATCAATAAAACATGACAGGCTAGCAAATGCCAGTGCAAAGAGAGCATGCGCGCGCATGCTCTACCTGAACCACGAAAAACAGGGACATTTCTGTGTTTACCTGGGACACTGGTTGAAAACGGGGACATTTGAGTCACTTGGAGAAAAGTGTCGGGACACGGGGACACTTCTCCAAAAACGGGGACCGTCCTGGGAAAACGGGGACGTCTGGTCACCCTAGACATACAGCCTGATTCATCATTGTTAAATCCGGTCGCAAAGGGCCAGATTCTGAGACTCTGGCCCTTTGCGAGCGGTATTTTTGCATTTGGGATTCATCATCCCAAATGCAAAAATCGCTATTTAAGAATTCGCATATTAGCGAGGAATAGCATTTAAAGAATCTCTATTAGAGATTCCTTAAATGCTATTCTTGAAACATTTTTAAATTGCGAATTCGCTAAAATTTCCCGCTATTTACCGCGAGGTCAAACCTCGTGGTAAATAGCAGAAACTTAGAAAAATGCATTTAAATGCATTTTTCTAAGTTTCATGTTACACACACACATGTCCTTGGGACATGTGTGTGCGCAACACCAATGTAGCAAACATTTCAGGGTTGCTACAGGCTGTCCTTTGGACACCTCTGTACCCTTGAAATCGCAATTTCAATATGCAAATCGCTAATTGCGATTCGCACATTGAAATGTCTTCCCATTCATTCCTATGGGCCTTTGGGCCCATAGGAATGAATGGGGAGATATTCCTTAATTGCGATTAGCAATTTGCTAATCGCAATTAAGGAATAATTAGAAATTGCAATTTATTTAGCGATTTCTTGGTGAAAAGCATTTTGCTATTCCTTAATAGCGATTCCTTAATAATCGCTATTAAGGAATAGCAAATACTCACCTTGATGAATCAGGCTGAAAGTCCATTTGTGATTCGCGAGCACATACCTGCGAACGGAGGAATGCAAGAGATAGTAGACTTTCATCTTTGCAAGTCAATTAATTGAAAACACACATGTTTTTAAAGCAGCTCTTGTACCTTTAAGAAACGTGCGCTGCTCAAGAAAAGTTGGCGTTAATTGAATGCCATTGACAGGAGCTTGCATTGAGCCTCTATACCCCTGTCTACTACCTTCACATCTAGAAGATTACATCAAGAAGGTGGAAACTCTCCCTTGAGTAAAACTTCTGAATTTGTGAAGGGATATCACCTCCTTTCCGGAGTCAGTATCTGATCAATGGATTCTTATTGCAAAGGAGAGTGGGACATTTATTCTATTTCTCCTTTACTTTGCAATTTGTTATCGTTGACAAAGTGCGCATTGGAGTCATGAAGACATTTCAACTCATTACGTGATGTCTGTACACAGCAACATGCATTTTAGTGGAGGCAAGAATGACAGGCATTTTAGCTGTGGGAAGGCTTCACACATTGGGCATTAGTTCTGTTACTGATGTTCCAATTGAGAAAACCAGAAAACTGTATATACACAAAAACAATGCCTGAGCAGCATGAGAACATCATGGCAATCACCAGAACTGACCACCGCCTGTAATACATACTCTAATACTGTTGAGTTTAGTTCGCAGATCTAAGACTCTCCCTTGAAAAAGTTGGAAGTGCTCTAATACTATTTAGCCGACTGTATATTGAATTACATAAAACTAGATATTTTTATTCACGCCTTCATTCAGTGTTCTCGAAATTGAGGATACGATGGAGACAGGATTTAAATATTAAGAAATTTGCGGTATTACTGCAGGTTTACCGGATCAATTTTTGCCAGGCAAATCCTGGTGGAAAATGTTTCATAATCTCTAAACATCTCACTGCCTGGTTAAGGATAATTCAAGAATTCCTATTCAGTGCAAGATAGATGAAGGGTTGGGCTGAACTTTAGTGTAATCTGTCAGTGCCAGAAGGCCTGGCCTGACAGTTCAGTGTGTGGGCCAGTTTCTTGTTTGATTGTGGGCCTGTTTTATAGTCCGGTGTGACGGTTTTTACTGTTGGTTTCCCTGATAATAGCACAAACATTGCCTGCAGCATGCACAACTACCCTGCTTCTCTGCCAAAACAGAGCCATCACCATTAATCAAAATCTAATTCCAGTGGATCTCTCTCTCTCTCCCTCTCTCTCTCTCTATATATATACTATATATATATATATATATATATATATACACACATACACACACACACACACACACACACACACACACATATAATTATATCTTTACATTGAGGATTGATGCCTGGAAAGATAAAACCAGACTTCTTCCTATAATTTATCAACTGCAGCCTCGTCTTTGAGGCAATTTTTATCAACCACTTAAGCTAATGAAAATACAGAAGAAAATCAGACACTGCTCTGCCCCCTGCCCCTAATCAAACTATAGTTTTTTGTGTGTGAGGGAGGGATGAGTGAACGAATGAACGATCGAATGAATGAATGTATGGATGACTTAATCAAATAATTAATTCATTATTGCAATGTCTGATACTGTCTCATGGATCTAAGTGATCCATGAGGTCAATTCATTCGAGGGGAGGTTGTTGCAGTCACTGGCCAAAGGTCTTGAATTGGGTTCACTTGCTGAGCCGAGACTTAATTTGCATCTAATCAGTTCAGAATCAGTGTATTCATTTTAGGTTACAGAGCGAAATGAAAGGGTGGAGGGGAGGAAGGAGCGAAAGCGGGTAGGGGGAGAGAAAGAGAGAATGTGTGTGTGTGAGAGAGAGAGAGTGTGTGTGAAAGTGAGTGAGAGAGAGACAGGCAGATAGAGAGAGAGGGGAAAGAAAGAGATTGGGGGTGTGTAAGAGAGAGTGTGTGTGTGTTTGTGTGTGAGAGAGAGAGAGAGAGAGAGAGAGAGAGAGAGAGAGACGGAACCTTGAATAAACTGGAGGGTGTATGAGAACTAGGGACAAAAGGAGCATGCTCAGAAACAAGGATAACACATTTTCTGATCTATTATATTTAATAAGATGCACACATGCATTCCAGAATTCTGAGAGAATATTTGATAAAACATATCCCTCATAATGTCCTTCACACAGTATTATGGTATACCTGGGGTTTGGTGCTAACTGGACTTTAAGTGTTGTAAATCGAATGAAAAAGGACCTTTCATACAGTCGCCAAATACATTTGTCTTCTTATTTTAATGATCACTTTTCCGATAGTAATGAATGATATTATGGGCGCTAGAGGAGTCAGAGACATGAAGAGGAGTCACTGTAAATGAGAATAGAGCATATTAGGCATGACAATTCTGCTGTCCCAGAGCTTTATATGCAAATAAGGCCATGGAGGAAAGGAAGTTATTGACTAAATACAGGCAAAGGAAATCGTTTTTGAGGACCACAAACTAATGTCCACTAAGGTGCCTAATTATTTTTGAACGCTAAACTAGCTAAGCGCATATTTACTTTTCCATTCATGTGGCTTCTCAGTCAAAATTTCAGCTAACCCAAAGTTTAAACGAGTCAGTGTCCAGTCCCTGTGAACAGCAGACACAATAAAACCTCTTCTTTTTCACCCACCAGGCCATCCATGGAAGGACCTCTTCTCTTTCTAGCCCTATACCTTCTCAATTTCTCATCACCCCCAGGGCATAATCTCATTTCAGTAAACACCCTCTTTCTTCCTCCAGCCCCACTTCTGCAAAGGTGTAACTTCTCTCTGCATTGCACCAACTTCTCAATCCAGATTAAACTTTTGGAACACAAGATGTGCTCCACAATGGATTCTCAAATGTTGAGTTATGACCCTGAGGTTTACAGAAGAATGGAGTTACCTGAATGGGGTGGATTACACAACCAATTTAGTAATGTTGATACTGGGCCAAGGGGGTTCAAAATACTGTCAGCATTGGGTTAGTAGGAGGCCCAAAAAAATACAACTTTTGAGAAGATCGAGTATAGTTCCTACCGGTGGTTCATTTGCAAACAAATAGGTGCTGGGGCTCTCTCGTCAGGAGGCAGCTTGCACTAACCCATTTCTCCTGTTAGCACCACCTAAAACAGAACCATGAAAGTAGAGACAGGGTGTGGCGTAATGGCCAGAGCTGCCGACTTCTGAGTTGGGGAACCAGGGGGCATATTATCAAGGGGGTTTATCTCCGCTTTTTTGGCTTTAAAAGCCAAGAAAGCGGAGATAAAATTATGTCCCTATTACCTAGCTGCCGCTAACACCAGTTAGCAACAGCTAGTAGGAGATAGCGACCATCTTGGGCCCCACTTTGCATGTCAGTGATATTTATCACTAATGAGATGCAAAGTGGGCGTGCCAAGATGTACTCCTATTGCCAACTTTTGGAGATATTCGCGCTAAGCGGGAATATCTCCAAAAGCTAACACCTGCCCTGAGCAGTTCTTAGCCATGTTATCCAATGGGAGGTGGATAACATGGCTAAGAGCATTAGCTCGCTAATGCATGAATATCGCTGACTTTTCAGCGATATTCATGCTTGGCGGCGATTTTTACCGCATTTGCGTTAAACCTTGGTAATACCAAGGTTTATTTGCGGTAAAAATCGCCGCAGCGATGCAGTAAATTTTTGACTCTAACCAAGCAATAGCGATAATTATCGCTATTGCTTGGTAACATGCCCCCAGGTTTGAGTCTGCGTCGGCTCAACATTGTATGATTCTGGGCAAATCACTTAATCTCCCCATGCCTACAATAAATGAATGTGTTCTTAACTGGTGCTCATTAAAAGCCCTGTTGTTGATGATTAAGTATCAGTGCAGAGCACTGAAACCACCAGCTCAAATTAAGCACTGGTTCCTATCTCCAAAATGTTATGGTGTAATTTCAGGCACTCCTCTGCCCTTAATGATCTTACACCATTTATGTGAGGTAGAGTATCTTCTAGCCGTGGCCCGTTCAGGTAACAGTGGTGGGGTCGGAATGGGGAGGGGGGATTTCGAGGACGCGACAATGACAAGGAACAATTCGTTATTTATTTAATTTTTCCTTGTGGTCGTTTGTCGAATTAATCCCCAACCCGGCCCCACTGCCCTACCGCTCTTACCTGCATGGGCTGCTCCTGGTATCTTCTCTTTAATATCCAGCGTATTTATTATGACGATTTTATCCCCAAAATATTATGATATTTACATTGAATTTCATTACATTTTTCTGTATATTAACCACTTCACTGCGGCGGCTGTTCCGCCGCAGTGCTAAGGGGGGGAGGGGGGGGGGGGGGGGTTGCACGGCGGTCTCGTGCTCCTGATGGAACTGCTCCATCACGGCACGCGGGTGAGCTGTGCTTGCGACGGAACGGTTCCGTCACGGCCCCGCCCGCTCAATAGAACGAGCCGCGCAGGCGCGAAATTCGCACTGCGCAGGCGCGGTGAGCGGGCCGTGACTGAACAGTTCCATCACCAGCACAGCCCACCCGAGGCTTGTGATGGAACGGTTCCGTCACGAGCATGGGAGGGGTTAAAGGATGTGACAATACATTATGACATACTGCACTATGTTAATATAGGTACCACAGTCTATTTACTGCTCCATCAAGGTGAACAGGTTCCTCACTCTGATACAAAGCACTTCATTGTAAATTGGCCTAAGCTGTATCAGCGGACACAGTTCTGAATAACCTCAGTGGTCTAGATTAGCACCTGATGAAGCCTCGTTCACGCGTCATGAGGAGAGGCACAACCCAGTCCCTGACCACCCCCTTCAACAGCAAAGTTGGAGTAAATAATGTACTTACTTGCTTAGTCCTCTCCCTGCCTTCAGCCCCTAACGTGCAGCACTCCACTGCTATTTATCACCTCGCTTAAAGCACGCGGTAGATGTCAGCACAAAGGGGCATTATTCAGAAAAGAAGGGGAAATTTCATGTTTAAAAGGGACCATTAATCCTGTGTCAACATGTTATTCCTCATTCTGAGGGGAATAACCTAAAATTCCCAGTATGTGCTGTGGAAATCATGGCTGGAATCAGAAATTCCTACCAATGGTATCCCCACTCAAAATAACAGAGACGCCCTACTGAGACTCTTAGAATGCTAAAGGATAATGCATTAATAGGTGCCTCAATCACTCCTAAATCCTTTTGTAAAGAAACAAGCTTTCAGTTGTATACAAAACTCTCCAAAGTAAGGAATAGCAAAAACATTGAGCAGAGGCCTATCCAAATAGAAAGGATTAACAGTGAAAAAGATATAGGATCATATGTACAAAAGCATTTTGCAGTATCAAACCTAGCAATTTACAAAATCAATGGGTTTGCGACAGTAAAATCCCTTTCTGTTATGTACAAAACCCTTTTTTGCGAGCTGGACAACTTTTTGTGACTTGTAAAAAGAAGATCTCTGCAACCCATACTGGTTCACAGTTTGGAAGAGGCATAAAATGGGCTTTCCTTCCAAGCTGCTATTCGGTAAGCTACGTATCAATGGTTAGCAATCGGAATTCCAGTCACAAACCATTCACCAGTACAGACTCCTCACGTATAACTGATGTGGGAAGGAGCCCCTTCCCCTTTGGGAATCAGGATGGCAGCCTCAAGGGCAGTAGCCAATGGTCATCTAGTGAGCCACTGCCTGCCCCTCGTGCAGTTTTAAAAAGTGGATTTAAGGAACACAGGTGGCTTTAAAAATATGAGTTTCTCATTTTGACATGCAATCCCAGGGATGGTGGTCTGCTGTCTTTTGAAGGCCCCCCTGCGTGTGATTGCAGGTAGGGTGTTTCAAATTGCAACTTGCCTGATAAATATTAATAAGGCCTTTGTTGTGCGATCCCCTGTGATGCTTTATTTCGTGTACTGACTTATGAGGTCTGGGTGATATTTTATGTATGTCATTGTAGGTTGCATAATTTGAGGAATTTTGAGTTATGCGAATTGCACAAAATGCCCAGAAGTGTGCTACTGGGCCACATCACGCAGTTATGCGCCATTCACTTTAATAATTTGCAGGGAATGGACACCAAGAATAGACCACGAAAACCTGCAGTTCTAGGTGCTTTTGGGTTTTGCATTATATTTTAGCACGAAATGCACCCTCACATCAAAATTTGTCACAAAAATGCTTTCCGAACAAAAATATCATGCTAAACGATGAATTTGCATATTGTGTAAATAATTTTGCTGAAATTTTGGAAAAACGAAATATTTACATTTCACACACACCTGCTTATTGATACATAGGTTGGATGTATGACGTTACAACGCATACTTTTACTCCGCATACCATTACAACGCGGTATTCACAACGCATACCACTACAACGCATAGCGCTTTGGGGTGCTGGATAGTGGTAAGTATAATTTACTATTCTAACTCCAGTCCCCGTGGACCCTAGGGAAGGTGTTGGATAGTAAATTAAACTTACCTCTTATCCGAGAGCGCCCCCCAGCGCTATGCGTTGTAATGGTATGCGTTGTAATGCCTGCGTTGTAGTGGTAGTGCGTTGTAAAAAATGCGTTGTAACAGGTGAATACCACATAGGTTGTATCACAAAATCTGATTCCATTCTTAAAACCTCAGTTCACAATTTGGGACCACTTTTTGCAACTGGAATCTTCGTACATCAGGCTCTTAGGCCCACATGCATCAATCATTTTTGGAGTCGCAAACGGTGCGATTCCTTAAAATCGTCCGTTTGCGATTCCAAAAATGCTTTTTGAGATGCATCATGCTTTTTTAGAAATCGCAACTTTTTTGCGATTTCTAAAATTGCTATAGCATTTCAGAAATCGCAATTTTGCGATTTCTAAAATGCTATGCATCATTTGATTTCAAATTGCGAAATTTGAAATTGCAAGTGCAAATTACCACGAAGTTGAACCTCGTGGTAATTTGCGAAATTGTTTAAAAAAGCACAAACATGCATTTTTTAAACTGTAAAGTTACAGACACACATGTCCTTAGGACATGTGTGTCTGTACCTTATACTCAAAAGTACATTTCATGGGTGAAGGGGGGGGTCATTTGGACCCCCCTCTCCACCCTTGAAATGCATTGCTGAATTGCGATTTCAAATTGCGAATTCGCAATTCCCATTCATTCCTATGGGCATTTTATCCCATAGGAATGAATGGGAATTGCGAATTTGCACTTTGCTAATCACTTAATATTTGAGAATCGGTAAAAATTGCGATTTTTACCGAGTCTCAAATATTTTGCGAAAAAGTACATGCATCCCATTTTGCATTTCCTAATTTGCGATTCCCTAAAAATCGCAAATTAGGAAGTGCAAAATAAAACAATGATGCATGTGGGCCTTGCTCCCAAGCATCTGTCGGTGAAAATCGGGAAAGGACACGAAAATTATAGATTCCGCCAGTAAAAGGAACTAGCTAGCACATAAGGCCGGAGCTTGTGCTTTGTGAAAGGTCACATTTCATACCCAGAGAGTGTGTCAAAATTAGGATGACGAATTGAACCCGCTCTGAAATCAGAAACCAATGCAACGGAAAAGGCAGAAGCATGATAAGATTTGGTACACCCCAAACACATTATGGGCTGGCACATTTGGGATGATACGCAAACTGTGTGAGACAAATTTGGGAAAGTACAAATAAAAAGACATTGCCATAATCCAATCTGGCCGAAATAGAAGATGTACCAGAAGTTTTACAAACTTTCAGAATGAAATAATGCATTCTCCTGGGAAGGATGTTTAGTTGATAGCATAAAGAACATCAAGACGTGTTAAAGCCTTAAACTGAGACAGGTATGAGGTAGTTGCTAGAAATTTGAGAACTCTTGTAATTTGCGTTAGCGAACTCCCTCAAAATTTTGGCAAAATGACTCATAATTATTCGAAATGAAAATTCATCATTTTTCACATTGTATTATCACAAAAACTTTATACAAAACACCGCGATAAACAGCAGCTCGTGTTATGTTGTTTCTGTACATTTGCAATAAAATGCCCCTGCAAATAGTGCATAATTATGCATATTAGTGGCATTTCAGCAACTAGCATAACGAAAATTCCTGAAATTTCACCAACGTAATTTAGATTTCATCCAGTTTGTTAGACCTGGCTTGTCCAGCGGGTTTATCTCCAGACTTTTTACTTTATGGCCTCCTGTTTGGACCCTGTTTTTGTTGGTTTTATGACTTTGGGCACTTTACCACTGCTGATCAGGGCTAAAGTGCATATGCTCTCCCTGTAAATTGCGTTTATGGATTGGTGATTCCATGATTAGCATTTTTGATTTACTGGTAAGTCCCTAGTATAGTGCACTGTGTGCCCAGGGCCTGTAAATCAAATGCTGCTAGAGTACCTGATTGTGCCGCCCACATGAGCAGACTGTAAACATTACTCAGAGCTGCCACTGAAGTGTCTGTTCGTAGTTTGGTGCTGCCATGTCGTCCTGGCAAGTGCCAGGCCCTAACCTTCCCTTTTCCTACATATAAGACACCCCTAAGGTAGGCCGAAGGTACCCCCGTGGGCAGGGTGTAGTGTATGTGAAAGGTAGGACATGGCCTGGTGTGTGTGACATGTCCTGATAGTGAAATACAGTGTATTTTGTTTTTTTACCGGCTATCTGTCACATAAGATAGAATGGGAGTTTATTTATAACATCCTAAAAATATAACTTCGCATTGGAACAAGATAGGAAGATGGAGTTTTGTATGTCTTAACTCAGAATATAAAAATGCATCTTTTAGTAAAGATGATTTTTATATTGGGTTGGAAAATACCACTTTTAGAAAGTGGGTGTCTTCTTGCTTAGCCATCCTGTGTGCCTCTGCTGGTTTGTGTACTGACTATCTGGCTTTGGAGTGGCAAGTGCTGGGGATGTGCACTCTCAGACAGACACTGTGGAGGTTGATGTGTGTCCTGCCTTTCCTAAATGAGTCAGTGCTGGGCTGAATAGACTTGGGCTACATTCAGAGTAGGGGGAGGAGTTCTCACTTGCACCTAAATAGGCCCGATCTCCATTTAGAGTAGTGGGAGGAGATTTCCTTTGCACCTGAATAGGCCATGTCTGCCTTACACAATACTGTCTCCATCCCCTGTCGGGCAGCTGCACCAGAGAGGACAGAACTTGTTTTTGCTAGGCAAAGAGCTTCTCTTTCTGAGAGAAAAATTATTTGTGCTATAAAAAGTGGGGCCCAGACCCCAGAATGTAAGATTACTGCTGAACTAAGGAACCTGCCAAGAAGAAGAACCAGGAAAGCTGAAGGAGGAGTACTGCCCCAGTGCTGTTGGGGTTGGCTTGTAGTGGTTGCTTCTGTCTTGGGCAGGGAAAAGACTAGACTGTGCTTTCATCATCTTGCCGTAAGAGTTTTCTCCAAGGACTTGAAGTAGAGCTTGCCTCCTGTGGGAAATCTCAGGAATAGAAAAGACTTCAGAGATCACTTCTGGGAATCAAGAGGAACCTTTGCAAAGGAGACGAGCCAGAGAACCTGAGGAGGAATACTGCCCCTGGGCTGTTTGCTGTCTGGGGTTGGCCTGCAGTGGCTACTTGCTGCCAAGGAAAGGAGAAGAACTCTGCTGTTTGCTGTGTCCCCTGCTTGAGGAAGATCTCAAAGCAATTGAAATGTAGCTTTCCTCTTGTTCCGAAGTCTCAGGGACACAAAGACTTCACTCCCAGTTCCACCTCAACTCCTTAGCTGGGAGTTCTGAACTGCTGAGGGGTGCCTTCCAGTGTTTTGGAACTCTGGAGGTTGTTTTGGGACTGAAAACTGGTGGAACTGTGAAAATCGATGCATCACCGCCGAAGAATTGACGCAGCGCAAGCTCGTGGCGTAAGTGCCTGCTGTGCGCTGAATCCTGTGCGCCAATCTCCGATGGCCGAGATCAATGCACTGATTCTGATGCAGGCCCAGTTGGAGGAGAACGATACATCATACCAGATCATCACTCAACTCATCGAAGTGCCAAGTATGTCACATCGTTGGGAGATGCAGTAAGAAACCGACACATCACCTCCACACCCAGTAAGAAACCGATGCATCACCTCCTTTCCGGTAAGGAACCAATGCATCACCTCCCCTTTGCAGCAGTAAAGAACCAATGCATCACCTCCCCCGGAGCAAGGAACTGACGCATCACCTTCCCTGAGTGTAAGGAACCAACACAACACCTTGCCTGCAACACTTTTTTGATTGCAGTTTTTGGTGCATCCAAGGTACTTTGTGTAAAAGTGTTGCATCCCACATTTTCTTGGACAGAACTGTTTCTACCTTTTAAGAATCATATTTTTAGTACTGTACTGTGGATTTTTTGTTGTTTGGTCTTGTTTTGGTTTAGATAAAGATTACTTATTTCTCTTAACTGGTGTGGTGTACATTTGTAGTCTTTCCACTGTATTACTGTATGTGTTCACAAATGCTTTACACATTGCCTCTGTGGTAAGACTGTCTGCTCGTGCCAAGCTACGAGACGGGGGAGCAGGGGTTATTTTAGAAGTGTATCCCCCCTTACCCTGACTGGGAAGAAGGGTCCTTACTTGCACAATGGTGCAAACCATTGCGAACTAGAGACCCCCATTTCTGACACAGTCCTAGTAATGCCCCATTTTAATGGCCCATTAGAAGACAAGAAAGACTGTACCAACCTAAGACTGCACCTCCATTCTCAATTTCCTGCACGGAGAAGGTTAAGATCTTATAGCCAAGGGTCATATGTCTAATAAGACCTTTGTTGAGTCACTGCTCTATGGCAGGTACCCTCTGATCATCCTATCCTGAAGTCAGCACCGAATCGCTGCTACAATAATGGCGTAACCTAGCCTGGCCATCATTGAGACAGGCGAGTGCCTCCATAACATCCCAACTAGGATGTCAGCACCATTTCTAATGATATGGAAGCAGCCAGCAGTACAGAGAGAGGACAAAACCTGTCCTGAGATGCAGAGAGATTCTTGAAGTGAGGTAATGATCATCTTTTTTAAAGTCTCATGTTTGAGTTAAGGAACATTCAATTCACAGGCATGTTGCAAGTGCCACAACCTTTACAGTGCTGCAAAGACCCACCAGTTCAGGTGCCCAATGGAAAACTTCATTTCAATTAGACCAACAGATATTCCTATCAAATAATACAGTTTCAAAAGTGGTAATAAAGTGGGAGGCATAACCTGGATCAGACACAAGAAGACGTGGAAAGAAGTGTCAAGTCCAGATAAAAGTCACCATTTAGGGTGCACACATCAACAGAGTTCTCAACCCTGTGGCCAGAAGTGAGTGCAATGAGAGTTCCTTCACATGGAAAAAGAGGTCTCTTTGCTAATCCAAATCACATAATCTTCAGTTAGAGAAACTCTCACTGATTGGAATGAATGGTGATATATCCTTCATTGTGTTTTAACTTTGTGGCAACCTGCTAGCTCTAAACCCTATACCATGTCATTCCCCTTCCCTTATCCAGACCTAAACTGATTCACATAAGTTTTTTAACAAGGAACATGGACTGATTTCGTTTTCATTTCTAGGATGCCAAAATAGACCAAGGCTTCAGTTAGCCGGGGCTTCATTTCTGCAGGCAGTTGCAGGTGGTGGAAACTGGTGCTCTTTTTTGAGTGCTGGGGATCATTTTTGATTTTCATCCTTTGCCCAGGCTAAGAGAGAAAGACAGAAAAGAGATGAAAAGATAGGTTAATAGTGACAAAAGAAGAAAGCAGAAACAGAAAGAACCTACACAATTAAGATGTAGATGGAGGAAGCGCAGGGTGTTAGAAGGAGGAGGTATATGTCGGAATCAAAGCTCGGTAGTCATAGTAGTCAGCAGTGTTGGCATTCGCCAGCACCAGCAGGGGTTCCAAACAAAAACATTGTGCCCCTGCACAAATAATTTTTAATTTTTTTTTACAAACTAAGCACCTGAGTTAACTGAGTCATTAAAACATTATAAAATAGCAATGGTCCTGTGGCACCACCACCTGGATAGGGTATGGAAGGGCTATGACAGGTTATACGAATTTACGTTGGCGTTGTCTCATATAAGGACCTTGATGTAAGTGGGCAGATATTGCAAAAACAGAAAAAAAAAGAAAAAATATCGAATAAGAGATCGTCATGGTTCCACCATGATAAACTTTGGCTCAAATAAGAAGAAATTGTTTCCTTATAGATGAGTAATTGAAGTTGTGTCCTGCCACTTGAGTGTGAAGAATTTAGACCTGTATCCTGTAAATACTGTCTGGGCAACAAGTTGCTGTTGGTCTTTATCCTACAGTGTAATCTTTCTGACTAATTAATTTTGTGTAGTTAAGTATTAAGTTTTAGCACGAGCCTCTCCTGCGGTGCGAAACAAAAGCATACCTCAAATCACTTACCTTTATAAAAGCCAGCAGGTGCAGAGCAAAAACATTTGTCATGGAGAAGTCTACCCTGAAGAAAGTAAATGCTTTTCATTATTTAGGGATTTTATTTAGTTACTCCTATCAATGGGAATTGCTTTTAACTGCTATTACGCAGAGTCTTAAAAGCCATATCGAGGCAACTTTTAGATTTGCTAAAAAATTGGGATAGAACCCCATTAAGGAAATGCTTTACTTGTATAAAACAAAATGTATCTCAACAGGTGTGTATGGGGTGGGCGTTTTGGGGTACGCACATGTGGAAGTCTTGCAGAAAGTTGAGATTTGCTTTTTACGTAAATTATTAATGGTTTGCCTGGGCTCGGCAGCACTGATTTGCCACGAAGAAGCAGGTCTCCCTTATCTAGTAGATATCCTGGGACTAACTGCATTGTTATTGTGGGTTACGTCTTGGCTAATTCTGCTCTTGTATTTTGGATTGTCTTCACTGAATGGATTGGCATAAATCCCTTGGGTGACCTATCTAAAGAAGACTTTTGCCAAAATAGACAAAAGAGACCTTTTCGGAAAACCTTCCATGATCACCCAAAAAAGCAAAGAAGAAATACATTTTGCTACCTAAATTATTTCTCAAATATTACACTTTAAGGTAGGTATATTGAGAAAAAGTAAATTAAGAACACCCCAGGAGGGCTCAAAATATTTACAAAAGTTTGTGGATAAGGAAACCGGCTGCGCTGTTTTGGATGTCAGAAAGGGATATGAGATGGTCTTTCTGTGAGAAAAGATTGGGAAAAATTGATTGTTTATATCCTGATGCAGGTGGAAATGTATTCTTATATGCTGTTTAAATTTTGAATGATTTAATAGCTTGCAGGAAGGAAAGTTTTTATACATATATTATTTTGATAACCATTGTATTTATTTATACTTGCCCTTTATGGAATACGGATGAATAAAGAAAGTATGTATGTATGACTGATAGCTCTTACCAAATTTAGGCCTAGGTTTGAAAACGAGAGTGCTTGAAACAGAACATAACAGCACAGGACAGAATATCAATCATATCTTTTTTAATACTAAATAATTATTAATTATGGTGAGAGAGTTGCTTTTATGCCCCAAACTTATCACATGCTTAGCAACTCCAACCAAACCATACTGCCCACAATCCACCACATTCTGCCCACAAGTGGCCTTTTTGCTGTCAGTTCGATCATAGTTCAGTATGATCATTAAACAAGGGCAGAGAGAGGTTGCAGCTGCGATCCCTGGCTTGCCCTTTTGAATCATTTGATAGTGTTGTTTTCTCTTCTTGCCCCTTATTTAGAATAAATGTGAGGCTGATGAGGGGTTTGGAAGAGAAGCAATCCTGTTATGTTATAAGGGTAAGGTCATGGAGCTCATGATGTCATCCCCTGGAATTTTGGTAAATTGGCATTCAGTGTGCATGTTGGTTTGGCTGGTCGTCTCAGGACGGCCAAAATTACATTTGCACTGAGCTTTCTACAACCCACACTGTGTTGTCTGGTTGGAGACAGCAAGCACAGGCTCCCAGGCTCTCTCAGAATGCAAATTCTGGGTGCTCAGTCCAATCCTGATGCTGCTTCAAGAATGAGAGCAGCATCAGGATTGGCCGCAGGGGAGTCTGGGAATCAGAATGCAGCAAGGACTCGGAGCTGAAGAGTGGCGGGCGGCAGGTAACTTCTTTTTTCCTTTTTTAAAAAATATTTTCTTTGATGCCTATTATTCGTCGGCCCTGATATTCTGCCTACACACCAGCCACTACTGCAGACATCTGGATTTATTTTCCCTTGAACCAAGTGTAAATCCTGGGACCAATGAAGGCTGTTCATCTAAGTTGGGAAAAGAAAAGATTTCGTTGGTCTGCAGTTTTGGAACTTTTAGTATAATTAAAAAAATGTAACTTCTTATACACTGAGAGTCATGGAAAGACTGATCAGTTTCTAAATGACATGTGATACAGCTTTTTCTTATGCTGCAGTCTTCACAAAATAAAGGAAAGCAGGCCCAACAATAAACTACTGGCACACCGTGTACAGAAAAACAAACATTTGACACCGAACCTCCCTGTTTCTGTTCCCTGCATGAAAATCATGTTGTGGTAGTTTTTAAGAATTGTGGATTCGTTTCTGACCACTGAGATGTTGCACTTTGACAGAATGAGAAATACTCCTAGTTAATTAATGTTCACAATGAGACCAGCAAACTTTTTATAACATATTCTGTGGAGCTGAAAAATCTGAATTTACCATAGAGCAGGTGCAAATGATAAAGCAGTCAATATGTGTTTACAAATAGAGAGTTTTTTATGGCAACTCCCCATCCCCCCAAATCTCCATGAAACGTGACACATCGCTCCATGTCAAACGTGTGGTTATTATATGAGTTAGATTAATGTCCTACCACTTACAGCGATGAGCGCTCCCACACAATCATTAATCTTGATGTAGGATGGGTTTCCGCATAGTTGCTCTACATTAACATCAACTCAAAAGCAGAAAAACAAATTTGTTTTATCCTGCAGACCCCTTACCAGGGAGACCAAACACGAAGGAGCAAGCTCGAATATTGAAGATGTAGGGTTAGCTGAGTTCCATGTATCTTGTACACTGAGGTGTCGCTAATGACTACATGAGGGGTCTCCAACCTTTTCAGCAATAAGAGCTACTTATGTTCAATGAAAATCATCCTGAGTTACTAACATTAATAGTAGACAGCGAACTGGGCTTTATTTTGTTGTTCGATCAATGATGGCGCCCACAGTGTGTCACGTTAGTTACCTATTCTCTAATCTATGACGGTGCTACAGAAAGGAGGAAAACCCAGCTCCTCCAATGGGGATCTAGATCCACACGCAATTGATACACAAGGAGATCTGTGCACACGCCTAATTTAGTAAGACCTCAATGTCAAAATTCAATAACATTCCATCACTGCAAACAATAAATCAGAGCACATGTAGTCTTGATTGTTGTTTTTCTTCACGTATTCTTTGATTTCACGCCCAGCCAACACGTGTTTCGTCAGAGCAATAAGCGCACAACTTCATCAGGGCTCCAATCGGGTTGAAAATGTCTCTGTATGCACTGCAATATTATAATGTGCTCTCCGCCGGTTGTAATTCCGTCCCGGCTGCCGGGAAAATGTATAAAAGATGCTGATGTAGTTCAAAGTAGAGTTAGTTGGTGAGTACCAATGAAACAAACCGAACACGGAATTTGTGTTCTAGTTCCTGGCTATGAAGGTGTCTCCGACTTCAGTGGCGTCCGCGTGTGAAGTCGGAGACATTTTCAGCCCGATTTATTGTTTGCAGTGGTGGAATGTTATTGAATATTGACATTGAGGTCTTACTAAATTAGGCGTGTGCACAGATCCCCTTGTGTACTAACATTAATAGTGTTGTAATAGTGGCTATGTCAGACAAGTCTGATTCAGAAAAGGGGGTGGTGATGAACAGAGTGTCTGAATTAAGCAGACCACTCTTACCCAGTCCAAAGATCAGGGCTTGATCCATCACCGTTTTTTAGCTCACTGCACCATCCCAGCTCAGAACTTGGCTATATGCAAATTAGTCTGACCCTGGCCCAGTGCATCATGGGAACAGGGCAGACCAAACTACCAAGCCAATTCTTATACTGGGAAGGAAACAAGCTACCGGGGACCGGTTTCTGGCATTTCAGCCGTCTTCGGCCCGGCTTGCTTGAATCCTGATGGTGCAATGAGCTAGGGACTCACATCTGAGTATACCCTTCCACGCTTATGGGGGACAAAAATGATTGTCAGACAAGTCTACATTACTTGCCATCATATACAAGATTACCAGCTGTACTCATTTCGGTGCAATCTAAAAAAAGACTATGTCAATTTTGAAAGTCACTAATTGAGCAATTCAAACAGCTATGCCTGAAATGCATCTGGCGTCAAGGTAATAAAGTTAATTAATGTATAAGTATCTCCAATACCATATGATTTATCACTCGCATATCTGCTTTGAATATATATTTTTGAAGGTTACCTCTTTTTCTGCAATTATCCTTTTATGTCCTCTTATGAGTTCTGAAAATACATACATTTTCATCTTGAATATACTCAATTCTAGTATACTTATATTAATCCGAACTATGCAAAAGCATCTAGTTTTGTAGGCTGGGTTACTCACAGGAGAGGTACTTAGATGACACTGGTCTACACTATTTCAGCTGTGCATTGAGGAAGCCTGATTAGTTGTGGCGTGTGAGAAAATCATCACAACGAGTCTTTTTGTGTAGCAAACATGTTAACAAAGTATTATACCTCTTGAGAGTTCAAAGGGAATGTGCGGGCACAAAATTATTGGATATTTCTTACCTTAGTTTATTTAATGCAGGACAAGCTCACTTCTTGTTCTTGACAAGCTATATCACCTAGAACAATTTTGGTTGATGGACACACTGATGCACAGGATGGCAGTTGAGTAATGAGAAAAGCTACTTCAGACACCATGACTAGAAATAATGCCTTCTATTTAAAGTACTCCAATTATCATTTTGATATTACATCCCAAATGATTCTCCGCATATGTGGCTACCATTCATACACCTTAGATTTCATTTCGATTCTCAGAGCCTCAATACGATGTCAGTCGGAAAGCATTCTGACCGACTCAGTGTCGGAATAGTTTTTTACAGACTCAGATTCGGAGAGTCTGAGTGACCGATTACAATGCTTTCAAACACTGTTTGGTCTGACTCCCAGTGACTTCAATAGGAGCCTGTGTGCTGACCAACAACACAGGCTCCCATTGAAAAAAGGGTGGTTGCAGAAAACTGTGTACCCTGTTGCGGGCACCCCATGCTGCCTGCCACACTATGCATGGTTGGAAAGAGGAGACCCATGCATATGCCCATGGGCCCCAACTGGAGGCCTCTGGGGGAAGGGGGTCTGCTATGGGCCCTCAAATTCAGTTTCCGACAGGCGATCCATTTCGGAAAAAACATAGTGGGAAAGGCTGTCCGAATCCGACATTGTAATGCCTCGGTCGGAAACGCGGTCCTTAGAGCTGTAGAGTCGGCTCCGACTTATTCAGTTTCTCCTGCTTCATGGTATCTCGTCAGTTTTTTGTCATGTTTCAATCATCCCAATGCATTTCGGGTTAAAGATATTCATGGACCTAGTAGCGCAGAATATGGCTTTTACCGCTTCGAGTGTCACACTATCAACACAATAGACCTCAATATTTTGAAACAGCGATTTAACTTTGCTGTATTTGTTTGGTATCACCCAGGATAATAGTCCGCTGATGAAGGGTCTTTGACCCGAAATGCATTGGGATGATTGAAATATACCAAAAAACTAATGTGATACCATGAAGCAGTTTACCCAATGTATATGATTTACAATCACATGTGAGAATCAGTATAGTGATCTTTAACCATCAAAATACAAAGAGATAGAATTTTTTCTGGATAAATCGAAAGTGAACATTTGTGGAATGTATTTGAATTTGACAAAGGTTACTTCAACCTAGAGGAGTGCAACAGGGGACACTAAGGAAGACAAACTTAGGGCGTTATTTATGATACTGAGCATACTCCCTTAGGCCAGAGCAGGATACCCACGTGCACCCAAGAAGATTACACTAAGTACGGATTTCACCTTACTTAAATAAGTGTGCCTCACCACCTTTTCATTTACTTATGTTAATGCATGACCCAGGCATCTTTTCCTAACAGACACCTGGCTCAACCAAACGGGTGCTCCAATATTGGACCTTCTCATTCCCCTCGATGTCACCCACTTACATCTAGACTGCACATTGAAACTGGGGATAGATCTTGCTAGTGTTTACAGAAACCCTCTAACTTTAAATTCACTCTCTCTACAATAGACCCACCATTGTTTGAATTCTTGGGATCTGAAATCAAGCTTACAAAGAAACTGAAAACTCTCCTTTTATACCATCCACCGGGTAACAATACAGTCTTCCTAGAGCAACCTATAGAAACAATTTCCATCAATGCTACCTCAATTTCTAATATATTAATATTAGGAGACTTCAACCTGCACTGGAACAAAGATAAAGACCCAACTGTGGCTGCACTCAGTAACCTGCTCTGGGACCTCAACATGATTCAGGCATGCAATGGACCAACCCACAACGAAGGTACTAAACCTGTACTCATCATTGCCAAACCGGGTTCAGTAAACATAATAGACATCACCCCAACAGACTGGTCAGATCATCATCAAATTCTTTTCCAAATCTCCACACAAGAAACTAAAATCAAGGGTCAAACTAGAAGAGAAAAATGTGGGTGAGGGATTATAGCTGAGTAAACAGAACAGAACTAGTGGGACTTTACCAAACCTACTTGGCACCTCAAATAGACCAAACATCGGCTCAAGAACTGATGCACCTCTACAACACCAGCATGGCCAACATAGTTCATAAGGCTGCTCCATGTTCTTAAAAAGCAAAAGAAAAAAGCTTTGGACCGCAGTTCAAACAAGACTTAAAAAATGAAAGAAGACAACAAAGACGTATGGTACGACTTTGGAGTGAGGACACAAACACTACCCACCTCAAACAGTTGAGAATGCACAGACTCTCATACAAAAAGGCTGTCTTGAATGCCAAACAAATAGCAATCAGATCTCAATTAGACATATTGAAGATCAGGTGCTCTTTGATATAGTAAAACAACTATCAGGAAAGTCTGCAGAACACACAAGTTCAAGCAACTTCACACATGCCTGTAATGGCTTCCCTACTTTTTTTTAAAGATAATATCCCAACCATTAGCAACTCTATTCCCAGTCAAGACAGTACCCAATTTAGGCAATCCATCAATCCCCCTCGCACAAAATGAAGACTGACCAACAGACCCCAATTGTCCTTAGAAAAAACTGAGCCTCCTGGCACAGTTTCAGATCTGGGTCTGAGGGGGAAATCCAAGAAAGCATTCAGGCAATGAAACCTACAACACAATTCGATTATCACATTCCCTCACACCTATGGAACGAGATTCACCAAGCCATTACTCCCTAATGGATGACAATCGTAATCAAATCTTTCAAACAAGGATACCTCCCAGAATGTCTGAAGATGGGCCAAGTAGCTCCCTTCTAAAAAAAATGTCAATGACCAAAGTGACTTAAACAACTTCTGCCTAGTCTTCACTTTGCCTTTCCTGGCTATATTGATAGAAATATGCACCGTTGCTATGTGAACACATCAATAATTTTGTCCTATTAGACAAACACCAATTGGGTTTCAGACCTGGACAATATACAGAGGTTATCATTCTAAACATCCTAGATGATATACAAACATCCCTAGACCAAATGAATCTTATCTCCCAATACTTCTAGATTAATCACTGGTGTTCTACACAATCAACCAAAAACACCTCAGAGCAACTCTTGAACTCAGAATGGACCTGTCTGGAGCTGTCCTTAATTGGTTTAACTCCTGCAGGACTGCTAAATAAGCATCACCCTATCTGATGTCACAGACGTCAACTGGGGTGCTCAACAAGGATCTACAATATCTCCAACGCTTTTCAGTCTGGACAGGCAATCACTCACTGAAATACTTATACAATCAAAAATCCTATTCTCTTAACATCAAATTGTTAAAATGCAGCCCAACCATCTGTGACTCCATAAAATCACTAGGCATCACACTGGACTAAAATCTAAACATACAAACTCACATACAAACTGCAACCAGAAACACCAACCTACATCTGCACCTTCTAGGAAAATTAAAACCATTTATATTGCTAGGAGACTTGAAAACAGCAGTGCAATTGCTATTGCTATCAAGGCTGGCTTATGGCAATGCCACATTCATAGGTCTGCCTAAAGTCAGCCTAGCTGTAATGAAAGCCACAATAAATGCAGCAGCAAGACTTTTAATGGGCACATGTTGTTATGATTGCATTTTCCTATCACTTAAAGCCCTCAACTGGCTCTCAGTTGAAGACAGGGTTCAACTGAAGGTTGTATACATAACACACAAAGCCCTCCACAATTCTGGTCCAAAATACTTGCCGAATAGGATCAAGCTATCAGGAGGCAGAAGGGATTCTAGGAGCACTAATCTCTCCTACTAGAACCCCCCAGATTCAAATAAAGGAAAACTCATGGCAGCACGTTTGCCGGATCTGCCCCAAAAATCTGGAATTCCCTACCACCCGCAATGAGAGCAATTACCTCTCTCAGGCTTTTCAAGAAGGAAGAAAGAGCCATACTACTAGAAAAACATGTGGCATAAGATATCTATCTTGAAACTGTCTTTCACACCCTATTTGATATTGTATCATTTTGTGTTATACCATGCTCTTTGAATTCAAAATACAGGGTAGCTTAAGTGAAAGATGTTCTTACTGTACTTCAATCGCCAACATCTCTCTTTTTGAACAAGGTTTTGATACCATGATGGTCATGTTCATGTATAAAACACAATAAATAAACATAAAGTACTTTAAAAAGCTATTATCGAAAACAGGCTATTAATCTCATGCTAGATTTATATAGACAACGAGTAATTAAGAATGTAAAAGTTCATTGTAAGATGGCACTGTTGTCTAAACTATATAACACAACAGAAACTATCAACTACTTTTATCCCTATAATTAATTAGATCTTGTGCACAGCAGATGCAGCTGCTGCCTGTTTCTGCTGTGCACAAGACCTAATTTACTATTGGGATAAAAGATATGAAGTCAGTAAGCTTCGAGATTATAGTTCATATCACCTGACAACCAAACTGCCTTAGGTTCTGAAAATTGGAAAAGATATGCCTATGTAAGAGAAATCAGACTGTGTGTTATTTCCCATTCCTATAGCCACATAAAAACTTTTCAGTGTTATCACGTTTTAATTCTTATCTTGAGCTGCTAATTAGGATCATGTAAGCATGGGGTGTGCTATCGTATTACAAAACAACGTCACACTGATTTTCAACTTCAAACTTCTAATAGGGGAGTCATGATATATATTTTCAATGTGCTTTATTGCCTCTCGGTATATGACTCTCACATGTCTTAAGATTAATTAGTCGGTCACAGAGTTTGCCATCTTTGGAGCCCTAGATCCCTGCTGGTCAATGGAGATCTTCCTGAAAGATCTGTGATTCTGTCGATGAATTGGTTTCCCTCACAAACTACTTAAAGTTTTGTATGATGGTCCTGTCCTTTAACCCAAAGTGATGGGTGCTATGAAAGCTTCCTTTTCATCGCCTTTAGACCTAAAAAGGATCTTCCCACCGATGTGGTTCCAATGTTGAATGCATGTAGTAGTTATGCTGAGGCTGGATTATTCTCGTGGAGCATATTTGACTCTATTTATTTAACCGCATCGCTGAGGCGGTTATTTTTCCGCTGTGCGGCAATTTACAAAAACCCGCGTTACATGACGAGCTCAGCTCGTCCTCCGCACACGACCACTGTGGCTGATGACGAGCTGAGCTCGTCATCAGCAGCGAAGGGGTTAAAGGAGTGGAGGAAAATATTGCAAAATGCAGAAGCATGAAAATGCTACCTCTGAGACACAGAGAGTACACAACACCTGCTATATGCTCATTATAGTGACTCCTACGGAGAAAAAGACTTCT
This sequence comes from Lissotriton vulgaris, assembly GCF_964263255.1. Classification (NCBI taxonomy): domain Eukaryota; kingdom Metazoa; phylum Chordata; class Amphibia; order Caudata; family Salamandridae; genus Lissotriton; species Lissotriton vulgaris. Next base: position 446,291,234 of record NC_141699.1, read on the forward strand.
GTTCAAGTTAGCCTGCATAGTGTACTTGGCAAAGAATAAACAAAATGGCTACTGTTTTACAAATGTCACATAACCCTTTTCAATGCAAACATATCTCTGTTTCAAACACCATTCCAGGTTTATCACCAAATTAAATCATTCTATCAGGTCCCACATTTTTAATACACCAGCAATGCCTATTCACCAGCTCCTGCTTGGACCTACCACATCCACAAACAAACTCACCAGTTTGCTTCGAGGCACTGCATGAAAACACCAACCCTATTCTTTCCACAGAACAAATCCCATGCTGCGAGGTCCACACACCTGCCTTCATTTCACAAAATGTACCTACCCCACAACCAGAGTTTCATTTCTTTCTATAATAGCTTGGATTGCACACCTGCAGAAAGTTATATTAAGCAATTATATATCTATATTAGAAACATGTCCTCTGTAATTAAATGTTGCTGAAGACAATTGGCATCAGGCTTTTGCATGACTCCTCCATCACCTCTCATTTGGATAGCAATTAACAAACCCAATTACTTAGCTGGGAAATATCTTCTTTTTTGTGCTATGCTCAGCAATTCTCTCTTCTGCAGTTCTCGGATCTGACAGTTGCCCTGGCTTCTATTGCATTCCCTCTGACCCTGTCATTAGTAATGTCAGGACATTTCTAACTGGGCTTTTCAAGTGAAAAATACACGGTCATGGCTAGAAATCTTGAAATCGTTTGATAAAATGCAGCAGCAAGCACTAGATAAAAAGCACACTATCATCTGGATTTTATATAGCGCAAACTTGGCCTGAAGGTATCAGAGTGTTTTACATGAGCACCAGTCCCATTACTCAAGGACACACACCTAGTTTTGTTAGACACTGGGAGAATAAGTGATTTGCCTAGAATCACAGGATGCTGAGCGTCATTGCCGAGACTCGAACCTGGGTCCCCAGATTTGAAATTGATCACCCTAGCTGTTAGGCCATATCCTCTCTCCATGTATGAAGAGTGGAAAAGTGTATAATTGGTGTCACCATTAAAGTACTGTACAGCAAAATACAACACCCCCAGCAGCTGCTCTGCTAACCTCTCCCTCACCATTCAGTACTGCAAGGGATATATGCAGCGTTTGATTGGACTGAAGGGTATGTATAACCCCTGTTGACTAGTACCCCAAGTTCTAGAGTACAGATTGAAACCTTAATGAATGTGACCAGCAAGCAAAACAATGGTTCATGTAAAATCACTCAAACCAAATTGTCAGCATAACAGGCCAGATAAATCCTCTCAGTGGAAGAAATCCATACAGATTCCAAACTCATAAATCAACATGTAATAAATTATCAGAGGTCTTTATAGCATGGCCAAAACCATATCAGGTGCTCCAATAACTAAAGTGAGTAGTCACAGTGCAAATGAACTTTGCTTAAAGAGATTTGGGGCCAGATGTACAGCCATGTTTGCATGCGCAAACAGGTTTGTGAACCGGTTTGCGCATGCAAACACAGCATGGGGAATGTACAAAAACTGTTTTACGACTCGCAATTTTTTGCAACTCGCAAAATAGAGTTTCCCAACTCTCTATTAGGAGAGGGCGTTCCCTTCCTAATATCGAGAGCAACCCTATGTAAGAATTTTTTGCGTCCGCAATTGCAGGTGCAAAACACTTACAAATTCCACCCTATTCAAGAGGGTGGTAATGCACTCGCAAAAGGGAAAGGGTCCCCATGGGCCCCCTTTCCCTTTGCAAATGCAGGGGAGACTATTTTTTAAGGGCAGGCAGTGGTCCTAGGGACCACTGCCTGCCCTTAAAAAAATGAAATGAAAACTGTTCAAATATTTTTTTTTTGAAAGGCATCCTGGTTTCCTTTAAAGAAAACGGGTTGCATTTAAAAAAAACAGCTTTATTTAAAATCAGTCCAAGACATAGTGGTCTGCTGAGGCCAGCAGACCACCATACCTGGGATGGCCTGCCATTCCCAATGGGATTGCAAATTGTGAGAGGCTCATTAATATTCACGAACCCCTCAATTTGCGACCCCATTGGGAATCGCTAACAGTGTGAAATACACTGTTATACATTGGAAATAGCGACCCGCAAATTGCAAGTCGCAAAAAACTTGCAATTTGCGAGGCGCTAGTTCCACGGTCATACATCTGGCCCATGGTGAAAGAATTTAAAGTGGCATTAATCTTGGCTGCCATGACGGAACTAATATGTAGGGGGCAATGGTAATAATAATTATATTTGTGCAAAATGTATGTGCATATGTTAAAAGATTAAAGTGACCATATAGTTAGGTATGATAATAAGATCTTAGCTTGTGTTGAAAAACAAACTGAAATTCACTGAAAGAATCAATAAAGTTAATGTGACATTATAGACTATTTTGTTAGATGTTGAAATGCCATGACAGATAATGTTAAAAAAACACTGAAATTGACCAATTATACTTTAGTCACCTAACTATAACTTGTACTGTTGTCATTCACTGCTTTTGACCCCGCATGATGCATGATGCATCACTAATGGCGTTAAATAACATCATTGATGACATCTCAAATGACATCAATAGTGCACCCAGCCACTTACCTGGGAGGGAGCAGATTAAGAGTGACAAACCTCATTCTTCCGAAGACACAACGTAATTACAGATTGATTGCTTTATTGATGCTGTCTGTTTCTCAAACAACGTGTAAATGTGAATGGTGAAACTTTATGATTGATATTAAAATGTCCTCCTTTCTATGGAGGTCACCTTTTTGTTCATTTGTAACCTTTAGTTATGAAATTTGGTTAACTGCAATGACACTTCTGCAAAATGCATTCTTCCATAGAAACTTGAAAGAAATTCACGACCATATGATCGCTCTCATACATCAATTTGTTTGGCACAGGATGTAGCGACTGTCACCATGCCAACAAAACTCACAAAAAAACAACTTCTTCATACACTCTTGACTACACTTGTGATCCCAGATCTGTCTATGTAAATGCAGGTCAATCCCGCTGTATGAAGTACTTTTTACAATTTAGTTATAGGTGCGATCTAAATGTTGAGTAAATAATTGCCTGTTTCCTCTTGTCTGTTGTGTGTGTACGTTCTGAAGGAGAGGAGTGACAGGACAGCAGCCACGGCCCATGGAGGGAGTACCAGTGGGGCAGAAATGCGGGGCGGGGGAGGGGCAGGGTGGGGAGTTGCTAAAAACCTGAATATGGATAATTGGAAGTAAGTAAACAATTTAATTCATAAAACGAATTTCGGAGCGCGTGCTGCATCGCACCCCCCACCCTGCCCCTCCCCCACCCTGCCTTTCTGCCCCACCGGTACTCCCTCCACGGGCCACAGCTGCAGGACAGGAAACCACAAAGAATGGAGCCAGTCCTGGCCTCAGGACAAAACAATCTAACATTTGTAATCTAGGAATCTTAAAATACACATTTCACAGTGGGGGATGGCTCGCCCTCTCTTTCTACCAAAAATGACAAAATGCATAATTTTGACTTGGTAAAAGTAACGCCTGCTTCCATCATTCTTGAAGATCTCATGGGGAATAAATACAAAGTAAAAAAGTTTCTATTGTATAACTGCTAGCAATTATTACAGAAATGAGCAACAGAGCAATGAGGGGATTGCTTTAATTAATCTCAGTCACTGTCAATCACTTAGGGTATCATTCCAGTCTATGATTTTAGACCCACTATGCCACTCTGAACAGATACCAGCCATGCGCAACTCAACCTTAGTCTTACTCTAATAGGAGGATTCAAGCCTGAACTTTCACCCCATGTCGATTCCACATGTGAGCACGAGCAATCCAAGACCGGTTCCAGCCTACTTGGGACTTGGAAGCGAGTCATATCTTGAGCCTTATGGGAGGGTGAACATGAGACTCATGTCTGGGAATACCCATCACAATTAGGGTGTCACTGCAAGAAACATGTGATGGAAGCAATGCTTGAATTGATTTCAGCCACTGGTGATCATTTAGGCCACATTCAATTCCATCATTATTCACCTACTGTGCCAGAAGTATGTGAAGTGCCCTTGATTCCGCTCCATTAGTAATGGTCCAGACAAGTCCATCTTGAACTGCCAGACCATGTCCACATCAAATGGGAACACAAGCATCCCCAGAACAATTTTGGCCTACTGAGTCCTTGTCAGTGATGTGCTGCTACAGTTGTGTGGTACAGTGAGCAGTAGCCAATTGTCAAGAAAAATGTATTTTGTGTCTGAATTATGATTTTTATTCTGTGGCCTCCTTTATATTTAATCAATGCATTTATTGGTTTTTTCAGTATGTATGTAAGTGTACGTCCATGCCTCTTGCAGCAGACATACAAGAATACAACTCATTGTAAATCTAAAGAGGTCGGTTGAACGTGCACTACTAGTAATACGTTTAACTGGTGTATAGGGAAAAATATAATGTGTTAATGCTAGATCACATTATGTGATGGGGTGTATTGAAGTATGTAGCAAATACCAAACTGGGCTTGTGTAGTGAGCAAAAAATGATATATTAAACCAAGATCCATGCGACTGGGGGTGCATTGTCCAGCATTCCGTCCTTCAATTGTTTCTTTTGCATATGTTGCCCTAAGTGGGAAGGGCATGCCCAGATGTGGGTCCTGTGCTCACTACACCACTGGATTCAAGCTAGTCTGGCTGATGAAGGGTGATGCCCTAAACCCAGTCCCAGGATGTTTGTTTACGGTCCACGGAGGACCTGGATTGGCAGTTCGGGCTGGACTGATTTGCATATGGCTGGGTCCAAACTGGGGTGGTGTGTTGAGCAAAAGAATAACAGCTTAAACCCAGATCCATGTGACTGGGGGTGCATGTTTCTTTTGCGTATGTAGCAAATAGGGCACAGTATGTGATGTATTGTGCAGTAGTTAATAGCAAATAAGTTAGCAATTTTGTTGTATTATTGTAGTATATACAAAATAGATACTAACATTTAAAAAATGATAGATTTCATAAAGAAAAAATAAACACCTTCAGTAGATTGCATTAGGAATATTAGCCAACATTAATTAATAACTTTGCATTGTACTGAAGTACAGGAACACTGTTTTGGTAATATCTCAGAAGAATATCATTTATGTAAAACAGATACAAATTTCACTAAATAGATAAAAACCTACAGGCCCACATCTTTTTAATTTAAAAAGAAGAATCACTTTTACATCGTTAATAAGTTTGCCTTCTCAGTGTCAAAATACAGAAGTAAGCAAGTAATAAAAGACCACTTACATAATTCAAAATGTAAAAATAAGGTTTGAATTTGATGGCATTCATATAATCTAGAAGATGGAGATTTGTGTGGGAAGTACAGCAAATACATGGTTGTAATGTCAACTGCCTGTAAATCACATATTGAAATCCCAGAAATCCATAAGAAAGCTACAGTTATTATTTATCAGTGCTACATGATAAAATGTTCTTTAGGTGTCAATAGATTTTATACATTGCTTAGAGCTTTATATTTATGGCCATATTCTAATTGAAATCATGGATTAAATATCATTTGACTTTTTAGAAACATAAATAATCTACTAAAAGGAAAAATAGAGAAAGTCTGAAATGTAAGTCTCCCAACAAACCTCTGGGTGGTAAACGAATGGATGGGCAGGGAGTGAGTACAATAGAGAGTGATGTGAAAGTGTCACCTAAATATAAGAATTATTTCCTAATTAAATAATATCACATCAAGTTAATATGATCATACACTCCTCACTACCTCATCAGTCTGCTATGATTACTGTGTGCTATGTTAACAAAGATTTTTGCAATTTAAGTGCATTACCAAATTATTTTTTGTTGACATTTTGAACCACGATTCAGAGAATCAAGATTTGCAGATTTTTTGTACAACGAATTCCACTTACCATCTGTCTTAACATATGGTAACGTGGCAAATTATTTGCTTCAGTAAGGCAATTGTAAGAGTGGGAAGATGGATGTTCAGAGGAAAGTGACAGGGAGGTGCTGTAAAAAATGCATGGACCGTCCTATAAGTCTAGAAGTAAGGACCTGTTGCTGTTTTACAATGACAAATACCTCTCTGGAAAGATGTACATTTGCTCATAAAACAGGTGACACTGTGTATCTAGATGGGAAAAATATATTAATTTGCGTGTGAGAATGTTAAGCTACGTTTCCCAGTTTGTTTGCTTTTGGGATGATACATTTTTCAGTGCATTTAAGAGATTGTAAATGCATTGCTTGAAAAAAATGTCACTCCAACTATTGGACTCCAAGTCGAAAAGCATATGCATATTTTACTCTGCAAATGTAGCGTTTGGCTACATAAATTGGTACAACATTCATAATTTTGATGTACCTGATGGAAGCTTGTAATTTTACAACATTTTGAAATTGTGTGAAGTCTTCAACAGAACTTTGCAGAGTTTGCCAGAAAAATAATCTCAGTAATTTTGCATGGACTGACAGTGATAGGAAAAATTGAAAGTATGGTTTTTTGAGCATTGTATTTTATTAATGCATATTTGAAACCTGGTTTGCCATAAACTAGAAATGGTGTCATTCAGCTTGTGGTGTCATCTAACTATATCAAGTCTAAAATAAGCAATGAAAAATGTCCATTTGTCTAAAATCCCTTTCTAGAGCTTTAGCCCCAAATCCCCCTTTTGTTATTTTAAATTCGAAAAATTTGTTAAACCACATTCTAGAGGGCAAAAAAATTACATGTAAGATGTATGGTTATGTGTGTCTGTCTATGGCCTCTCAGGGGCTTGTAACAGGGAGAATAAGGGAAAAGGATTTCGACAAACAAAAAGCTGTCAACACCTACACATGAAGTCAGAAGTCAGTAGGGATCCAATCAGAAAGTCCTGCATTAGGTAACAAAGGGAGGCCACTTTCACAAATAAACAGTGCTCAAGAGGCAATTCAGCATTCAGAATAACTGGCTTCTTGTGTGGGCAAGGCATGACAAAATCAGCACTAATATTGAAATGTAAGTGGTGCAAACTAATCAGGAGCTCCACAAAGTAAGACTGAAGCTCAGTTAGTTCATCACCGATGATACCATCTGCAAAATACCCACATACAGAGCATACATGCAAGGGCAAGATCTTTAGCTGATTATTGTTGTGGTGTATACAATGTAGCGTAAAGTCAATGCATACAGGGGTAAAAAAAAAACGAATCCTGGGGATCACACAGGAGTATGAAAGATGGTAACTGTATAGGCACTCATTGCCACTACAATGGTACTCTTAATTTTCTCTTGCGGCTTGATTTCACATTCTTCAAGATGGCGGCCAAAGATCCTACTGATCTGAGTCCGTTTTCACTGAGCACCAGTTTACCTTTGAGTATGATTCTACACTTTTCCAAGATGGCGGCCTAAGATCCCATTGGATCTGAGTCTGTTTTCACTGATTACTAACTTCACGCGTCTTAAGTTTGTTAAACACGCTAACCCCGCGAACAGCGTTCTCCCCGACCAGCGGCACTGAACGTTCGGAATTCCTGGTTCCTCTAGTAAGTTCGGGGGATTAATCTGTATCATTTTCGGAGAGTGGGTACACGCTTTGACTAATCCATGATATGCTAGGAAAAGGTCCGGTGACCTTAGGATGTGTGTGGATTTACGCAGTCTTAATGAGGCTATCTGGGTCGATGGCTTTCCCCTTCCTCGTATTGAGGATTTGATAGCAAAGGTAGGATCATCTACTTGGTTTTCCAAACTTGATTTAAAGGCGGCTTACCACCAGATTGAATTACATCCTCTCTCACGACACCTCACCGCTTTTGTAACACCAGATGGTGTTTTCCAATTTCGTCGCCTTCCTTTTGGGTTGGCTTCTGCCGCCGCTGTTTTCCAGCGTATCATGTCCGAAATGTTTGAAGAACTCTCTAATGTAGTCGTCTTCCAAGATGATATTCTTATATTTACTCAAACTGAGAGCGAGCATGACAAAGTCATTGACCAAGTTTTTAACATTCTGGAACAAAGAGGTGTAACTCTACAGAAGAGTAAGTGTGTTTTCAAAACCAGAGAAGTAGAATATCTTGGTCATACCATTTCTGAGAGTGGCATCAAGCCCAGATCAGGTCTAGTCAAAAGCATCATCGAAGCTCCTGCTCCTTCCAACAAAGAACAACTTTTGTCCTTTCTTGGTCTTTGTGAGTTTTATTCAAAATTCATGAGAGACTATGCCAAGACCACTGAATGTTTTAGACTTTTACTAAAAAAGGGTGCCACCTTCAGCTGGTCTGATGAGTGTGAAAAGGGCTTTCAGCTCATTAAAGAGCACATTACTAACGCTCCTGCTCTTCAGCCTTTTAATGGTTTAAGGAAAAGCTCAAGAGCAACTGTTAGGCTTAACAAATATCGTGATTATATCTGATTTGCTTTTCCTTGTTGTTTTACTGTGTTTTCAGGACTGTTTTTTTTTCTTTTCTTTTAAAAAGGGGGGAGGTGTGTGGTGATCTGTATTGTTATCATTTCATCACCCTGTGATGTCACCCATTGGATTTCCATGTACTGAAGATTCCTCCCCAGTGTTCCCTGTTTGGCAGTTGCAGCTGCTGTGTCTTCCCCTCAAGCTGGACGGCTCTCTTCTCCTGAATAAATCCCAAACTACAATCTCCTGCCTCCGCCTCATCTTTACAGATTTTCACTGAACTTTGATGCAATAAGGGACACATGCAGCGCTTCAGCATAACATATGCCACAACCGGTGAACTCTTTAATTAACTTTTTCTTGGTGCTTGCTTAAATTCCGTTTTCCCGTTACTCTAGGGTACAACTTGATCGACTTTAACTACCTTATTTAGTTTTATTAATTTACCCGTTCATCACTTCCAGAATTACATCGGACATAGATTCACATTGGGTATTTTACGATAATATGTACATTTATAACATTAACCTTGAATTGCATTTATGTACTCTGATATATCCTTAAATGTGATCGAAATTTTTTAGATTTTTAGAATCCTGTCCCTGATGAAGGCTATTCATTAGCCGAAATGTATTGGACAATGATACTTGGATAATGAGACTTTGGATATAAGGCTGGAAGCCATTGATTGTTTTTTCTGAATTGAGTTGAAAACATGATATTGAAACAAAGATAAGGAATAAAGAAACTTGGAATATGAAAACTTTGGATTTGTTTTGAAAGATTTGCATTACTAAACAGAAACTAACTCCACAACCCAATCATTGGGACTTAGCTGTGACTAGGGGACGTCACCCAATTTAGGGTCACGCTTTTTTCCTTTTTTTACTGTATAGGCAGGGCCATTAATACACAGCATCAATTAGCAAGGAGCCAGAGAGAAAAAAAGCTTAATAAGAAAGAATCGAAAGTGTAGATACAATTTGGAATCAAGGAAACATGCCAAATAAAGAAATTAGGCTTGAGTGAAAATTGCATAATTCTTTTGCAGAAGTTTCAAGGAATTGCCAAACATTATTTAAAGGTATAGGCTATTAAGAAAAATGCTGGCTTCATCAGTTTTCACATTTAAGCCTGAAATGCATTCTTATGTTCCATTTTTGTCTTGCGGACTAATTGTGCACATAGAAGTAACCAAAATCCTGCATGATATAAAATTTCAGACACATGGATACTTCCATGCGCCTGTGATAAAAAAAAATATGCAAACAATGTTTCAATTGGACAATGTGGCATAATACTGTAATCCCAGGCGGGAAACAACCTTTACAATGCAACTTTTACACCGCACTGCCATTACAACAAAACTTTTACCACGCAACATCCATGACAACGGATGCATTTACAACGCAACCATTACACGCATGACACTACAACGCACACCACTACAACGCATGCCATTACAACGCAGTCATTACAACACATACCATTACAACGCATAGCATTACAACACATAGTACCCTATCCAAAACTTACCCTACTGTTGCACCCCCTGGAGTTAGAATAGTAATTTTTACCCCTACACTATCCAACACTTACCCTACTGTTGCACCCCCTGGAGTTAGAATAGTAATTTTTACCACTACACTATCAAATACTTACCCTACTGTTGCAATCCCTGGAGTTAGAATAGTATTTTTAACCCCTACACTATCCAACACTTACCTTACATGCAATGTAATGTTATACGTTGTAATGGTATGCATTGTAAAGGTAGTATGCGTTGTAGTGGAATGCGTTGTAAAGGTAGTTTCAAAGAATTCGTTGTAATGGCATGCGTTGTACTGGTATGCGTTGTAATAGATGTTGCGTTGTAAAAAATGTGTTGTAAAGATAGGCGTTGTAAAAGTATGCGTTGTAACGTCATACATCCATCCCAGGCATAACAACCCTAATAAAAAGAGTTTGAAATGATGCAAGATAAAGCTGGCATCAAAGGAAGTAGGAACCAAGGAAGCAAAGATAGTAAGGCAGCATGATGGCACACAGCAAACTAAGGAAGCATGAAATGTGGGCTAGCACACATGCAAAATTTGAACTAAAAAAGCTGAGATAGTAAAGAAAGCGACATAGACAGTGATAATAGCTTTAAGAAATGTGAAGTTAAAAAATGTAGGGTCGCGTAAATAGCTGTAGGTACAGGAATATAGAAACACTGCTAAACAGTGCTATCGCTGGAAGAAAGGATGCACTGCAAATCAGTGCTACATCAAAAAACGTGGACACAGTGAAGAGTCAGAATGAGGCCTGCAAAACAGTAGAGGTTCAGGAAACAAGCAGTTGCTGAAACATGGTATTAGGAAAGGTCTTGTCAAATAGGAAGAAGGTATCCATGGTAATGCTAGATCAAAGAAACAGGGGTTTTAAAAACCTCACTAATGATCACATGCATCAGGTGTGATCAAGCTAGCAGATGTAAGCCACAGGTGTGGTGATGTTTTGGCAATCAATCATGGCCTGCATCGGTTGAAACAGAGCAGCGAGTACGGGGATTCGAAGAAGTGAATTACTTGAAAGGAAAATCATCTAGGCTTCTAAAAATCTTGGCATTGAAATATATTGCCAGTTAAGTCTTGAATGCCCTTCAGAAACTGGAAATTTGTATTTAGATGTGTCAAAAGGAGCTTTTGTGAAATGTAGTCTTTGGGAGAGCAGGCATCCTGTTTGCACAAACTCTGCCATGGATCCGAAATGAATAGTATGTTCCTAATATTGTCCAGGGGGCTGGAAATAATGACAAGAAACTAGCATAATGTCAAAGAGCCTAGGGGCAGATGTATTAAGCATTTTTGCGTTCGCAAATGGGCAGATTTTACAGAATCTGCCAATTTGCAAATGCAAAAATTGGTTTACCGATGCAGCAAACCTAATTTTGCGATTCAGTAACCTGTTACCGAATTGCACAATGAGTTTGCAATTCGGTATTAGGAAGGGGCGTGTTTAGGGCGTGCCTTACTGATACCAAATCCCATCGTATGTATGAATGTTTTGTGACTGCAATTGCGGACGTAAAACATTTGCATATTGCCACCTTTTTCAAGTAGGTGGTAACCCATTTGCAAATGGGAAGGGGTCCACATGGGACCCCTTCCCCTTTGTGGATGTTTGTAAAACCATTTTTGAGAGCAGGTAGTGGTCCCATGGACCACTTCCTGCTCTTAAAAAATGCAAAGAAAACTTTTCATTTTGTAAAGCATCTCGTTTTCCTTTAAGGAAAATGGTCTGCTTTACAAAAAACATGCTTTATTGAAAAGCAATGACGGACATGGTGGTCTGCTGATCTCAGCAGGCCACCATCCCCGTGAAGTTTTTAATTCCTAGGGGGTCTCAAATTGCAACCTACCTCATTATTATTCACAAGATAGGTCATTTGGGACCCCTCTAGGAATCGCAAAAGGTATACCATACACCTTCATACACTGCATTTTGCGATTTCCTAATTGCAAATCCTTGTGATTCGCAATCAGAGAATCACAAAATGCTATCTACATACATCTGGCCCCTTGTCCAGTGTTGCAAAGTCCCTCAGGTCGGACTGCTACTGGAGGACAAAAGACTAGAGGTAGCAAATTGTGAGAGTGTTGCAGATCGCAGGCCACGATTGACGTTACTGGATATTTTCCCAGTAGGTTGGAGCGTCTGGGCTGGTTTCACTCTTAGTGACAAGCAGTTTTGTAGCTGTAGGCCGGGCACGATGCATTTCCAGCCTACAGTGCTTCATCACTTTAAATATAATGCAAATCAAATTGTTTAAAGTGTAGCTACAAAACCATTTGATTTTGCACTTGGGTGGGCACTGTTGCACGCTTACCCTCCACGAACAGCGCTGACCTTCAGGCCTTTAGAGGAAGAGAAGAGTGGGCTCTGCTGTTGCTTGGCTCAGAGACTCCAGTACATATATGTTAAAGACTCTTCAAAATTCAGAACAAAAAGAGTATTTCTTTATGCTTACAAAGCATTTCAGTTTAGTACATTAAATAATGTAATTGCAGTCAGTGGCAATTGTTACAAGTGAAAGAATATAATCATGAAAAAAAAAATATGCATACTGTCACCACTACTGCCCTGATGACGACACTATTAGTGAACCAAGAGGAAAGTAAGCTTGTCTTTTTGCCCCTATACATGGCCTAGGGTGTTACTATATATGGTGTTAGATTATAGTATTTTGCTTTTGTGCCCAGGACATGCATAACAGATGCGTGCAAGGTGGTCTCATGTGATGACGAAGAAGGCATTGTGAAAACTAAAATCTTCTAGGACCAGACACTATGTTCAAATGAAAGATGGAATTAAGGCATGGTTTTCTAATGTCATTTTGTGTCTTTTGGCCACTCTATGGTTATCACTTTCACTCCCCTTTTAGATCAAGGTAAAATGTTTGTGTTTAATTCTTTGAGCCACTAAGTCAGTGCACTGTGCTAAATACATCCGGGCAATGCACTTTTCCCAGGGACTGGTGGTGGTAGTGTTTGGGGCAGGTGGGATTTCAATGCAAAATTTAAAATGAAAACCAGAGCACCTACTCTAGTTCAGTGTATTGAGAGCATATAAAAGTCTTTAATAATTCGAATCCATTATTGAATTATTTCATACACCGACTCTTCACCATCCAACCATTCATTCATTGAGCCAAGCAGCCTGTCGCCAATCTCCATCAAAAAGACGCACAAATGATCGATGGAATGCAAAACAAATCAAAACATTCTCCCCAGTAAAGAGATCTGGGTTAAATCCATCATTCTTTTGCTCACCATGCCACCCCAGTTTAGACCTTGCCATATGCAAATCAGCCTTGACCTTGTGCCTCATGGGAACAGTTCAGCCTGAACTGCCAAGCCAGCTCCTCCCTGGACTGGAAACAAGCATCCTAGGACACGTTTTGGGTTTTCACCTCTCATCAGCCAGGATAGCTTGAATCCAGTGGCACAGTGAGCCTGGGACCCACTTCTGGGCATACCCGGCGCACTTAGGGCGAGAAAGCAAAAGACACGCAATTGATGGACGGACTGCAGAACAAATCAAAACATTCACCCCTAGTCAAGAGATCTGGGTTAAATTCATCATTCTTTTGCTCACCATGCCACCCCAATCTCCATCCATCCATTTAATGATTAGGTAATATTCCACAATGTCATATTGTTGTAAACTCACCATATTGGAAAATGGTTTCAAAATGTTTTGGGGGGAGAACAACAAAAAACCTCCCTTGCAGTGGTCAGGCTCAGTAGCTACATGCAGTATGGGAACTGGTCTGACACCATATAACTGAAATGCTTGAGACTCCCTATCTGGCCCTAACATTAAGAGAGTAGCTGAGAGGGTTCATCTCACCTTGCGAAGTTCATACCACACAGGAGCTCGAGCAGTTTTTTAAAACAGAGTATTCTTTAAAAAAGTTTTGTTACGGAGCAAAAAGCAACGACATATTTTCTGCCCAAAACAGGCTCGTTTTCAGGTAACCTAATTAAAGCAACGTATTGCTATACACTAGTTTGCTCTAATTTGTGTCAAGAGGGCATTCCACGGGTGGTATGTGGGTATTCCCATGCAACAACATTTCATAAAACCCCTATCAATTAACTTTGGTAGACGGGGATTTGCACGAAAATGTATGCTTACTCAGCCCAGGTGTAAAACTTATTTTCTCAAATCTTTGCCAACTTTGCATGTGAGTTGCCCTGTACAGCATGCATATACTAAGTGGGAAAAGTATTCAACTATATTAAACTATATCGAAGCATAGAATTTTGTAGAGGATGTGGAGCCCTTCCAATAAAAAAAAATATCTATGCTTGACTTCACACACTCGTTTTCACCTTAGTGCTGTGGTGCAAAGCAGTCTTAAGTGAGCCAGTTCAGTTGAAAAATCAGCGTCATATTTGAGTAGATATGGTACTGTTCTGTTCTCCGTCTTTCACACAATGCAACACTACAATATGCCGGTATTTACCCACAGTTTATCAAATGTCTTAGACGCAATGAGAAGCTGTGAAGAGGTATGAATCTTTCACCTCAGCAGCATTAAAATCATCTGAGCACTTGCTTTCATGAAAAGAAAAAAAATACATCTGCCTAATTCCTTTCAAAAGTGTTTGAAGAGCAAATTTCACACCATGCATCTTGGCAGAAAACATGATTAAATAAGCAATCTGAAGAGCTGACAAACTGATGAAAAGGAAAGGATAATTACTGAAAAAGAGGTGCGACTTTTATAAGACCAAAACACTCTGGGGAGGCGCCCAATAAGCTGCTTCCCGAATTGAAACGTTACTTTCATTGTATATATTCGGCACCTGACCACATCTGGCTTACTAACTATTAAAAAGTTATTGATTTTGGCATAAGATATATGTTTTGGTGTATTTGCAACTTTTTTAAGTGACTAAGTTGAATTTTCCAAATAGACAGTATAGAAGCTCAGCAAATCAAATGAATAAGGAAATATGCTAATGAGGAAAAGGCCCATCTGTTCCACTGGGATTTAAGAAGTCAAGGGGACTGCTATCTTTAAGATAAGGCGTGCACATCTTAAAGTCTGACAAGAAAAGGTATCTGTGGTTGGGGGGGATTCCGCTCTACCAGATTACAAGTTGCCTGGACTTACTTCCCCCCACAATTCCTGAGTATGGAACATCAGATGCAGTTTCATGGGGTGCGGATAATGTGCATAGCAAAACCGCTGTCAGAACAGCCCAGCCCCTGCCCAGTGCCACCCAGCACCATGAGGGGTTGAGGATCCACATGCTTACATTTGTCCAGCAATATCAGTACACGTGTTAGTCCTCATTCTGAGCCAAAGAACTCATGATCACTGGGGTTTGGGGTTGGGGTGGATTTTAGCTTGAATCGGTAGATCTAGACCTGACATTTCTCCATCCTAATCCTAGGCACCTCTTATTCTAGCCCTTAATTTGTAATCTTTAAGATTTTTGAGAAGGAAGTCAGATTGAGGAAGTAATGTTCTATGCTTCCTATTGGTTCTGCAAGGGCATGTTGTTTTTCCTGCGAAAGGGGTAAAAGGATGCACCAAAATAACATAGGGGCATATTATCAAGCCTGTGCGCTAAAATTATCGCCGCTTTATCGTCCGAAAACGGCCGATAAAGCGGCGATAATGGGCTTGATAATATGCTCTG
Organism: Lissotriton vulgaris; assembly: GCF_964263255.1. Lineage (NCBI taxonomy): Eukaryota > Metazoa > Chordata > Amphibia > Caudata > Salamandridae > Lissotriton > Lissotriton vulgaris. Next base: position 446,306,802 of record NC_141699.1, read on the forward strand.
TGGAATTCCAATCGAAGCACATGTTAGATGTGAAGACATCTAACATGGGCTTCGATTGGAATTCCACAGAGCATATTATCAAGCCCATTATCGCCGCTTTATCGGCCGTTTTCGGCCGATAAAGCGGCGATAATTTTAGCGCACAGGCTTGATAATATGCCCCTATGTTATTTTGGTACATGTTAGATGTGAAGACATCTAACATGGGCTTCGATTGGAATTCCACAGAGCATATTATCAAGCCCATTATCGCCGCTTTATCGGCCGTTTTCGGCCGATAAAGCGGCGATAATTTTAGCGCACAGGCTTGATAATATGCCCCATAGTTTCTTTGGCTAAAGACCATTTCTGGAATAATGATTCGGCGACCCCAATAGACGTGTGGTTACAGAGTGACTTCCTCAGGAAAAAAATTATGCTGCCCAACATCTTTGAATTTTTTCGTAAATAATTATAAAATGACAGATAGCCTTCAGTCACTGGTGTAGATGGACAAGTAGAAATGTGTGAACATTAAAGATCTTACCGTTTTTTTGGAGCTTTTGAGTCTGTTTTTGAGCATTTGATGTGATTTGCCACAGAACACATCATCATGAAACAGTTCGAAAACATTCACGCCAAATTTCACCAAGTTTATTGTGCAATCGAAAAGACTCTTAAATCAAAAGTGAATTTTAAAGTAAAGGCAAACGGGTCCTTCTTTTCCAAAGCAAAAATATTCAAATACGGTTCTGTTTTAGATATAACTAATTTCAATAACAAAGGGATAAACACGTACTGCTAATTGATTGATAGCTATTGTTGCATTGACACCTTAAGGGAATGCCCCTACATTTTAGACTTCATGTGTGATGTAGAACTTATATTTTCAGTCGATATACATATCCGCAGACAGTCAGATAGGGTGAGTGGGGGGAGGATGAATGGATGGTTGGATGGATATGTCCTTTAGGAAGCTCACCTAACATTTGAGTTTGCTAACAGCAAGAACAATGTAAACATCTCGATCTTTAGCTGCTGTCCTTTACTACACAGCAAACATATATTCTTAGTTACAGCAGTGAATGAATTCCTGGGTGTTTCTGTGCTGCACTATGAACTGAGACTTCCCACTGAGTACCTCCTGACGCCATTCATTTGGCTCAGAAGAGTTTAGGGAATAACTGGTATCAGATTCACAGGATAATCTGGCCACAGTTGAATTACGACAGAGGCTGTATATAACTTTCTTAAACCAATTTGGTCTCTGTGAATTCATAAGGCTAATCATATAGAATACACAGAAGCAATATGTCACTTGGTGGAGTCCAGACCATCAGATTGTGCGGCAGTGCCCTTCTGCCAATACTTACCTTGAAAGGTAGAAATGCCTTCAGCCAGATTCTGTTTTATAGGTGAAGGTCACTGAGATCCTGCAGCAGGAAGTTGTTCTTTGCGAATGTAGCATTTTTCCAGCAGAAAAAAAAAATAGCAGTAGTCCCCTGCGTCCAAACGGCAGAAAGCAGACCTAATTTGAGGGTTTACTACCAATGTCTTACTCAGAATGGCCAGTAGGTGCCACTGCTCAACCGGAAACTGTTTAATTGCTCCAAACCTCCTCCAGCAGGAGCAGCATAGGGCATCCTTACATAACTCTAGCCAAGATTGAGACCTGCTGCTGCACTGATTGTATTTGCTTTAGTTGTCATCATAAAGTGCAGCACAACAAAGCCAGGCACGGTACTCTGATGTCAAAATTCACACGTTTAATTGTTCAACCATCCCGAAATCATATTGTCCGATTTTGTTTTGTTAAGCCTGTGCCCTTAATCTTCATTCACATCAGGGCTTTAAGTGGGCTGATTCCCTCCGGGTCTCAGAAACAGAAGCAAATCAAAACTGACTGTGAAACAGGTCCCTTTAAGGGCTCTTTTTTGATGTCCTTTACAGAGAAACACTGATTGATTTCTCAACAATGCTATCACATAATGACTGTAAAAACCATTACAGGTAATCCATGTCTGTGAAGTAGCTCCTGTTTAGATTTCACGTGTTTTTTATTTACTTTCCCAATAGTTGTTACTTTTTCATGCACCTTATTAATCTTGCATTGTGTGTATACTGAACCAGGTCACCTGTAGGATATTCATAGTGCATATCAGTGACTCACAAAAGTGTTCAGAATTCCTGTCCAGTTAATCCTTTGTCAAACTGCATAGCAATGGTGACATGTTTCACTTGTAATTGTGAGTATATACAAAAGTGTGTGAAGGAGGTACAAAGCTGTTGAAATATTTATTGAGAGTGTGAAAGTAAAATAAAGTACTTACGGGTGAATGTGTGGGGGGTTGGAAAGTGAAGGAGATGCTGGGAAGCATGTGCAGATGGAGAGAGTGAAAAGAGGGTGTGGAAGAAGAAACAGATGAGATGTCAAATTTGTACATGGAAGATTTCAGAAAGATGTAGGGGGGAAGGGAGTGGCTCACATAGAGGCTGCAGCAGAAAGTGATGGAAAAGGGAGAACAGAATTTATCATAAAACTCTAAAGACCTCAATCTCGTCCACAGATGTCAGTAATGCTCAGAGTCTCATATTTTCAGGATTGAAAAATGTTAGATTCTAATTTCTCGCAACAATATCATTGTTACTGTTTTAATTGATACTAATAGCAACACTGGCAAAGCAAGCTAGTCTGGTTTGTTCTAGGTGCATTTTCACTATTGGGTCATGTACCTGACTGCATAACAGAAATCTCTCAGAAAAAGCAGTTAAATATAAGTCAGGTGACTCTGTGTGAAGCATGGAATTGTAGTTTACGCGTTTAAAACACACCCTTAGCAACGTAGGCCATACCTCCTGGAAAGGATTCATAGTTACACTTCTCTGCACCTGTCCCTTATACAGACTCAAATCGGAGTTGACTGCGCACAAGATTATAACTGTAATATTTTCAAATGGGCTAACGAGTGCCACGGAGGTCTCACTCTCTCAACCATGGAGTGTGGAAGTCGTAAATAACCATTGATGCGTCCTCTAACCATAGAGAACGTCCCTCTGGGTGCCTACGCGACTAAAACCGCTGTGCCCAGAGGGACGTTCTCTAAGGTTAGAGGACGCATAACTGGCCTTTTACAGACTCCTCACATTTTTCATCCTACTTAAAGCCATGGTCCACACAGGTCCTGCTCAGCTTCAGGCTGTTTTTTCCTGGGATCCACTTCAAGTGCTGCCATTAATCTCGTGTGCCCACTTCAGGTGCGCAACACCCATAGGACTCAAAGGGCTTCGCCCCCACCCCAGTCGTGTGTGTCAGCCCAGGCTGAGACAGCTTCCCGGGCACACACAGAGACTGTTTTTGAGCTTATCACAGCCTCACCCGAGTAATTCACAGGTCTTTAAAAGTCCATATACGTGTTAATGAGGCTTTGTTATTTTTCCACCTCTTCATTTCCACTCTGTCTAATGCTGGAAGAATTAGCCCCCCTGCCCTGACATTTTAAGTCTCTCCAATGTGCCCCCCGCCCCCCCGAAATGTAGATCGAGTTGTGCCTCTGACCCACGTTCCTTATGTTACTCTCTAATACACTGACCCAATGAATCGCGAATTGGCATTGAAAGTAAAGTTTTCGAGTTATACATTTGTATTTACATAATTTGTATGAAAACCTGTTGTTTAATACATTTTTAAGGAAAAGGTGACATCTTGTCATATCGAGTTAAAAAGCAAAAGTCAGCCAGGGTCGGACTGGCCTATACGGCGAACAGGCAGTGCCTAAATTCACCAAGTATCTAATAGGCTGGTCTTACAAATCCGGTTGTGGGGTGTTTTTTGGGTGGTTTCTGGGCCCGTTTTATTGTCTACTGGGCCTGTTTTTACCGTTGATTTCCTTGATACTGTAGCAGACATTGCTTGCAGCCAGGTTAAATCCCTGCACAATTCCATTCCTTGCAAAACACTGATATAATGTATAGTTAAATATTCAAACCTGCCCAATTTGCAAACATGGGCCACTTGTTTTAGCTTTCTAATTATTTAATAATGGGGGACATTTTTTTTTTGTAGAAAAAAACTATTTTCTGTCACACTCCGACCCAGAAGAGAGACACATTTTAGGTTCTGATTGCACGTTCATCTGCTACGTAAATTCTATCTACTTCCCTGAATGACGTGCGTGGAACGTGCACTAAAAATCCACGCTTACAAGTACACACCCCCACGCTGCCACACTATCGGTTTTAAATTATCAGTAGATAGACTTAAGCGTCCAAACTTTAATTACAGCTGAAACCAAAAAAAAGGAAAACTTAAAAAATGCATCTTGTTGCAGAACATTTAATGTGAATGCGCAAATCCACGCCGGCGGGGAAATTATGTGGTATTAAGAATGAGGTGATTGCGCGGTAATATGAGCGCCTGAAGATTATCGGAGAATAATGGCGGCCACGCAGGCGAGAGTCTATTGGTTTCACACAGCAGCAAGCCGTTCCCATTCCACAGGATGCATTTGTTGGTGACAGATTGCTGGTTCGGCGCTTTCCAATCAAGTTTATTTCCCTCTGTCTCGTTTAGAGTTGAACAGCTTGACCCCGTGATGGCTCAGCTCCCGTTCCTATAGCATCTACCCCAAATGAAGGTGCTCCGAGCATGGAAGGCGCAAGCGTGAAAAGTCACATTTTTAATTTGACTGGGTAATGTCGAGCAAGCAGAGAGGGCTGTGGATAGTTGCTTTGTCTGCAGGAATGGCTCTCCATTCTACCTTTGTGTTCCATAAAGAAAAAGTAAATTATGCTGAATGAATGCCCGTGAAAGCGTGATCTTTCTGTTTGCTGCGAGTCAGCACGGGGGGCGGGGGGGGGGGGGGGGGGGGGGGGGAGTGCGGTTTGTAAGGAGGTTGTGCGCTCCAGATGACGACTGGAAGACAGGAGGCGTTGAGTGGCAGCGCGTGCCACTCACAGGCTGTTTATGCTGAGTCCTACACAAAGGGACCCATGAGCTTTTCCTGATTGGAGTTTAAGTGCGCCTTGCAGTCAGTATATATTACCTGAGGCAAACATCCTATTTGTGTTATTGTATTATTGTGCGTCTTCTAAGTGCTCACGTTGCTTCAGTCGGTAGTTAAAAGATACTGCAGCGAATAGTTTATGAAGCCTCGGTTGGCCACTTAAGGCTTTAAGTGGGGAGGCCTGAGCACCAACAGTAATTAAGAAAGGTGATTGGGCTCTATAGTTAGTCCCTTAATTTACCAAGCAGGAAGAAGGAAACTCTGGGGCATATGTACAAGCCCCTATCGCCATGGGAACCTCACTTAACGCTGCCTTGTACATAAGGCACCCTTTTACGCCATATTTTAGCGTAAAAGGGGCGTGTAGTGGGTGCTGTGGTGAGCGTTCCACCGCAACACCCATTGTATTTGACGCTGCCCCCTATATGTACAAGGGTGGCGTACATGGGAGGCAGGGCCAAAATTAGGACCAGGAAAATCCTGGTCTTAAATTAACGAAACGAGGAGAAATGCATTTCTTCTCCTCGTTTTTGCTTTTCCCATGTTTAGAAAGAGCAAAATGGCATGGTTTGTTTATGTACAGAAAGGTGCTCCTTCCTGTACACAAACCAACCTTTTTTTAAAAAGTGCCATTTTGTAACTTACATGCGTGCTGCATGAAGCAGCACACATGAAAGTTACGAAATGGCATTTTAGGATTGTTTATGTGCAGGAAGGGACACCTTTCCTACACATAACCAATCCTCCCCCGCACAGACACCATTGAACTCTGGTGCAAGGGTGTCTGCGCTGGTGCTAAGTTGTTAAACTTAGCACCATCGCAGGGGGAAACGCAAGGCTGCACCACAGCCTTGTAAATAAGGTGCAGTTTTGCTTTTCCGAAGTGGCTGAGCGTGTCGTTGAGCCCAGGAGGCTAAAGACACGCTCTGCCACTTCATTGTACATATCCCCCCCCTCTGTCTGTCAGATCAGCAACATCAGGTTCGATAGGCGGAGGAGTAACGGAAATCAATGCCATTTTTTTGATTACATGTTTTTTCTCAGATTCTCTGCAGTAGGACTGTGGCCAAGTTTCAAAAGGAAATAGCAAAAATTGAATATTTCTCATATGGGAGAAGGACACGTTTCCTTTCTGATCACTGATTGAGTGTTCTTTCAGCCTTTTGTTCATATTCTGGTCTGTGCCCTCGTGTCCTTGCACATCTCAGGCAACAAGCTGGCTAGGATTCTAGATTGACATAATGAAGGCCATGCCTTTTACTTATATTGGCATTAATCTTTGCAAAATACAGTTGGCCATGCCTCTCATGCCTCTTTGCCAATGCCTCTTAGAGAGACCCCACAGTTTTGTATCCAACTTAATGTCCTGCTTATAGTGCTGTTGTAATTTCCTTACCGTTATTGCAGATTTTAATTTATGCTTCTGCAGATGATCGTTCAAGGCAGTGCAGTTGATTGTTCGCAATGCTGGCTGTTCATTCTGTTGCGTTTGTTTCATCATGACGCTGTGTTTAGCCGCATCGCTGCGGCGGCTTTTCCCGCTGTGTGCGGCAATTTTCAAAAAGCCTCGTTACATGACGAGCTCAGCTCGTCATCAGCACACGACCGCCGTAGCTGATGACGAGCTGAGCTCGTCATCAGCATCGAAGAGGTTAAGGGTTCCTAGTGTTGTAGTTGATCATGGATATGCCACAGTTAGTTGTTCAAGGCATTTCAGTTCTTCTGCAGTTGCCTCTTCATCTTTTGAGTTGTTTGTGCCATGGCACTGTAGATAGTCATGTGCAATGTTACCATTGGCCTTTCAATGATGATATGGTTAGTCGCTCCTAGTGCAGTAGTTTGTTGTATATGCTGCTGTGGCCATGCCATAAACATACAACACAGAGAGCATGTCATTTGGTTATGCATTATGTTAACTAGGCCAGTGACAATCTGCGCACATTCAATGGCTTATAACTATTCATTGTGCACAACTTGCACTGGGAATCGCAGTGGCCCATACCACATCTGCCTGGTGGTAAATAAAAGTGTGGAAAGAATATCAAGAAAACTAAATATTTTACAAATTGCCTAATTTAGAGTTGGAGGGCGGGTCACTCTGTAGCCATCCTGTGGATGCCCTCTGCGCTTTATTTCAAGTGTCATACGACATTAGAAGGAACTTGTAATAAGGTGGACAGGACAGCCACTGCTGTGTTTGTGAAAGAGTAACACGTCTAACACACTCAATTAGACCCAAGGTTTCTATGACCTACTTTTTGGTAATGTGAAACGAGGCTGAAGGATTACTCTAAAGAAAGGTTTGTGTAGAAGTGTGCAGAGAGGAGACAATTCAAATGACTGCACAGTTAAATGGTAGAGAATGTAACGTACATATCAATTTATTAAAAGTAATTGTGCATTTCTTCAGTAATTCCATTGAAAATATCTAAATGTGATAAGCAGAAAGAGGGAAAGGGCACTTTAGGATAAGTATCCCTTCGCCCATGTGTCTTCAAATGAATTAAACATGAATGAGATACATTCAAATCATTATTAGAAAGAAACCTCTTCGAGGTAACAATTTCATAACTACTCACTATATAGTTACCACTACAAGCAGAAGAAAGAAAATCAACACTGGAAAAGTATTCTATGGAGAGAACACACAACATTGGCCCATGAACCTCAACAACTGCATAAACTTCTACAAACCTATGAGACCCCCACTCAGTTAGACTCGTACTTGCGCACACCTAACCCATACACAAAACAGGATTCTATGGTCATGCATTCTCTTTCCTCATTACTAATGCCTGGAACAACCAGCCCCTGCACATTAGAGCCTAGTCCTCAGCTCTTGAATTCCAGAACCTGAAGACCTGGTTCTTCACCTAACCCTGGTTCAGCCCGCACAAGTCCTGCTTCAGTGCCAGGATACCATCCTGGAGGAGTTGTACCCTATGCAAATACACTTAATATAACATAACATCACATCTAAAGTGTCAGCTAAAAGGCAACAGTGCAGAACATAATACACTACAGGACCTTAGACTGCTCACTGTAGGGCTCTCAGGCACAGACAGTTTACTTACTGTCTGAATGCATAGTATCTTTAGTGACGATGCATACCTTCATGTAAGCCATGGCTTCAAGGCAACACGGTAGTATTCCACAAAAGAACCCTTCCCCAGTTTAGTAACTGTTCTGTGTTGAGGTGAGTTGTTGCATAAGTCAACGTTTAGTGTTCATTATCCTGGCTTCAGCTTTGCCTTTACCAGCTGCACAGAACTGACTGGTCTAGAGGATAACACACAAGTTCCTCATCCTTCTTGCTCACAATCTTTGTGAAGGGAGACAGGCCTAGGTCAGGCCATTCAGCGTTCAGGGGTATCCAGCTATAGTGACTCAGACCTCTAAAGTGGTGGCAACCGTGGTCCGTGCAGGTAACCGCAGTGGGGCGGGGTTAGGGGGTATTTCGAGGGACGATGCAGAGAGTAAATTAATTATTTATTTAATTTTCTCTCTGCATCATCCCTCGAAACACTCCCTTACCTGGCCCCACTGCCCCACCGCTGTGGGTCATGTCCCTCTCGTGGCAATGGGCTTGAGGCCAGGACAGGAGAGACACAAGACACAAAGGAAGGAAAGACCAAAGGTGTAAGCTACAGGCAGCTATAAACCCCTTCTTTACAGTCTCTGCTCTGGCGAGGAACTGAGATTAAAAGACGTCTGAGTGAAAATAAATTGAAAAAAATACGATTACAAGCATTCTTGGAATTGAAGAATTGATTGTCGTGGTGCAAGTTCCCAAAAAATTAACACTTGAAAATATGTAAAAATGAATTGCATATTTTCAAATTTCAATGAAAATTACACATATAATTTGGATAAGAATCAAAGCACTTGTTTAAAATAATGTATGCATGTAATCCTTTAGTTTAAAAAGTTTACTTTTCCAAATCCATCCAACTGGAGAGAATTATTATTTTTTTTAATGCATTTATCAAAGAAGAAGAGCTGAAGAGCTGTGTGCAGAGCGCTATGTTTTCTGTGTGAGGGGTGGGTCTGCCTGCATTTACCGCTTCTGTCTGTGGTAGAGGAACAGGACTGACTTTTTTTGCCCTCCTGTGGTATCCTGCTTGCGAAGAATCTCAAAGTGCTGGTGGGTGCTTGCCTCCTGTTGGAAGTCTTAGGGAGACAAAAGACTTCCACGGATCCTTGCTGGATCACAATAACCTGCCTTAAAGGAGAACTGAAGAGCTGTGTGAGGAGCGCTGCCCCTGCTGTGCGAGGGGTGGGTTGGCCTGCAGTTGCTGCTCCTGCAAGGGAAGGACTGGACTGTTCTTCACCTTTGTTCTACAGTGAAAGCGCATGAGGAGCACTTTGGGTTGCAGCCCAGCACATAGAGAAAGCTGTTTTGAAATACTAGAGCTTGGTTACCATAGCTCGTGCAACGCTGCACTTTCCTCGTGTTTTTGAGGTAAGGAGGAAAGAGCTGGTAGAGAACGAAGCACTCTCCCTCTCCCTGACAGCCAGTTTATGGAGGGTACCTGCATGGGACTGCCAGCTGACACTACGTAATGAGTGCCGCTTTTTTGATCTTTAAATACCCTGTAAGCGGTGTGTGATGTTGCAGAATCAAGGCAGATCAGCCCTCCGAATGCTCGGTCTGACTGGACTGCCCCTGTGCTAAGTGTGTACTAAATGGAGCCTGTGAGTCACATTGCCTTAGCAACCGCAGCTTCTCCGCAGGAGGTGGGGGCCTAAGAAGTTGCATCTGGGGCTGGGTCGATAAAGATCGTTAGCCCAGATCTCTGACCCTGGCAGCCCGCCTTGTACAAGAAGGGCCTACTGGAGCCTTCCTCTTTTGCATACCGCTTCGGGAGTCCCAGTTGACAGGAGGATCGCTGCCCGAAACCTTTTGCATTGTGGGTAACTACACTGCCCTTCATGTGTGGCCCGGCTAGCAGACTCCGCAGATGGAGACCCAGCATGGTCTCCCCATTGGTTTTACCTTTGGGGACCTTCTGATTGATGATTGCGGGGACCATCATCAACGGATGTAAACTGGTTTGCAGACTGAGGTGTCCGATGACCACAGGAGTCAACAGATTAACTGCAATAAGCGCACAGGAGCGATCATGCCCCGCAGTTGGCCCAGAATAACTGTATCACCTGTGGGAGAAGTGCAAAAGCACTGTGGCTTCGTGCTCAGGGTAGGCATTAATTGTTGATTCATGATATCTGGAAATTCATGTACAATGACATTTGGTAATTTTAGTATTCTATTCTAATCAGCCTGCATTTTATGTCCTGAAGTTATGATAAATCTCATTTTAATCCTTGTGAAAACTGAATAGCAAATATCATTTTCAGAAACTGGATGTTATGTACAGTGATGGTGTAAGGTATTGTTGTCATGATGTTTTCATGACGTGTGCAAACTATGGGTATTTATTGCACTACTAATGATGTTATGACCATTGCCTAGCGGCAAAGTGATTTATGGTTCATGTGGTTGTGATCTTTGTGTTTTATGTTCAATATATGATATATTATTATATAACCTGGTGTGAATCTCTTTTATGGTGTATTTAGTATGTCACTGGTGTGTGCGTGTGTTGTGCAAACACTTTACACATTGCCTCTGGGAAACGCCTGACTGCTCTGCCAAGTTACCAATGGTTTGTATCTCCTTTACCCTGACTATAGTGGTGTGTTCTGCCTTGTTTAGGTGCATAACCTAGCCATCCAGAAACCCCATTTCTAAAATCACCATATTTTAGCATAAAATGCATCCATGCATCCTTTTTGGACATATGAGTTTCATGCTAAGAAACAAAATAGCACATAAAACCAAGTGTTGCAAACAACAGGCACTTGCATTCTTGTTGGTTTTGTTGTTTCCATGCTGCAGCAGCATAAATACACCATGTGATGGAATTTTTAGAAATTTTGAGTGACACGCATGAAGTGAAATTCACAAAATTACACATGATTGGTTTTGTTATTTCCAAGCAGGCAAAAGGGATTCCCCACCTTCTCCAGATGAAAGTTAGGATGCAATTGTTACTGCAAAGTAGTGATGAATTCTGTGATATTCCGGATAAAGCAGTGTTGGGTTCAGAAATGCAATATAGAAACAGGATATGATGTTGCACTCGACACCCTCGCTTGGGTGTCTTGGAATAAAATTCTGTCCATTAATCCTCCCGTGCTTGGAACACAGTTTTATACACAAATAACCTCTACAAGATACACTCACACATACATCCTTCTGCGCATGGCACATGCTTTTACACACAAACAGCCTCCGCAAGCATAAAAACACACAGATTTCACAGGCCACTTTTTTGTCGCCAAAACTTTTAGCCTCTATTACACAATTATCAGAAAAGTTAGCAAATATGGGCTGGATTGGTTTATGTTTTGGGTAGAGCTAAGTTGTAGACAGGGTCGGATTGGTAAGGTGGGCACTCAGGCAATGGCTGAGGGGCCGGTATCGAAGTACCAGCTGTGAGCTGCTTTTTTGGCAGCCTAGGGGGCCAATTTGGGCAGTATCTGCCTTCTTCGGACGCCGCCAGTGGCCCAGTGGGTGCCTGAGTAGCGTTTCTGGAGGCAGATGGGAGTCCATTACCTCCCTTTTATCAATGGGCAGAGGTGTCACTCCCTTTCTCTCGCTGGGCCTGAGCTGAAGTGGCCTCACTTATTTTCAGGTGTTTATAAAACTTCGCCGAAACAATGTTTTGCGGATAGGCAATATGCAAATGTGGGCCACTTTTTTTTAGGGTGCCCAGGCCGATTTATAATCCCAATCCTACCCTGGTTGTAGATGAGCCGTAGAACGTACTTAACGATTTAATGGTAAAAATAATGGGCCTCATTTATGAGGCCTTGCGTCAGTTTTGCGCTTCTGATGAGTCACTTTTTGTGATGCATTGGAGGTGTAAAACATGCCTCCTGTTGCAGACTATTTACAAAGTGTCGCATCTAAGCAGATGCGTTACTTTGTAAACCCCTGCGTTACATTATACCTGCGTCAGGTATAATGTATGCTGGGGGGCGTTCCCCCCAAAAAGCCTCGTAGAAGTGATGCAGTGAAATCGATGAGATTTCACTACGTCACTTCTAGGATGCTGTTGCATCAACATTTTGCGCCTACCTTACAGCAGGCATAAGACTGACGCAGGCCCTTTCACATGGGGCTTGCCCCATGTAAAATGACACATTGCTGGAGTTGCGTCACTTTTGTGACAAACTCCAGCAATGCGTCACTTTTGCGCCATACAGATGCGTCAGAAATACTGACGTATCTGTAGCTCCTTGCAACATGATGCGTCATACAGAAAATATGACACATCAATCATCTCGCAAGGAGAGTGCACTGAGAAGTGACGCATCGCTGCTTTCACGCAGCGATGCGTCACTTCTCATAAATAAAAAACCCACCTATTTAGCAGCAGGACATAAGACGTCCCTTGTTCGCCCTTCTTTGCCTTTCCCACCGCGCCAGGATACTCCCAAGTAACAGTGCGCGTTACAAAACAATTTATACATACATAAATGAGGCCCAATGTTTTCAAAAGATGAAAAGAGGGAGAGATGAATGAATGGATGGACCTACTTAGAATACAGCTGTGCAGAAAAGAACTCAAAACCATTCATGTGCGCGTGTACATGTTCATAATTTCTGCTGCTTCAAGATCAAAATCCTCCATTCCTGAGCTATCAGTTGGTAGGTTGACTGCTCTTTGGGATCTGAATAAGGGATCTCGGGAGTGAAAATATCGCAGGGTCTGTGACTTTAACATTCATGTAAACATGACGCGATGAGGTCAAAATAATTCCTCACACGTGGCTAACTCTGCTCAGAGCCCTTTCAGAGAAATCCTACCTTCCGAATGCTCCAAGCTCCTTAGTGTCGATGAAATCTCGGCGCTTTATCACTGTACTATGCCAGACTGGACTTGAAGCATTGTCAGGGCATAGAGGGGTGCACCCTTAGATGAGACCTTGCACAGCCGCTGTCCCAGCTCCGGTGCACACGCCATGTGATTCTGGGCAGATGGCTGCACCTGCCAGTGTTTCATTAAATCTTGCTTCGGTTCACAAATAACCGTTATTTGTATTTGTGGGTTGGCTGGTGGCCACTTGAGAGAGCTTGTTACATTGATTCATGCGACCATGCACTCCGCTCTGATGAAGGGCCTCGTGCCAGGAGCTGGCGAGTCCGCTCCCGCCTGCCGCCACGGGCTTTTCTTGCTGACTGCGCCACTTCTGTCAGCCAAGGCAAGTGAAGGTCACGGCGAAAATCGCCGCTCCTACCCCCGAGTGAGCATGTGTCGCTTTGAAAAGCAGAAATCTGAATTCGAAAAGGCACCCGATGGCGAAATGTCTTTCTCTCCCATTTCAAGTTTACAACAGCACCCTCAGTGCCGTGTTCTGCCGCTGTGAGTCAAAGTCTGTGCACATTAAGGGGTGCGATACGGAAACCTGTTTGCCACCCTCAGAGCACAGGAACAAAACCCGTGTCCTTACCTTTCATCCTTCTGAGGTCAACGAAAAAGTATCAAAGTAAAAAGTTAATAATCTTACATTAACAGATCTACAGATTTCCAGGACTCAAATTAAAAGGAACGAATGCATGAACACATACATTTCCATATGCCTCATCATTACGCTTAAGTCTTTAATTACACAGCGAAGATAACTCCTGCTCCTCCCCTGCGTAGCTTTGCATGAGCAGTCAGGCTTATCTCAGAGGCAATGTGTAAATCATTTGTACCAACACACACTGTAACATAGTGAAAACACTACAAAAGTACACCACACCATTTTAGAAAAATCACCAATTTTATCTGAATAAAGCAAGACCAAAAACTCATCATACATGAGCAAAGATATCACTTTTAAAAGGTTCAAAATAGTTCAGACCATAGGAAACTACCGTTGTGTAATTTTTTTCACAAAGTACTTGGGATGCGTCAAAATCACAATGACGAAAACAGGCACAGTGGTGGTGAGGCCCAGGAAAGCAAGCGATGTGTCGGTTCCTTACTCCCAGGGGAGCTGGTGCGTCAGCTCCTTACTGCCAAGGGAGGTGATGCATCAGTTCCTTATTGAAGCACAGTGGAGGTGATGCGTCAGTTCCTTACTGTCAGGAGAGGTGATACGTTGGTTCTTTACTATGAGGGGAGGTGATGCGTCGATCTCTGGACAAGATGCATTAGTTCTTTACTGCGGAGCAATGTCGATGAAGAACTTGTCACACAGGTGCGATGCATGTAAAATCAGGATGTGCTAGGTCAATGTGGCTGCATCACTGGCCCTGCGTCAATTTCTCTGCCACGAAGCAGGTGATGTGTCGAGTTCTTCAGCCGCACAGCAAGGCCTGCATTGGAGTGGGAACACCTGCCACAGACATCAGTGACACAGTGCTCGGGACTCGGGCTACAGTGATCTTTCAGACTCATGGTAGGTGCTGCATCGATTCTGTGGCTGCACTGAGTTGATGCATTAGTTTTTCAACTGTAAGGCAGTGCTGCATCGGGAAAAACAGGTGCCGCAGGCTGCTGTGTGGATTTTCTTGGTTCCTTGCATCAAAGCCATCTCCATGGGCCCTAAACTGGAATTGGCACCACTTGGCTGGTCAGAACTCCAAGCAGAGTTGAGGGGCACAGATGAAGTCTTTGATGGCCCTGAGACTTCTTAACAGGAGGTAAGCACACATAAGCCCTTGGAGAACCTTGGCAAGCCGGATGTAGAAAGGAAAATCCAGTCCTTTCACTACTCAATACAGAAACAGCAAGCAGCAGACCACTCAGCAAAGTGGTTGTCCCTCCTGACAGCTTCTCCAGCTCTTTTCTTGGCAGAATGTCTCTTAGTCCAGAAGTGTTCTGAAGTTATGGTGCCACAGCTCCAATCCTTATACCAATTTCTACCTTTGTAGTAGGAAAACGTCCAAGTAAAGTCTTTGTAGTGCACAAAAACCTGCCTTTCCCTGTCCTGGCTCCAGACACACTACAGGGGGGTGAAGACAGCTTTGTGTGAGAACAGGCACAGCCCTATTCAGGTGTCAGTGACAACTCCTCCCACCACTCTATCTCAGAAAGATAGCATCACTCTGTTGATGGGTCAACAGGATATGCAAGGCAGACCTCAGCTCCCTTTGTGGTTCGGTCTGGAGTAAATAAACAACCAGCCCACTATCACCCTCCCAAAGGCAAGAAAATGCCCACTTTCTAAAAGTGACATTTTCAAACAAGCAATTTGTAAACCAACTTCACTAAAAGTTGAATTCTTAAATTGTGATTCAAGAGACCCTAAACTCCAAATATCGATCTCTTCCCAATTTAAAGTTATACTTGTAAGCAGTTACAAGGCAGCTCCAATGATAACCTGCGTAAGAGATAGTCCCTGGAATTTTGAAAAACAAAATTAGCAGTATTTCCCCATCAGTACATGTTCTACCATTTAAATACACTGCACCCTGCTAATGGGGCTTCTTTGGGCCTACCTTTGGTGTGCCTTACATGTAGTAAAAGGGAAGGTTTGGGCCTGGCAAGTGGGTCCACTTGCCAGCTCAACATGGCAGTTTAAAACTGCACACACGCACACTGCAGCGGCATGTCTGAGACATGGTTACAGGGCTACTCATGTGGGTGGCACAATCAGCAATCAGTGCTGCAGGCCCACTAGTAGCATTTGAATTACCGGCCCTGGGAACACACAGTGCACTTTACTAGGGATTTACAATTAAATCAAATCTGCCAATCATGGATGAACCAATCACCTTTACAATTTAGACAGAGAGCATAGGCACATTAGCACTGATTAGCAGTGGTAAAGTGCACAGAGCCCTATAGCCAAAACAAATAGGTCAGAAAAAATAGGAGGAAGAAGGCCAAAAGTTTGGGAATAACCCTTCAAAAAGAGCCAGCTTCAACAACGACCAACATAAAGCAATAAATATGCAATGTTACAGAGCAGTATATCATCCAGAGGTCCTAGAGTGCCTGGTTCATGAATACATTTTCTGAATGGGCACACAAGGTCAATATGCATACAATGAATCAAATTGTAGTACATTGCAGTAGCATTTTACAGTGCTTCAAGCCCCACACATAATGGCACAACTAACTATCAGAAGGTGCACCCATTACTCCCTGGCGGCTGCTCAGATGGATAAATGGTAATTGAACTGTGGCATCTAAGCATAAAATAGTAGCAAGAGAAAAGAGGGATAGAGTGTATGCTGTTTACATGAATTTATTCTTAAACAGCTTTCTATTAAGTTAACAACAAGGACTACAAAGGGCCATCCAAAAGCATGTATTGGACAACAAAGCATTAGCCAATGATCACTGTAATAACCTTGAGCTCTAGGTGATGATTCACAGTCATGCATTGTATACATGCACCTTATGAATGCAGCCATAGCAAATACCCTTTAGAGGCTAGCAGGCAATGACTGATAATTGACCTTATTTTGTGATTTATATAGCACAAATATGTCCCAGGGGGCACAGACACTTTCCAAGAACGCAGTTACCAGCAATCATCTCCAGAGTATAATTGAGATACAGCACAGTAAAAGTGAAAAATAGACATTCCAGAGTGTGTGGGAGATCATAGATCTAGCCTAAGGCATTTTTAAAGAGAAGATTCTTGTGTTCTTTTTTAAAGGTACCATGGCAATTTGTCGTACTTGAGGCTCAGATGAAGAGAGTTCCATATTCTTGTAAGACTTCCCAAAAAGTATTGGCTTATGTTTTGTTTTGTTTGTTAGATGAAGTTTTTTGCCTTTTTGATTACGTTGAATAGTGGTTTAGGTCTGTTATTTCCCATGTCCAGAAGACATCTGATATGCATTGACTTGGCTCTGAAAATGAGGTCTTTTAGCCTTTTCTTCCAGTTCTCAGCCTAACTGGACTCAGCGGACAATGTCATTTTCTGTAACTTTCTGAGGAACTTTCTTTCCTCATGAAGGTCTTTTGAGAAACAATGTAGAGAAGGTTTGAGTCTTCTGTGCTTGTTCTTGAGAGGGGTAAATTCCTATACAGAGGTTTTCAAGCAGTAATTAAATATGTCTGTGGCAGCATTGATGTGAAGTTGGGAAACTACAAAGGTGAGAATAAGGTGAACTTTAATCCCGAAGGTCTAAATAGTGATGTTTCTTGTGCCCCTAAACAGATGTCATCCTTCTTTGGTTGATCAAAGGATTTAATTCAGGTAAAAGTCACTGTTAAGGGGATTAGAAGGTGATCAGACCAACCTATTGGGATGGGATCATAGACTGTTGGGTGAGGAACTTTTGATATGATCAGATTTAGAGTGGAGCCTATCCAGTGTATGGGGTTATGGCAATGTTGCAGGAGATAACTGTTGATGAGAAAGGAGTAGAAAGTGTCTACTGGTTTTCTGCTCTTGGTATCCCATTGAAGACTGAAGTCACCCAAGAAAATTGTATTTATGGATGTGATGAGCTGTTTGACAAAAGTGTTAGTTACCCCCAGTGTATGATATTCAAGGTTCACTCTGAGATTGGAAGCGGAGATTTCCAGAGACCTGCACTCAAAGTACTAATAGCAATTCAAGAGAATAAGATTGCAGATTAGCACGTTTTCAGGAATTATCACACCTTTCTTCTTAGTCACAGTGCCGAATGGGGTAGAGAAGCGGCAGAAGAAGGTCCAGTATATTGTTTGTAGCATCATTAAGCCAGGTTAGTTTGGTGAGTGCAGGCACAGTGTGTCCAGGGGGTGTGATGGCCACTTAGTTAAGGTGTCTGTGATATTGGATTGTTATGTGAGATGTATCAGGGGGTCTGTAGTTCATGGTGAAAATGGGTAGGTACCTTTGAGGTTGTTTTTGGGCTGCTTATTAGTTAATTTAGGATTTTCATGGCCTTCAATGAGTGTGTGTGGGTCTTTCTCATTAAAAAAGGAATATTCCTAATTGGGTCAAGTAAACAGTTGTCTTTTGAAATACTGAGCCTCTTTAGACCATGATCAAATGAGAAAGGGGTTGATGCTGGTATAGGCTACATTTGTAGTGTGCAAACAAATTGCTTAGCAGATAAAAAGCTTGTGTTAGGGCATCAAATTCCTACAACAGATTGGGTAAAAAGGACATTAGGTCGAAGATGGGAGGCATTTGGTACTCAAGAGAAGATGAGGCTTGTGTTGCACATTTAAATCGTGTCTCGAATTAGGCTTGTGATCCCGGTTAGAGGTAAAAAATTTGCTCATTTGTTTTGACGTAATTACACAATATTACGACAAAATCGCACTAAGGCATGCATATCCACGCAGAATGCAAATCTGTCATTTCATGTAATATTTTAGAATTAAATTCAGCCTTGTGTCAACTTTTGGCACAATAATGCCAAACAAGAGCATGATGAACAACATGCTCTTGTGTTCCTTATGTTTGTGATAAATGGGTGTTTTCAGTAAATATTCAAAACTGAGGGCGGCCGGAGCAGGCGTAGTCCCTTTGCGCGAAGTTGCACGGAGTTGGAAAACAACTCTGTGAAACTTCGCTCCCCTACGCTACGCACCTTCCCAAACTAATCGTAATGTTTAAAAAAAGGCACTTACCTGCCATGGCTGCCTCCTCCTCACCATGGCCACTTTACTCCCTCACCCTTGCCATCCTTCTTCTTAGGTAACGCCCTACGTTGTACTTCTTGCGCGTGCTCATGCGCAAACGCGAGACATACAATGTGGGGGTTATCTAAGAAGAAGGACGGTAATGAAGAGGAAGGAGAGCGGCATGGCGAGGAGGAAGCAGCCATGGCAGGTATGGTGCCTTTTTTTAACCATTAGAATTACTCTGGGAAGGTGGAGGGGCCGGCTAACTCCGCTCTGCCACAGTGTTGAAGTCTTGCCTAAGTTCCGCATTAGCAATGGAACACGGAGTAGGCAAAACTCCAGAAATCTCGGCTGGCAGAGCGGAGTAACCCGACCAGGGTTATTTAAACAAACTGCACATAGCAATATGAAGTGGTGTAATAGTGCAATTTCGAGAATTTTGAGTAAAAAGTGTAAAGAAGAATTCTGGAAAAAGCACAAATTATGCCAGTGTAGTTTACATTTTGTCAAGGCCCAATTGAAATGTGATGGTGATAGGGAAGATGACGAGAGAAAACAGGAACATCCCATCTAAGGAGGTGGAGAAAGAACAGGAGTGATATCGGAATTGGGTAGATGGGTAAGGTAGAGGGAGTGTTAAGTATGTAGATTGGCTAGTTATAATAGGGTGGTGGCAAAGAGATGTTGGAGTCTGAGCAAAGAGAGGGAGAGAGGATGGCTGAGTGGAGGGGTCAGTGACTCATTACACCCTTCCATACCGCCATCCACTGGTCTTTCAATTGAACTTTTTACTCTGGACAGGGAATCCATGATTAAAAGGGGATTGAGGATATCCCATGTCCAGTTTTAAAACTATTTCTGCACCATTATTCAGTTATGATCCCATTTCCTTTATTAGTTTTTGTGTTGTATTGTCTTACCCCTCCCTATTGCTCCACCTCCAGCTTTGGCTTGCGTGGAGGTGTGTTTGCAGACCTATGATCTAGAATGTCAGAGTTTACTGTGTTTGAGAGCAGTTTTAAAACACACGGGTGTCTTCCTCCCTGATCTTTTTGTGTGTTCAACTTTTTCAACTGCCTTACGTAGCACCCACCTGGGGTACCCGCTCTCCATGTCTCTAGTAAGCATGATATTCCGTTTGGTTGAAAACGATTCATTTGTACTGCAATTCAGTTTGGCCCTTGGGAGTTCCCCGTAGGGGGTGCTCCATTTGAGGTTATCTGGATGACTGCTCAATTCGTGGAGTAGGCTATTGCATGCAGTAGCTTTACTGAACAGACTAGTTTAAATGGTGTTGTTGACAATTTTGACCTTCACATCTAAAAACTCAACCGTTCTATCACTAATGTTGCTGGTAAGGTTGTTAAAAAAAAGAAAAGGAGAAGGATAGGGCTACCCTGACCCCCTAACTGTGGTCATGAGGTCCCTCTGTGACCCCGACATCACCAAAAGCACTTAAAAAAACTGATTTGCCACTGAAATGCGATGGAGCCTTAGAATCCACGGCAACAATAAAAAAAACAAGCACAGTCTCCTGCGCTTGTTTTGTTAACATTTCACGGCCAGGTCCCAGGGCCATTTATATTTAAAAAAATAAGGAGGGGGCACATGGTGCCCCCCTCCTAGGGCTGATTATTGCCCCAGTGGCCACCTCCTCCCTGGGGCTTCAAGTGAAAAATTAGGGGATGCATGTGGACCCCAGCCCCAGCGACCACCACATTATTTGAGATGTCATGAGTGATGTCACTGACCATGTCAATAGTGATGTAATATGTGAGGTCATAAGCAGTGCCTTGTTGGGGCATAAGTTAAAGTTAGCTCAGGTAATTATAACTCCTGAATTTCTATGATTTTGTACGAGTGCGATCTGAGCCTAACTGTAATATCTCTATAACCTTTGTTTTTTTCAGTGAATTTCTAAGGTTTTTTTAATTCTATTTTCTAACTACAATGTTCCTGTAACCTTTTTTCCCCAGTGAATATAGATATATATGCATAATAAAATCACTTTCCATTAATGCTTGCCAAAATAATTACATTTACATGTAAACATTTTTAAACATAAGTATCCTTTTAACATTCATACTTTTACAACAAATTTTGTTGTAAAGGCATCCGTTGTAAAGGCATACTCGTACAATGCGTTAGTTAAAAAGACATTGCTGTAAATGATGTTTCCCGATAGGGATACCTCCCTGCAAGGCTCATGCTTGGGACCTTAGTCTTTTGTCCTTAATTAATTATCTATATAGTATAATAGATTTTTTTGTTTAAAGATGTTTGAACGGGCAAGCTGTATGCTATTCACTAATGTAGGTTTTTTTGCTCAGTTTTCTCTGCAAAGTCCTATTCTCTTAATTTAATTGAAGATCTTCGAAAACTTTATTCTGTCAGCTATAGTCAATAACATTAAAGATAGTTATAGTTCATCACCAAAGATAAGGAGTGGGTGCAAAAAATCGTGCTTATAGAGAATAAGATTCAATGAATAGCATTAATGACTGGATTAAGGATCAATAGTGCTATTAATTAATGCCTCAATCCCTTATTTTACTCCCTGCATATCTATTGTGAAAGACCCAAAATTTAAATCCTCTACATGCAGTTACTTACTACATTTCAAGCAACCCTACTCGCTTGCTCCCACCCAGCTACAAAATGCATTCTGTACTTGTGTATAAATAGTTACCCAAATGTTATTTCAATTATTCTACCCTGCCATATATATGCAGATGCCACATATAATAATTTGACCAACCATGTATGTTGAAAATGCATTTTCCAGCCAACATAACTTTTGCTTACTTCAGCTTGATTAAACCTCATCGAACAAACATTTCATATATCCATTTTTTCAATTTTCAAAACATTTAAAGAAAAAAATACAGAGAACCTCCCACCGTACAAAAAAGACAAGAACTTAAGAAAGTACTATCCCGTTTTCTGTCAAAAGATCTTCATGACCTTTACAGTTAGATAAATCAACAACTCTGCCCGCAAACCATAAACGTTTGTTTTCACAGCATTTGATGGAATAGTCTTTCGCTCAGAGAATAGGACTTCAAATAAGACATATGCACCCTCAGCCTCTTTTTGTTTGTTCTAATGAGATCAGGGCGCTGTATCAAGAGTGTTAAATCGTTTTCCCCCCCTGCTGTGGAGTCGACGTCTGAGAAAATTCTTCCCTATGCAGCCAGATTCTGACTTCTGGGCTTGACATTTTAAGAGCGAGGAAGACATTACTGCTGGATATTAGTCTAGGAATAAAAAGAACAATGGATGATCTGGATTATTTTGAAGAGTGTGCAAAATTCCTGAAATTAGCTTTCACGCTATTACATGAAATTTTAGCAAACAATATGCAAAAATTACTCTTAATCACGTAAAATTCAAAAATGTTACTTGGTGCTATAATTTAGCCTGAACTGAGTCCTCCCATCCACTTTGGACAACGAGGATTCATTTGCAGCTAGATTCATCATAGTGCCGTTTTGCGAGTCCTTAATAGCGATTATTAAGGAATCGCTATTAAGGACTTGCAAAACGGGATTCATGTAGGAATCGCTAAATAAATTGCGATTCCTACACATTCCTTATTTGCGATTAGCAAATTGCTAATCACAATAAGGAATAACTCCCAATTCATTCCTATTGGGCCAAAGGCCCATAGGAATGAATGGGGAGTTATTCCTTATTTGCGATTAGCAATTTGCTAATCGCAAATAAGGATGCGATTTCAAGGGTGCCAGGGGTGTCCAAAGGACACCCTGTAGCACCCTTGAAATTTAATCTACATTGGTGTTGCGCACACACATGTCCAAAAAACATGTGTGTGTGTAACATGCAACTTAGAAAAATGCATTTAAATGCATTTTTCTAAGTTTTCGCTATTTACCATGAGGATTGACCTCACGGTAAATAGCGGGCCAAAATAGCGATTTCGCAATTTTCAAATGCTTCTTGAATTGCATTTAAGGAATCTCTAATTGAGATTCCTTAAATGCAATTATTCACAAATATGCGATTTCTAAAAATGCAATTTTTGCATTTGGGATCATGAATCCCAATTGCAAAAATAGCATTCGCAAAGGGCCAGAGTCTCAGAATCTGGCCCTTTACGAGCCGTTTTCGGCTTGATGAATCTGGCCGTTAGTCTCTTAAAAAAATAGTGCAAAAGAAAAAAAGCATCGCAAACAACAGCCGCTCGCGCTTGGTTATTTGCATTGTTGCGAATAGTGCATAATTATGCAGTGTGGTGTAACATCATATTTTCCACAATTTCATGTAGCAAGACTAACTTGAAATTACGCTAATTACTCTATTTTGCTAATTTTTCCTAGATCTAATACCATTCAGGAATATTCAAAAACGTGTTGTTTTATAATGTGCAATGCCGATGCTTACATGAGTGTTTTAACCAGACCTACAAGAATACATGGAACAAACATTTTTTGGAGTATACGCAATATCACAGCATTTTAGTGAAAGTACAAATGTGTGGGTGGTGCAGAGTTCAGCGTGGTGCTGCACTATAGGGTGCTGACCATTAGTTGGACGGACAGGTGTCATTGGCTGGAGTACCACTCCTGACAATTATATATTTCTCAGTGTTATTGCACCCAGATTTCCTATTTGTTAGAGCACCAGATATGTTTTTTTTGCAAGAAAATCCAGCTAGTAAAATCACCTTACTCTTAGGGTGGAAGACCACTCTGAATTGGCCTCCAACCTGTGTGCGATCTCGTACTACAGCAAAAGGGAGCACCAAATTCTCTCCAACCTATATCCTTTTATCCGCTGTACCTGCAAACCTCCCCATTTTCATGCACTACACCAGCCCCTGCCAAGTACCACCCACACCTAGCAAACAGTAAATGTCAGAGTAAATTCCCAAAGAAGTGAGAATTCCATTCAGAATTTCATCAGGACAGCATCGGTCCGCACTAAATGGGGATTAATGCTAATAATAATAATAAAGCCATTTTTAAAGCGCCTGGCTACACTAAAAATAGTGTGGGTGGAATTATCTGTAGGGTTTCCTTCTGGAAGCATTATTCCCAGCCACATTGTCTCTTCACATATGTATATCCATAAGTAAGAGTCTAGCCCTTCATGATGAGTGACAAAATGTGTAAGAGATGAATATTACTATGGTAAAAGCAAGTTGTGCAAAATTATTTTCAAAGGTTAGTCTACCATTTCTTAAAATGCCACTTAAAGGTGAGTTATACATACACATCACCTCTTACCTCCACTTGTGATGAGTCAACATTTTGATTTTGGAAGGATTACTCACTGTAACATCATCAAGACAGGAAGGACTTTTATGACACAAAAAAGGAAACAGTCCGCAGATCCCATCAAAGTTCTTTGCTGTTGGACCTCCGTCTAAATCCCAAAATGTTAACAGGGGTAATTTATGCAGCAAAGGTGGCTTGTCTGAGACAATATCGGAGAGGAATGGTTGCCCAATAGCCGTGCTCTATTTCAAATGCTCTGGTGGAGGTTTTAAGATTTGTGTTATATTTCATGCCCTGCCAACATGGGCACTACTGCTGAACCTCAAGTTTTCTTTCTAAGAAAATCGCCCCTCTGAACCTAGGCTTGAGGGAGAGCAGAAACTGGAGACATAGCAGAGGCAATGTGATAAACGGTTGCAGCCTCACTCCACGCCCATCCTGGGCTATGTACCCACAAAACAATGCTATTACGTGGATTGGTCCTAGTAGGACAATGTAAGTAAAACAAAACCACAAGAACCAGAATTGGTTCTCACATGCATGCCATGGGCTGCAGGTATGATCTCCATAGCCATGGAGCGATGCGGCAACCAGAGTGTGCTCTGCTCTGCTCTGCCCCGAACTCCATGCCAGGTTATCCACCTTTGAAAAAATGCAAACCTTTAATGCAGGGGTCCATCATTGTGTCTTTTATTGAAGTTCATGTTTCTCAACATCTACAAAAACGTGCTTTCGCCACTGGACTGATTAAAATTCATAAACAGAGATCAGCCTCAGCCAAGCAGAAAGAGAACAAAACAGATGCCCTAAGGGTCACCTTAATTAAGAGAAAAAGGTATTTTTCACTGCTCGGCTGCAATAAAGTTATTGAGTCCGACAGTCAGAACAAGAAGTCAGGGGTTTAAGTCTGCATGCCAAGCTGCCGTTTGTTTTCAAGGTTCGGCAACATCTTTATCATGTGTCAGGAACATTAACTTTAGTTTACTATCATTGTATGCCCTTGGAGACATTCCTTTTTTGGAAAGTTCTTCTTTGGAGCCCATTGGCTTGAATTGTAAGCACCTGCTGCGGTTTTGGAATGAAATGGGAATGTAAGGTAGTGTTAAATTAATAATATGTGTTTTAATTGATGATAATTATTAAGAATTGTAACTGTCTTGTAATTTATTTAATTTGTGTTAACATTTAGACATAAAATATTTAAATCTAGAAATGTATATTTCTGGTTATTTAATAGAGTTGTAAAAATATGTTATTTGTTTGAAGTGAACTACTCTCTCTCTACTGTTGCACAAACTGGAGTGGAAATAGTAGATTTTACCCCTTTGTTGTCCAACTCTTTACCTAATGTTGCACATACTAGCGTGGAAATAGAAATTGTTATCCCTCCGGAGTCCAACGCTTTCCCTACTGTTGCAGTGGCTGGAGTGGTAATAGTCAAGTGTTCCTCTCCAGAGTCCAACACTTTCCCTACTATTGCACAGCCTGGAGTGGGAATAATACATTTTACTCCTCCTGTGTGCAATGCTTTCCCTGCTATTGCACAGACTGGAGTGGGAATGGTAAACTTTACCTCCCTTGTGTCCAACGCTTTCCCTACTGTTGCACAGACTGGAGTGGAAATAGTAGATGTTACCCCTCTTGAGTCCAACGCTTTCCCTACTGTTGTATAGATTGTTGTATATATGTTCATTGTGTTATATTTTTTTTATTTTCAGTTACATTTGAATTGTTGGCTGTTATGTGTGTGGGAATATAGGGGGTTCTTAGGATGGCGGGCTGATTGCCCCTGCCAGGCTGGCAGTAGCCACTGTTGGCCTGATGGGGGCAATCTGCCTGCCATACTCAAACAAATGACCTTCCGCCATAATAGGATGGCGGGGTGGACCATGGCAGACGGAAAGAGCGTCCGCCGCTTTTTGCGACCGGGGCGTGAAAGGTTTATAATGGTGGCGGTGTCTATCAGACACCGCCATCCATATTAACATGGGATTCTGTAGAGGCTGTTCCGTGAAAAAGGCATGCAGTCTTCACTTTGGGAGCCCCCTGTGGGCCCCCAGAGTGAAGGAGAGGTGGGGGTGCACACGAGGGGGTACCTGTGGTACCCCCCTGCATTTGCATAAACAAAGCGTCAGGCACCGCGTGGTGCATTTTTAGCATTGTGGTGGGCGGTGCTGAGAGCACCGCCCGCCACAAAGCTAAAAATGCAGGATGGCCCCACCACAATGGCAGGCGCATCCTAATGCCCCCCACGGGACCCCCGCCCTTATGGCAGGCGGTCCCAATCACTGATAGGATGGTGCCATCCTAATGACCCCCATAGTGTGGTATTTTAATTTAATTAACAATAGTTATTTTAATTGATAATAATTATTACAAATTGTAACAATTACAAAATGTGTTAAATCTTTGTTAAGGGGTAGACCTGTAAGTTTCATATTTAGATATTTATATTTTGGGTAATTTAATAGAGTTGTTAAAATATGTTAGAATTGAACTACTCTCTCTCCACTGTTACACAGACAGATGTGGGAATATTAAATGTTACCCCTTGGGTGTCCAGCACTTTCCCTACTGTTGTATAGATTACAGTAGACATTCTATATCTGTTCTTCACAGGTGTTACTGCTTTTTTAATATTGTGTACAATAATGTAATATTTGTTTTTGTATCTACATGTAGAAACATATATATATAAATATATATATGTGTGTGTATACCTTAATGTAAGTATATTTTTAAATATAGTATAAAATGGTAATTAAAATATTGTATTTTACATTATAGTAAAGCTTTATAATAAATGACTTAATATTTACTATTTTAACCTCTATATGTTTTATTAAAAATCATTATTTTGTATCTTTTTAATGATTTTAGTGTTAAACAATATATATTGTTTTATATTTGTGTACTTACCTTTATATGTATAGGAAAACAATATGTTTGTGATCAATATTTTTGACACAATATTTCTGTCGCACAATATTTGTGGTGCTGATATTCTGTCAATGCACCATTATTACATTAAATAAGTGATAACTTTTGATTGGTAACAGGTAAGAAAGCCATGTTTGGTGTCTTTTGAATTTCAATATGAAACACTTTTCAATTGTAAAATGCAGGTCTAGGTCACAATTCCTAAAATGCCACTTTTGAGAGATGACATTTTCTTTTCCTAGCAATTTGGTTCCTGCAGGCTGTTCCTGGGTCATGAGACTAGGTGTAGTTAGCAGCTGGCCTTTGTGTATTCATCCCAGACACTATCACAATAGGGGAACTAGTTGCTGCCAGAAGGTACAATCTCTTACAAAATAGGCAGAGTGAAGTTGTCACCTACCACACTTGTACTCCAAAGACACTTTCTCAGCTCACACACAAGGAGGCTGGAAATTACAGACACTCTATAAGGGGAATTCCTCAGAAGCTTCTCCTACTTCAAAGGGGACTCTAGGTATAAAAAGGAGCCCCACAGAGCCACGCTTCAGTCTACAGGATCTGTGGATACTACAGAAAAGGCCTCCATGCTTCCCTGCTGCTTCAGGCCTGCTATGCTTCCAGAGAAAGAAGACTTTCCCGGCTTCCTTCATACCAGTTCTGACCTACAGGGACATCACAGACACCAGAGGCCTCCCTGCATCTGCCCAGCTGCCCTGCTGCTCGGGCATGCAACTGGAACTGCCTGAGTCCTTCTGGCCTCTGCAAGATCAGACTGCACTGCTCCGACTCAAAAAGGAGAAATCCTGTTGTTTTGAACTCTTTGCAACTATGAACAGGCCCGTTAGCACCAAGATCTTGCCACCCACTCCAGTGCATCTGACTCTTCATACTACAGTGTCCGCCAGCGACGACCAGCAACGTCAGATCAACATCAACAGGAACTAGTGACCACCAAAGCAGATCTCCGGTAATGACTGTCGGCGATGACCGATTGGATCTTGGCGCTACAGCGATGACCATCCAGAAAGTTCTTCCTTCTCCTCTTGGCCATCTTCATTGTGAATGGAAACGTACACACTGGACTTTGAGAGCTAACTTTCATCCAGTCCTGTAAACCAGATAACTGCAAGTGTCGCTTTGTGCTTTTAGGCACTATACTTATCTGAAATCTACGAAATTTCATACCGCTGATACTATTTATTGGATTTTTTGGCATTTTGGTGTCAAATAATTAATTACATTTATTCCATTTTCTAAATTAGTGTATGAGTGTGGAATAGCTTCTTTACACTTTGCCTCTAAGACAAGCCTGACTGCTTTTTGTGCCAAGATGCCAGATGGTTAAGCGCAGGTTAATTTAGTGAGATTTGTGGTTCACCCTGATCAGGATTGTGGCTGTTGCTTGCAAAGGGTTTACATCCTCCTCAACAAACATCCTAATTTCTCACAAACAGCTCTTAGCATAATAGGGTGCAAGGGCTACTTGTTATAAAATAAAAATTATAAAAACTACAACTCTCAGAATGCAAATTACTGCTGGCTATAAAAAGCAATAGACATACGTCAGCATTGCATCGGTTCATGTTGTATTAATGGTAGACCACAGGAACCAAGGTACCCTTTAAATCTATATCATCATAACTCACTTCACTTCTGAAAGGTGGCAGTTATGCTATGGTATGTTATGTTACGTTACATTACGCTCTCCTACACTACTTTACCTTACGCTAATTACCATATGTTATGTGATGTTTGTCCCTGGTGATACTAAAATTATAATAGTGTAATTTAAATTATTTCAGGAATTTCCCTTTATGTTTGTTACATGAAATTGCTGCAATTTTTCCATTACACCACATTGCGTAATTATGCCACCATTTGCTGCAAAACTATATCACAGAAATGTAAAAGCAATACAAACAACCAGAGTATGTGTGGGGGATGTTCACAGTAATTGTGTTTTGTGCATTTTTTAACCCAATATGCATCCTCACATCAAAAATTGACAAGAGGATCCATTATTTGCTATAATGTAGCACTAAATGACAGCTTTGTGTGTAGTGTAATTATGCATAATTTTCTGTAATTTTACCGAAACTTCCTGTAAGCACACAAAATAATTTTACAACTTCTAGGTATGTTATGTTATGCAGTTTTTAAACAGGGCAGTATTCTCCAAGTACTTAGCCTATTGGAGATTGTAACAAACTATTAAGTAAGTTTCCAATTGTTTGGTGGTGTTGTGCATGTCTGTATGTGTGAATTGGATGGTCCCAGTGGAGAATTTTCCAGAAAAGATGAGTTGGTCTTGCAACTTTACCCAGGCGCATGCGAAGTTGGGTTGTGACGGAAAGATGGTTGCATCGTAATGTGAGTGGTGTGTGCAATTCTTGGGTGGGTATCGGGTAGGGTAAGATTAGCTTTGTAACCTTCATTTAAACTCAAGAAATCATCAATGTGTAATGTACATGTGTGGGTTAGTCTAGTCTTTGTGAGCCTGTTTTCAGTAATGGGCATTTCTGGTGTTGCAACTTGTGTGTTTGTTGTCCTCCTCCATGCGAAGCCAGGTCTGCCTATGTGTTCCCCTGCTTGCAATGTCCACTTACATGGCATTAGTCTGAAGGCAAAAACTCCCTTGCGGTGTACGAAATTCTGTCTGTGATTTTATTTCTTACTCCTGCTGGATACAGCCGCTTTTGTAGTTCAGATAGAAGCACATTTAGGCTTCAAAGAAAAATTATAATTGTTAAATTAAAAAGGTCTACAGAAATATTTAACACTTCACACTTTAGTGTGATTTATGCCCTAGCCTTGTCGAATACCTGCATCTCCTACTTAAACCGTGTTGAGTAGATGCAAGGAAAAAGTAGTTCGCATCAGAATTCAAGGGAAGATGTGCACATGTATGCTATTTGTAACATACTATATACAGAAGTAGAAAACAAATAAGAAACGTCATGGCGCAGGATGATATATGAACACTAAAAGTTATATATTTGATATATGTGCTGACAAGTAGAGCTGTATTTTATTTATGGAGTGATGCATGAGATGATAAAGAGTGAGATTTGAAGAGGAAATATCTTCTTGTGAATAATAATATAAATTACTATGAGGAGCTACATACAAGATGGTGCGCAATGATTCATGTGTGTCGGAGAAATATTTCAAATGTTGAGGAGTGAGATAATCAATGGCGAAGAGTAATGTTTCTTGCGGTGTAGAATCTAGTACAAAAATGGCATTGATACAACACAATACTGCCACAACTTAGGAAAAATCTGTATCTTTGTGAAAAACATGGTATATTACAAAAAATGCCTATGATCATTTTGGTTTTTCATACCTTTAGCATAGCTTTCATCAGGACCACAAAAGACTTACATTTTCTAATGTTCACAATTAAGGGAATTAGTAAAATACATAGTAAGATAAATCAAGGTTTGATAGATAATCAAAATTCAGTTTTACTTACTCCAACAAATTCAAAGGGGTAGATCTGTTTCAGAACAATGAAAGCAAAATTGGTACATGGGGGTAAGCAATCTTAAGAATCTCTACTAGGCATCAGATCAGAGTATAATAATGTACTACTCTCTGATTAAAACAAAGAAACAGTTCATTCCAACTCTTGTTACATACAAACTGTTCAGTCTTGATGTTCCCTATGCAGTATTCCTCTGGTTATTCATGTCAAATTACATCTAGTTTATCATCACACATTATAACATTTATTTTCATTTCAAAGGTGCACAGCAGTATAAATAAGGTGACTTAAAAAGAAGATTGTTGGCTGTTCCAACTAGTTCATTAAGAGAGAGAGAGAGAGTACGAAAAGGAGAGAGAGAGAGAAAAAGACACAGAGAGAGAAAGACAGAGAGAGAGAGAGAGAGAGAGAGAAAGTGAGCAAGAGAGAGAGATAGAGAAAGACAGAAAGAGAGAGAAAGACACAGAGAGAGAAAGACAGCGAGAGAGAGAAGGAGAAAGACAGATAGAGAGAGAAAGACACACAGAGAGAAAGACAGCGAGAGAGAGAAGGAGAAAGACAGATAGAGAGAGAAAGAAAGAGAGAGGGAGAGAGAGAGAAAGAGAGAGAGAGAGAGAGAGAGAGAGAAAGAGGACAGAGAGAGAAAGACCGAGAGAGAAAGACAGAGAGAGAGGGAAAGACGGTGAGAGAGGGAGAGAAAGACAGAGAGAGGGAGAGAGATAGGTAGAGAGAGAGAGAGAGAGAGAGAGAGAGAGACAAAGAGAGAGAAAGAGAGAGAGAGAGAGACAAAGAGAGATACCAAGAGAGAGAGAGAGAAAGACAGAGAGAGTGAGCGAAAGAGAGATAGTGAGAGAGACAAAGTAGCGATTGATAGGATAAATATGCTGATTTTCTTCTATAGTTTATGGTTGGACTTTCTAAAAAAGTTTGTATGACGTGTATTGAAAAGACTATGGATTTTCTGACTGCACTACATTTAATAACAAAACAGGACCTTCTGATAAGCTCACGTGTGCCTCTCAGGAAAACGTTTGAACATTACTCACTCAGGAAGTTTAAATTAGCAATAAATATATTTGAATGATCTATTCCATCAACAAAATGAGGAGAAAACTTCGAAAACAATATCTTCTTTAAATGGATTGCTGGTTTAATTACTACAAGTTTGTATAACTTTCAGAAGCCTTGGGCTGACCGAGTGAAAAATAACCTTAGTAGCACTTGATGCAGAAAGGCTGCCTGACCACACGCAGATACCATCTGCTTTGTAACCTCAACAGTTGGGTTTGATTCACACTATTGTCACGTGATTTTAGCTGCAGTCTTAAATTTTGTTTAGCATAAATGATACATTTTCAAAGCATCAGAGTGAATGCATGGTTGTAGGGCTTCACAGCGCAGTATTTGAAGGATACAATATAATCATCATACCTGTTTTCTTGGAACTGTGAAGGGAAGCGTCCATTCCACTGGAAGTATGCCTTGTTTATGGGTGGAGGGCTTATTTCCAATATAGTGACATACCCCTACTGGTAATGGACAAACCCCTATCCAAGGATGATGAAGCATCTTCCCACAGCGTACCCCTGAGAGAGATCAGGGCTGTGAATGACAGCAAAGATCCACTAAAAAAAGACATAGGGGTGTATTTACAAGCTCCTATCGCCACCACAACATCACCTATAGTGACGTTTTGGTGGCGATAGGGGCTGTGCCTAATGTACAAGACAGTGTTAAGCCACAATGCTGTCTTGTACATAAGGCCCCCTTTCACGCTACGGTTAGTATGAAAGTGGTGGGCAGTGGGTGTTGCGGTGGGTGTTCCTCTGCAACACCCATTGTTTTTGACGCTGCCCCCTATGTACAAGGGTGGCGTACATAGGAGGCAGCACCAAAATTAAGACCTGGTGAAAATTGGTCTTAAGTTGGTGAAGCGAGGAGAAATGCATTATTTGTCCTAGTTTTTGCTTTTTCCATGTGTGCTGCCTTGTGCAGCACATATCGAAAAAGCAAAATGCCATTGTTTGTTTATGTGCAGGAAGGTGTCCCTTCCTGTACATGAACAAACTTTTTTTTAAATCACTTTGTCACTTTCATGTGTGCTGCATGAAGCAGCACAAATGTAAGTGACAGATTGGCATTTCTACTATGGCTTATGTACAGGAAGGGACACCTTCCTACACATAAATAATCCTACCCTGCACACATACACCCATGCACTCTGGTGCAAGGGTGCCTGCGTTGACGCTAAGTTGCTCAACTTAGCGCCATCACTGGGTGAAATGGAAAGCTGCACCACATTCTTGTAAATATGTGCA
Organism: Lissotriton vulgaris; assembly: GCF_964263255.1. Lineage (NCBI taxonomy): Eukaryota > Metazoa > Chordata > Amphibia > Caudata > Salamandridae > Lissotriton > Lissotriton vulgaris. The sequence continues at coordinate 446,339,346 of NC_141699.1, forward strand.
GCCTTGCGCTTCAGAAGTGGAGGAGAGAGGCGTTAAGCCAGGAAAGCTAACGCCTCTCTCCCCAACTTCCTTGTACATATCCCCCATAGTATCTATTCGAATACACCAGGCATATGCGAAATGAACAAGAAAATGGTTAGCAAATCAGTGACAGTGGTTGGTAAAGCCTATGTGGAGCTAGAGCTTTGAAGCAATCATTGCAAACTGTGCATTTTCAATATTCTTCTCAACCTGACATGGGGTGATTTTAATATCCACAGTGAAAACTTGTTACTGACGCTAGTCCAGATCAAGCTTTAGAACATGGTAAGGCATCAAGAACTTCATCACAATAAATCCCGGCAAGGGTACTACAGACCATACTCGGAGAGCCATAACCCTGTTTGACATCATGGGCGCCACGGGGGGTGAGATGTCGATGATCCTCCTCGATGCCGAAAAGGCATTTGATCGAGTATCATGGCAGTTTCTTTGGAACATCTTGAAAAGTAAAAATTTTGGAAACAACTTTATTAAAGCCATTAAAGCCATCTACATCAACCCCATGGCCAAAATCTCCATAGGCAGCGATGAGTCGGAGTTTATCAAGGTACAAAGAGGCACAAGGCAAGGCTGCCCATGTTCCCCGGTTTTATTTGCCTTCTATATCGATCCCCTTATTCAGAAGTTATTAACTTCACCTGCAATTGAACCAGTCATCACCGGGTCTTTCTCCACTAAAGTCATGGCATATGCAGACGATGTCGCCGTTATAACCACCAATCCTTCTGAAGCAATTTTTGAAATCGAGACAATCACTCAGGCATTTGGGTTGTATTCAGGGTACTCTTTGAATAGGGACAAAACGGTGGTACTAGCCACTAATAACACTCATTATGAAGGCACACTCAGGGTTAAACAGGCTACATATTTAGGAGTATGCCTCTCTGCGGAGGTAAGCAAGATTAGCAATCTAAATTATTCCCCCCTTATTGATAAAATTAAAGGTGATCTTAGAAGGATAGATAGCTTGCACCTGTCGATAATAGGCAGGGCCAATTATGTTAAAATGAATATATTCCCACGGGTTTTATATTTTTTTAGAGCAATCCCTTTACTGCCTAGAGAACACTTTATTAAGACTATTGATTCCCTTATTTCAAAGTTTATTTGGAGTTATGGTAAAATAAGACGGGCTCTGCTGGCGCTACCTCAAGATAGAGGTGGCTTAGCTTTACCGAATTTAAGATTATATCTTTGGGCAACACTAGTACAATATATGGACCCTCTTCTGACTGCTAAACCTGGAGTTTTAACCTCTATAGTTCCATATATTCCGTCGGTATATGAGCTTAGCTTGGGTGAGAAATACAAGGGGCTGTTTTTAAGACAGGTAGAACCATCATACTACAAAAAAATCAAATTAAAGACAGTTTTAGATGCACGTGTGGTATGGAAAGCTATCTGTAAACATCTGGATATTCCTACATTTACGAAATATACACCACTATGGCACTGCAAAATCATCTCCCCCATTCTTAACGACATTAGATCTCAGAGGTGGGAGCTCCTAGGTAATAATACAATAGGCAATTTTTTGGTAACAGCATCCCATCATCTTTTGAGTCTTTCCAAGAAAGATACAACATTCCTGCTCGCGATTTCCTAAAATTCTATCAAATATCGTCCAGCATTTGCAATACTACACCAAAAATTCTACTAGATAATATACCATTACTGGACATTATAGGGAAAAATTCTACAAGAATCGGGGTTATATATCAGATGTTTATGGCCAACGCTCCTGACGACCTTGAACGCACTGAACAATCTTGGGCCTCGAAATTAGTTAACCCCAACGTAGATATAGATCTCTCGCTAGCTCTCTCAGCAAAGTACTTCATAGCTTCTAATTTAAAGGCCCAATATTACAGAATCATATAGAATCTATACTATACGCCAGCCAAATTGTTTGCTTGGGGGCTCAGGACTGATGACAATTGTCCTAGATGTAATCAGCCACTTGCAAATCTCTTGCATATGTTCTCTGAATGTCCTGCATTGGCAACAGTCAAGGCTATGATACTGGAGTATTGGGCCCAAATCTTTGGGCATCGGATAAGAGACTCTATAACATTGCACTTATTAGGCCATGACGATTCCCTGGATCACAATAGTGAAGAACAGGCGGTACTTTTTCTGGGATATGCCGTACTTCGAATAATTTTGGCAGCTAGATGGAAAGATGTAGAGCCCCCTACCTTTCATATGTGGCTTAGTCGATTTATTGCCATCTATAAACAGGAAATCGCAATTTATGCCACAAGAGGTAGGAAAATGAGGGCAATAGGAAAACAGCTGTGGGTGCCCATTACTAGGTGGTATAATATCGAAAGGGGAAATCATGATTTGGATATATGATTGTGTATTTTGATACTTTGTATCTTTTCTTCTCCCTTCCTTTTCACCTTTTTTCCTTATTAACTATCTGATCTTCCGTGTTTCTGGCTTTGCATTATGACGCTGTTCGGTATGGTTAAAATGTATATGCTTTTGGTTGCTTTTACTTTCAATCCCTTAGTATATCTTTAATTCACGGATGTTCCATATGCTTTAGGTATTATATTGGTTACTCACTTCAACATATGACATGCTTGCACGATGTACTCCATGCATACTTTACTTATCTGCATTGTTTATTTTAGTAACTTGTTTTGCCTGTCTGAATTTGCCAATGAATAAATAAAAAAATAAAAAAACTTAGCGCCATCACTGGGTGAAATGGAAAGCTGCACCACATTCTTGTAAATATGTGCAGCCTTGCGTTTCAGAAGTGGAGGAGAGAGGCGTTAAGCCAGGAAAGCTAACGCCTCTCTCCCCAACTTCCTTGTACATATGCCCCATAGTATCCATTTGAATACACCAGGCAAATGCGAAATGAACAAGGAAATGGTTACCAAATCAGTGACAGTGGTAGGTAAAGCCTATGTGGAGCTAGAGCTTTGAAGCAATCATTGCAAACTGTGCATTTTCAATATTCTTCTCAACCTGACATGGGGTGATTTTAATATCCACAGTGAAAACTTGTTACTGACGCTAGTCCAGATCAAGCTTTAGAACATGGTAAGGCATGAAGAACTTCATCACAATAAAGCACAGTTAATTCTAGGTACTCTGCCAACATCAGTATACACTGACAACAAAAAGCTGCTAGGGTGTACTGTAGTGACTACAGTGTCATACATTAAATCATGGATAGTGTTAGAAATTGGGTTTCTGGTTGGCATAGATGTGCACCCTGTCCAAGCAGAAACCACCATCCTTGTCAGGGAATGTGTAGTACACACTAAAGGTTTACCTGTACTCACCCTCTGGTAGTTTTCCACAGAGCAATCAGGATAAAATAAAGAAGCAATGTGTGAAGTTTGTTGCACACACAGTAACACAGTGAAAACACCACAAAAGTACTACACACCAGTTTAGAAAAATAATCAATATTTTTCTGAGTAGAACAAGAAAAAAAATGATAGGCTTTCTTCCTGCCAGTCTTCCATTTCTGCTGGGGACAGGCCTTTCGAGGAAACACTGCTGCCTGCTCTGACAGGCACTTTCTCTCCATTCAGGCTGGCCTCCACCCCACAGGTGGTACTGGATCCTCCAGCAACTCCAGATGCAGTCTTTGCTTTTCATCAACCACAACATTATCCCCCTCATCAGGGTGCACAGCTGCCTCATTGGCTGCTAACCAGGTCCTCTGCACCTTTTTGTGCCTTCTCCTTTTTAGAGAGGCCTTTAAAAGAACACTTAAAATCTCTACAGAAGCCTTTGAGCTGGGTCACCGTGTAAGTTTCTAACTTCTCCTGCTCGAACTCCACAACTGCAGGTACAGCTGTTGGCTTTCCAGATTCAGGGATGACTGTTGCAAAAACTGAAAAAGTTGCCACAGAGAACAAAAGGAGAAAACTATATTGGTACGTAATAGTCTGAGATATGGAAGTAGTGTACACCAATCACTGTACCAAATGGACTAATACAAGTCACAGGTGATCACCAATATTAGAAATTGGATTTCTGGTTGGCAAAGGGATGCACCCTATCGAAGCAGGAACCACAATCCTAGTCATGGTAAGTTCAGTACACACTAAAAGTTTACTTGTGTTCACCATCTGGTAGCGTGCCTCAGAGTAGTCAGGATAATCTAAAGAGTCAATGTGTAAAGAATGTGTGCACACACACACAGTAACACAGTGAAAATATCACAAAAGTACTCCACACCAATTTAGAACAATATCCTATTCTTGTCTGAATACAACTAGACCAAAATGACAAAAATTCAACATACACAACCCAAGATTTGAATTTTACTAGATTAAAACAAAATATAGTGATTAGACAAAATATAGTGATTAGAAATCTATACCTCCAACTGGGGCTATCTAGTCATGCGTGAACAGGGCAAATCCCAAGGTTCAGCACTACCACAATGAAATGCGGGCCAGATAGAGGAGTCAAACATACCCTCTGACAGTACCTTGGATGAGTCAAAGCTCAGGTCGATGTATTGAACATAGGAGGGGATGCGTCACTGTCGAAGGTGATGCATTTTTACTGAAGTCGGGCAACACTGTTGATGTGTCGATGTCAAGAGCACCCTTTGTTAGTTGTGAGGTGGAAATGTCGAACCGCTGGGCTGTAGGTGTTACGTCGAAGTCGAACAGAGTGCATCGGAGTTGGGAATGGTATGTCACAGACATCGGCAATGTGGTGCCCAAAACTTGGGCAGCCGTGGTGATTTGGAGGCACTACTTCAGCGAAAGCAGGAATGTGTTGTAAGTCAAGGTCATTAAGTGCCGCAGAAGCTCGAGCAGTGTCTATGGCTTCAGTGCAGGCAGCAGCGATGCATCAATATCACAGAGAATGTACCAGTTCTGATTGACACTTCGGTGCTGATGCATTGGTTTCTTGGGTTGCAGCACCAAACAGTGACTTCCAAGGGCCAAGGACTAGATTTGGCACCACTTGGCAGAGAAGGATTCACAGCAGGTGCTGGTAACAAGATGCATATGAAGTCTTTGATATCGCTAAGACTTCAGGAGCAGGAGGTACGCACTTGGATAGCCTTTAGAGATGCAGGATGTAGAGCGTCAAGTCCAGTCCAACCACTAACAGGCAAAAAGTAGCATGCCAACACAGGATAGCAAGCAGCAAAGTGGCAGCCCTCCTGGCAGCACAACAGCTCTTCTTACTGGTAGAATGTCCTCAGTTCCAGAAGTGTTCAAAGTATATTTTGTTAGAGGTCATGTACTTATACCCATTTTAGACTTTGAAATAGGTAGACTTCAAAGAAAGGTCTTTGTAGTGCTCAAGACCCTGCTCTTTCCTGCCCTGTCTCCAGACACACTACAGACAGGGGGCAACTCTTTGTGTGGGGACAGGCACAACCCTATTCAGGTACAAGTGCCAGCTCCTCCCTCTCTCTATCTCAGGAAGACCAATCCTCCTGGTGATAGCCCATCGCAATATTCAGGGCACACCTCAGATCCCTCTGTGTGTGATTGTCTATAGAGAATCCACAAATGCCAGCTGCCACCCAACCGAGATGTGTATTCCAGAGACAGTCAGAGGCACAGAATGGTTAAAATAAGAAAATGTCAACTTTCTAAACCTAGACCACCTTCCTTAAAAGATGTGTTTTTAAATTGTGAGTCCAGAGACACCAAACATACTCGTCCAATTGGAAGTTTCACTTGTAAAGTGTTACAATGCAGATCCAATGCTAACCCATGGGAGAGGTAGACCTTGCTGTAGTGAAAAACAAATTTACTCGTTTTTCACTACCAGGACATGTAAAACTCAAACGTACCAGACCAACCTTTTAAATACACGTCACCCTGCCCATGGGACTACCTCGGGCCTACCTTAGGTGTGGCTTATATGTAATAAAAGGGAAGGTTTGCATCTGAGAAGTAGGTGAACTTGCCAGGTCGAAATGGCAGATTAAAACTGCACACACAGGCTCTGCAGTAGCAGGCCTGAGACATGATTGAAGGGCTACTCGTGGGTGGCACAATTTGGGCTGCAGTCCCACTAGTATCATTTCTTTTACAAGCCCTGGGAACATGTAATACACATTACTAGGGACTTATCAGTAAATCAAATATGCCAATCATGGAGAAACCAAATGCTAATACATTTTAGACACAGAGCGCATGCATTTATAGCACTGATCAGCAGTGAAAAAGTCCTAAAGCAAGCAAAAATTTAATTCAGCAGACACTACAAAATAGGAAATCAGAAAGCAAGAAAATCAGAGGAGTCCATGCCAATAGATGCTAGGTCTAACAGATAGGGAAAATTATAAGAGGGAACAGAGGTTATGGAGATGTGCTAATAATTGTGCAAATATGACTATAATTTCTGACCTAACTGCTTTGACTATAATCCTGATTAATAAATCATGGACTCTCCTGATTCAAATGTAATAATTCAGTATCACACCATCACCTATAAGCCACAGAGTTACCAGCACACCCTATCTGAATGTTCACCTGTGGAAGTATGTGAAGAGTAAATATTCTTTTAAACCATGTTCTATTGATCCTGTGTGCGCAATATGGGAGATGTGACCTTAAGGGGCATCCAAATTCTTATTTTGAATATTTTGCCATACATTTGACATACCTACCTAATGTGGTTCCTCTATCTGAATGTCTGTTGGAGCCTTCACCAGAATTCAAACACTTGTTCTTTCTACTTCTGCATTTTTGAATTTGCACAGACTATCCTATATTCAGTTTAAACTATCAGCTGCAGATGTCATTGGTTTCAGAGAAGCTAGCTCTTGAGTAGCCTTTGACAGGAGTTTGAGAAACAGATAATAATCTGAAGTGATTTTACTGTCATATTGATAAACAAGTCACCCAAATTCCAAGCAGCAAGAAGAGCATTGACAGAGAATGACAGGTTGGTAGATCACTGAAGATTTCAGTATCCTGTGTCTAAAATGTTTACGTTGTACCCAAACATAGAACACTCGTTCGAGGTTGCACAAACTTTTATTAATAGGTAAAATCTGCATTTTATTTATTTTATTAAGCTTTATATAGCCGAACTTGATCCCGAGGAATATCAGAACGCTTTACAATTTGAACGAAAGGAAGGTAACAGTTCAGTACATGAGTCAAATGGGGAATATACACAGAGAATGAATCGAATAGGGCTCACATAACAGGCCGTTTACAATCCTGGGGGTCAGCAAAGAATGGACTAGTCGCTGATAAATGTCGACGTAGAAGGGGAGTAAATGAGACAACAAGAGAAGTAGGAGAGGAAAGAAAAACAATAATAATATATAATATTAACAACAAGTTCTGGAGTATGTCCAGTGCAATTAGAGCAGACAGTTGCACATCTTATTAAGGTAAGAACTTATTCATGAGGAATCTTTTTACTTCCAGTTTGAAAGCAACCTTGGAGGAAATTCTACGAATTTCAGGTGGAAGAGAGTTCCAGATTTTTGGTGAAGAGCCGGAGAAGGCTCGTTTGCATGTTCTCTTTTTATCAAAGATCTGAGGTTTCAGGAGGAGAGTGTTAGCACTCCTAGACGGTCTACCCCCTCTGGATTGACGTGAGCGATTTAATCTCCCAGAAAGATCACAGAGAGCTGGCTATGAGGTATTGTGCCAGAACGCCATGGCTTAAAAATCGCCCAACAAAAGAATCATAGCCAGAAAAATGAACTCCTTCATTATTGTGAATTTAAGTGTTTGTAGCTATATGTAGCTACATCTAGCTATGTATAGTTATGTTCAGCTTTACTATTTTTAACTTCAAATATTTGCACTTGATGACATATCGAAGAGCACAGGTGCTTCCTAGCAGGCAGTTGTAATTAGAACAGCTCTGGAAACCTGCTCGGCACAAAGAAAAGGAAGTGAATTACGGAGGTACGAAGACAGAGTTCAAATACACAAGGAAGAGTAAAGCAAATATTGTGGCACAGTCCCTGGCACTGCAGTTCACTTCGTTTTAGGTGGCTGTGCACATATGATCAGGGACATGCCTTCATTTACGGCTAAAGTAAGACAATGGCTGGTGCTGTCTGACAGATTACACATCTGGAACAATTTTAATGGCAGGTGAACAGCCCAATGGATGAAGAAGGGATGATCCAAAGTCTGTATGGCAGTGGTGGCCGGCACAGGTAAGAGAGGTGAGGGGGGCGGGTGGGGGTCTGGGAAGTCTACAGATGACAGGATAAATAACAGTAAATAAAAAATTAAAAAACCACTTACCTTATTCTCACTGCATTGTTAAAACAGCAATGCGGCGAGTACAATGTCTAAGTGGTATTATTTATTTTTTATTTACTGTGACTTATCCTGCCGTCTGTTTACTTTTCTTAGCCCCACATTGCCGCTGCACAGCTGTTACCTGTGCCGGCACCTACTGCTGTATAGTTATTTGTTTTTTACAATAGGGTGGTGCAATGTATTACCACTTCTCTTGGCCAGACCTAACAGGCATTATCGACATATAAATACTGTAATTATCTGGAATTGCAACATGCCGATAACTTTGTACACCAGGCACAATGGGTAGCTCAAGCTTACCTATCTACCACATACTGTTTGGAAAATGACAATGACATCATGTATGACTTCAATTATGAGGTCACTGATCACTGCAAAAGACAGCGAAAATATTTTCAATTGTATTTCAATTTGTTCAATTATATTTCGCACCCAATTAACCCCTGCTCACCCCCTTGGTAGTTTGGCTGAGCAGTCAGTTTTATTCCAGAGGCACTGTATAAAGCGTTTGTGCAACACACACAACAGTGACCCACTAAATACACCACAAAAGAGACTCCACGCAATTTACACAGAGAACATATGCACTTTAGCACTGATCAGCAGCAGGGCCCGACTGGGAACCAAAACCAGCCCTGGCAAAGTCCTCGGTCGGCCCAGCTCCCCACTGGGGGGGGGCTGGGTTGGAGGTGCCGCTGAGCGCTTTGCTTGGGTCGGTTTTCGGCCGATTTTGTTGCAGGGCGATTTTGCAGCTAGGCTGCAAAAACGGCCCGTAACAAAATTGGCCCCCAGGGGCTCAAAACCAGCCCCCACTCCTCGCGGCGCACCAGGGGATTGTCCGGTGCCCGCTATGGGCAGTCCGGGCCAGATCAGCAGTGGTAAAGTGCCCAGAGTCCTAACACCAACAAGAATAGAGTCCGAAAAATCCGAGGCAAGAGGCAAAAAGTTTGGTGATAAACCTATCAAAGGGCCAGGCCTAACATTTTCCTTTTCCCAGTTTGGAGGTATCCTTGTCCCAGAGTTATTTTTGTGCCCTTGAGAGAAAAGGCCTAGATCAAGTTTTCTCATCCTGGTGCTTCTGTCTCATTGTTAGAATTTCCCTGTTTTTATATCGGTGGGTTAATGTTGTAGAATTACTGTGCCCCCGTCCCAGAGTGAAAGTTTTCCAGCCTCGAGCCACATGTTCTCGATGTATGTATGTATGTATGTATCTGTATAGAACTGACCTCAGCAAGAGCAACAGAACTCAGAATCTGTGTCCCGGACTCCCAGTTAGTCTGTCCCTGATTTTTCTATACCATGTTGACATTTTGATTCTGTCCCAGTGTCATTGCCCGTGTCAGAGCCATCACTTTATCACTGAGTCGCTGATCTAGTGTCTGTGTGTCCCTGTCCCCTAGTCAAAGTCTGTGTCTAGCCATCTCAGTGCCAGACCCTTCTCCCAGTCCCAGGGTGATTCTTTCCCACTTTCTTTATGACCCTGCAATTGTCCTAATGTGACTCGTCTCAATGTAGGAGATACCCTATTCTAATGCCAATGCTCATGTCTGTCAATGTTTTGTTGGTGTCCATGTTCAACAGTTCAAACACTGTAAAAGTTTAACAAAAAATCCCGTGCAAATGCAAACAAATACACGTTTTACCTTCCTCCCAGCATATCCAGAAAAGGAGTAGAAAAAAATCTAGCAGGTGCAAACAAAAACACTTCAGTAGAAACAGATTGTAATCGCAGATGTTCACATTTGTAAGTCGTTGTTTCTAAAGATGAGCAGTATTTTATAAAATAAAAAGAATGGCGATAAAATTAGTGCAGATTCTGCAGCCCGTATATATTTGTCTCAAAGCGCTATAAGATAAATGAGCTGTTTCAGCCTCGGACTTCAACAATCACATTCCTTGTGTGTCACAGGTGTTAGTTTTTATTATGTGCTCTCTGACCATGTTTATTTGCCATTTCCTGTTCGCGGCTCGGAGATCTATCATATGGATTTGAAGGTGTCAATAATTCAATGAGACGTTTGATGAGGCCATGCGTGATGCTATAATACTTTATACGAAGCATAGTGGGAAGTTTTTTGCTTTTTTTTGTGCAGTTGTATATAGTGCGAACTCGAACCGGAGGTATCCGATGGCCATACATGAGCACCCTTTGCACCACAGACGGACACATTCATTTTGAGGCAAGGAGAAATAAAGTGATTTGCCAGAATCAGAGGATTTTATAATTAGATTTCTCATCAAAGCCACCATTTCGGCTCGTTTGCGTCAACCATAATGCCTCATTGCAGTTTTTAAATGGCAATGTACATATATAATAAACCCTCCTCTTAATAATATAACTGAAAAGGCCTGTTCATGTCTGCCAGGGCGTATAATGCCCTCATTAGAGTATGGTCTTAGAACACATTCAGTTCCCTGCTGCACACGACAACCGGACTTGCCTCATATGTCACTAATGGAATTGTCGCCAAGGCAGGGATGCTTCTACACTCTTATTTAAAGTCAAGAACTTTAAACAATTACCTCTCAATGACCTGCAATGTGAATTCTTCATGTCAAAGGTACCGCATGTTAAAAAAAAATCACTTTGTATTCATTCGGAAGAGAATTTGTCATATTTTACGTGATGTTTCCTGCATGATTTGCAAGGCAAATATTTACATGGCATGGCTCGTGCAAGGGATCTTGGAGCCAAGCCAGAGCCTTAGCTGGGCTCTGGCCCGGCTCTTCCCGTTAATGTCTTGGCTCGCCCACCTCTGGAGATACAGGTTTGGGCAGAAAATATATGCGGGTGAAACTTTTCCCGCATGAAGCGGAATCCCTCGGTTGATGTATGCAAAAATGGTGAGGGCAAAATGTTGGGAAATTTCTCCAACTTTGCAAATTTCGTCAGTGTGCTTAACATTTTGCCCAATCCTAGATTAACCCAACAAGCGATCTGGCTGGCGCCCTTTCTCCTCGTGTTCATAGCCTATGATGGCATATTCTGTAATGCAAACACCCGATCATTCTAATGGATGCGTTCAACGTGTTAAATAAAAGCACGCTACATGTATTATTCATTGAGAGCGAGAGAGAGAGAGAGAGAGAGAGCGCCTATGGAAATTAACCCTGTCCATGGTGCTGAACGCGAGCCAGACACACACGTCTGCGCTGCTAGGTGCAGGAATGGCTTCGAAGATTGATTCATTGCAGGCACGCGCTTCCTATCTTGTACCTTTGGAAGAGGCAGGAAATATTGAACTCCACAGCAGTCTGGAATCCCTCTCTCGCTTGATCCTGCTCCACGTTCATCGTTCATTTTCGCAGATGAGTTTTCTGCCCGGCATGCTTTGCGGCGGCCGCGTCTGCTCCGGCGGCTTCTCAGACCTTCTTCCTTAACTAAGTACAGCCGCACAACAGAGCTGAAAATTAATAGAATTGATGCTGCCTGGGCCTGGGCCGCGACGCTATCGTTCATCTCGCTGTTCGGTGTCAGCCCTGACACCAGACAAATTGTCTCGCATTGTCCTATAAAACACAGGTGTCTGACACCTTTTGCTCAACTTCTGCCTTACAGCGATAAGGTTGCCCCCTGCATTTTTCTCGCGCTGGGCCTTGGGTTCCCGAGGTGATGCTTTTGGTTGGTATTCATCCTGCGTCGGGCCAGGGCACCAAGAGAGAAACGTGCGCGGTCGAGGGAAAATCACAAAGAGCCATGTGTCAGGACGTCTACGAAGGAAGATTCCTGATGAAAAGGATTAGAAAGAAGGTTAAAAGGCGCACAATAATTCCACAACGACGAAGGTCACCAGTGGAGGGACAGTGGTGTGTGCGCTGGCGATAAAGGGCACACTGGCTTTCAAATCAGTGGTCGGAGACTTGAATCGGAGAACTAACGAGGTTATTTGAAAACCGCCTCTGTCGCCTTATTCCTGTCCCAGGGGGACATATGTGCCAAACTGGGTAAGGTTTTTAATGGCATGGCATGAGCACATAGTGGTATCATACGGTTTCTAGGGTTGTATGACGTTACCCCACATGCATTGGCCGCAAGATCTTTTAAAATGCAGGTCTTTACAACACACTCCGTTACAACCAGGCGCGTAACACCCATTGGAATCAAAGGGCTTTAGCCACCCCGTCGTGAGTGGCAGCACGGGCTCAGACAGCTCCCGGGCACACACACAGCCGCACCCGAGCACTTCACAGGTCTTTAAAAGACCATGTGAATGAGGCTTTGTTGTTGTTTTACTCCTTCCAAGAGCCCCTGCCGCTCCACTCAGCCTATTGCTTAAAGTTTCAGCCCCCCCCCGAAATTTTTTCTTAGCCCCCCCAAAAAAATGTTGCTCTAGTTGCACCTCTGGTTACAACGCAATTACTATTCTAAGTCCAATAGGGCGTTACTTTGGGGAATGCGTTGTCACAGTTTGCAGTGTAAAGCCCTGCATTGTAAACGTTCTTGCGGAGTAAAAAATGCAGGGTAAAGACATGTGGAGTAAAAAATGCGGGGTAAAGGATGTTTCTCGGTTTCTAGCTAGTAGGGAATGACGATGCACTCGAGTTCGAATGCATAACCATTTTCACACTATTTTTTTGTTTTAAACATACAGACACAACCCTTTCAGATCCTAAGCCAAACAGACCTGCCTTGTGCAAATCTCTCCATATGCCTACTGTCTCAGGCACTGTGATCATGTAATTGTTCATTTCAGCTTCAGTGGAACTTGAAGTAAAAATTGCATTGATGAAAGAATGAGCCTAGTGTCCAGATGTACTATTATTCCATTCGCAAAACATTGTAACAAAATCCAGACTGACTTTTTGTGAATGGAATAGTACTTTGCGAACCGATTATGTACTAATATGTCAGTTCACAAAATAGCAAATTGCAGTGGGCCACAAAACAAACTGCAGAAGTGATGTTCATTAATAAGGCTGTCCTTTTAGATCTCCTGTGACTGGCTGCAATCACTGAAATGGTGGCCTGCGAGGGACTGCAGACAACCATTGTATTGATTGCATTTCAAAATGGATAGCAGCAGCTTCCAGCGCCGCTTTTTAAAAAAAAAATCAGGTTTGTAAATGTCAAGGGGAACAGGCAGTGGTCCAATTGACCACTCTTCTGCCTTCAAGGCTACCCACCCAATTCCAACAGGGTCCTAAGGAGAATGGGATTACCAATGCACATGTGGAGGTCTTGTCCTACAAGACAAGCTAACTTGAATGATATAGAAGATCTACCCCTCAATGGGATGAACCCTACAATTTCATTCTGGCTAGCAGATTGTTGCTGGTAGTGGGTCAGTCTTCGGAAGTACAGGGAATCCTCCACCTCTAAGTGACCTGAGGGAACTGAAATTCGGATGGATGGGTCCTCTGTCAATTTTTCACAGATGTTTCATCATCTCCCACCTTTACATGAAGCCTTTATTTTGATCTATATATTTTGTTTTCATATTGAGGTCTCTTATACAACAGTAGTTTATAGATCCTGTACATTTGAAACAAACATTGGATTAGCATTCTTCATTGCAAATTCACACGTTTCGTAAAATTTATTTTAAGTCACTGAAAATGACTGTCCTACTTCTCTAACCCAATTTGTATTTGACATTCATACAAAATATGCACATGTTAGAAAACTTTTCATGAGGATAGAAAATATCCACAAAATTATTATTGGTTACATACAGTATGTCAAATGTACTGAACATTTAATTATGCCCTGCTGCCCAATGCATTTCGGGAGAGTATCCCTTCTTCGGGGGCACTGTTGGAAGAAAAGGGAAGAAAACGTAGAAACAAGATGTACCACAAGGTATGATATTCTTACAAAACAATACAATGTCAAGGGTCCAGTTACACGTAATACAAGAAATAGCTAGTGTTGTTGTTCACTGAGTCAATTTATGAGTGTGAATAGAGTTTAGCAAAACCACCACCTTGTACTAAAATAAACTCGTACCACGCAAAAGAAGACCCAGTGGATGTGATATCTTTGAAAGGAAGCTTCGCAAGCCCAAAGTCATAAACACTGAATCGTGGATGCTGAAGGGGAATAAAGTAAAGAATGCAAAAAAGTATGCTGGGCAAAAAAGAAAATGTATGTGGATACACTGATGCTGAAATTACTGAAGATGTCCTCACATGAATAGAGCTGGAGAATAAAGATATGAAGATCCATGAAGAGTCTGCTACCAAAACATGCTACCAAAACATGCAATCTGCTAAAAGTAAACCAAACCCGACTTACTGGGGAAACTGACCCCGAAGAGTATGTGAAGGATGACTGCACAAAACTGGACAAGTCGTAACTGTAATGGAAACATGAGAATCCCATGAGTGACGTGTGCTTTACGCAAGTAGTGAATACGTATGTGCTCTGTGAGGCCTCAAAATATTACCTCAAAGAGTTGCAATTTGTGGGTAATGTGGTTGAAAACTTATTACACAAGTGCGATGGGTAGAAATCCAGATGCATTGGAGAACAATGTAGCAGCTTCAAACAGGCACTGCATTGATTCTTTCAGCTGTGGTGCAACAATGCACCAATTTTTTCAGTAGTGCTGCAGGGCCTGCATCGGAGTCAGTGGGGTGGTCTCGGACTTCAGCGACACGGTGCACTGAACTCGGGCTGCAGAAGTTTCTTCGGCCGTGGGCAGGCCCTGTGTCAATTTCTTTGGTTGCACTGCACCGGTGCATTAAAATGTCTCCGACAAAGCAGTGCTGCATTGGGAAAACAGGCCCTGGAAAGGTGATGCATTGATTTCCAAGATATTTGCATAGGAACCACCTCCATGGGCCCAAAACAGAAATTGGCACCACTTGGCTGGTCAGAACCCCCAGCAATGGAGTCCAGGGATGCTGCAGGTGAAGCCTTTGATGGCCCTGAAACTTGTTAACAGGAGGCAGGCACACACAACCCTTGGAGAAATCTCATTAAGCAGGACACACAGCTAAGTCCAGTCCTTTTCCTCTCCATAACAGAAGCAGCAACTGCAGACAGACCCAGAAAAGCAACACAGAGCAAAGGGGCAGTACTGCTCCTCACAGCTCTTCAGCTCTTCTTCTTAAAATGCCTCCTCTCGATCCAGAAGTGTTCTAAAGATGTGGGGTTATAATTCCAATAAGTATACCACTTTTGTCCTTTGAAGTAGACCCTTCAAAAGAAAGTCATTGTTGGTGCCAAGATCCTGTGTTGCCTGCCTTGGCTCCAGACAGACTACATGTGCCTAGAGACAGCATTGTGAGAGGCCAAGTACAGCCCTATTCAGGTGTCAGTGACAACTTCACCCACCACTCTTGCACAGGAAGGCCTATCAGCCTAGTGATTGGCCTTAAGGATATGCAGGGCACACGTCAGCTCCCTTTGTGTGACTGTCTAGAGTGAATTCACAAACAACCAGCCGTCAGTCTAAACCAGATGCTGATTCTACAGGCAGGCCGAGGCCTAGGATGGTAAAGCAAGGAAATACCCACTTTCTAAAAGCAGCATATTCAAACACACAATTTAAAAAACAATGTACTTCACTAAAAGATGTATTTTTAAATTCTGAGCTCACACAACTCAAACTCAAAATCTCTATCTTTTCCCAATTTAAAGTTGCACTTGTAAGATGTTGCAAGGCAGCTCCGATGATAGCCTATAGGAGAGCTAATCCTTGCAATAGTGAAAAAAGAATTGGCAGTATTTCACTATCAGGACATGTAAAACACATCAGTACATATCCTAACTTTCACATACATTGCACCCTGCCCATGGGGGTACCTTGGGCCTAACTTAGGGGTGCCTTACAAGTAGCAAAACGGAATGTTTGGGCCTGGCAAGTGGGTGCACTTAACATATATCAAGGCCTAGGATCACTCAGGTCTGTGAGATGCACAGCCTAAGTCCCTATGGTTTCAAATTCTTGTTACGATTTTATATAATTTTTGTAAAAGTTAAAACAAAATAACACAAAGAGATTTCAAAACCTTATATTATTAAGTACAAGCAATTGTAATCATACAAGTTACTATGTGTAAAATTAAAAAATAAACATGTTCACTCTCTGTTGCATGCTAATGTGCTTAAAACAATCACTAAATTCCCGGTGCCGTGACTCGGATACGAACCGAGGTTGCTGCGGGTTAGGGCTATACCTTTTCATGCATGCATCCCGGCCTTCCTCGCTGGTTTATTTCGAGGCCACTCCTCCAACCTAGGCATTTTGGCAATCATTAACAGTACTTAAACTCCCCGCACGGAGGTGACTACACCTTCCTGAAGAGCAGCGGTACGGGTAGGTCATGAGCCTCTTTCCACCTTGGGAACAGGTAAGCTTCTTTGTGTATGTGTGTTTCATCCTGGAGTGGTGTGGCTCACTGGTTAGAGGCGGCAGACCCGGAAGCAGAGAACGGCCCGGGACCAGGATTCAATTCCCAACGTGGCAGGGTCGTGGACCATTGTCAGCGGACTCGATAATTGTCGCCTCGGTGCCTACTCTAACCAGGGATCACACTTGGCAACTCTGGGCCTTAGCTTGCCTCATCACTACAACGGCCCCCCACATTCGCCGGGGATGCCTGGTTTCACCTTGGAGATACCCAGTAGGGACCATCTCACAGGGATAGCCAGGACGGGTTCCCCAGCGGTCTACGACGCCTCAGGGCAGCAGTGCGCTTTACAAGACACATACATACATACATCCTCATTTTCTGGGGCACTCGTGTACCATGGTTGAGTTGCCACTTGTTTCCCCGCATTAGTCTTAAATTGGAAAACAAACTTGGTTACAGTGTGAGCTTTATTGTACTTTTCTCCTACGTGTACCCACCGTCACTGCGGTCACTGCCCCACTTCCCTCTAGAGTCCGCTTGGGTAGCGGGGGGGGCTCTCTTTGCTTCAACCTGGAGACTTCACAAACATGTAAGCCACAGGCACCAGTGACACCTCCCGTTTCCCTTGGTACTCGTACTGAGAAGACTATGAGTGAGGCACCACAAGGGTTTAATTATATCCAGCCCCACTCGTTTTTAAAACCGTAATGTCGTGACTCCCTTTGGGCCCCACTGTGCGAGAGACAGTGTCTCCTCCTGAAGCACTTGTACTTCATTCAATCTAGACAATGCACATACGTGTCTGCTAGCCCTCTCTACTCAATGATTGTCGACTTTCCTATTTTCACAGTGACACCACTGATTGGGTGTCTTTTTATCCGCTGCATCAGATGAGGCCATACTACACACTAATTTCGGTGAGTCTTACCTACACTCAAACCTTGTTTGGTGCAACTCATCTCCATTTTCCTTTGATGTTGTATCTGCATCCCTGTTTTTATTGTAGCAGCTATGTGTTCATCAGGTAGTCCCTGATACATGTGTTACCCCCCTGATGCACAGCCACGGCTGGCAGTGGGAGTACCTGCAGGGCGGTGACATGGGGAGGGGGAGGGCCAGGGTGTGGGGTTGTCATGTATGGATTACGGAGTTTTACAGGTAAGTAAACATTTGAATAAATAAAAAGAATTTTGTTGCACGCACTGCATCACATTTGGGGATGCAGAGCACTCAGCGAAATTCGTCTTATTCTTTTAAATGTTTACTTACCTGGGAAGCTCTGTAATCCATACATTACTACCCCCCACCCTGCCCCTCCCCCTCCCCTTATCACCGCTCTGCAGGTACTCCCACTAACGGCTGTGGCTGATGATGCACAGTGCCTTTTGATCTTCTTTTGTAAAATATGCGTGCAACGTCTCATGACTTGTAAATACACAAATTCAGGACTGCTGTGCTTTCTTCATTTTTCACTGTTTATTTTTATTACAGGTGGTCTCCTTCCCCTAGGAGGACATGCCCTAGGCGAATAACAGTGGCAGGTAGCATAGCATCCTTACCACACTTTTATGTAGGTTATTATTATTTTTTCACAACTTGTTCGATTCACGGTCCTGAAGAATCGCCACTGACAATTCAAAGGCGAGAAACATGTCAACCATCTGGAAGTAGAGTAGGTATTTTGTCACATAGATAACAGAATAGACTACTCCTCCCATCCTATTTTATTTAGGTAGGGTACCCAACAGAATAAAGTTTTCAAGAGGAATCCTTAACCTATTTTAAATCACATACATACACATCTACATCGGACTCAGCCTCTCACCCCCACTGCACCCTTACGGCAAGGAACAAACGATCTCTGATGAAGAGCCCCTTTTAGAGTACCCGTTGGGCATTGCAGCGCTGGCTCAATGAGGAGCAGGCTCATATGATGAAGCATGACACCTAGCTTGCTGGGTGTGTGAGAGCCCTAGTTCAGAGAGAAGGAATTCCCCTCCTATATACTGACCCCTGTTTTTAACACCTTGCCATATATTCCAGTCTTGCCTCCTTCTGGTGAATATTATTTCACCTAGGAATTGCGTACTCTTTTTTGTTTAACTGCAGCTAGGGCATGCACGCTGGACATAGAAAAAGCCCAATAATCATCCCCTCCTTTTGATATCAATTAGGGCTATACCCCCCAGTGACAGAGCATGCAGACACATCATAAAACATTTGTTTAGCTTTGTTACAATATTGCAAGTTATACTTTCCACAAGGTGTGCAGGTCTACTCACATACAAGGTAAGTGGGTGGTGCACTTGCCAGGTTGACTTGGCAGTTTAAAACTGCACTCACGACACTGCAATGGCAGGCCTGGGACATGTTTACAGGGCTACTCATGTGGGTGGCAAAACTAGTGCTGCAGACCCACTAGTAGCATTTGATTTACAGGCCCTGGGCACACACAATGCACTTTACTAGGGACTTACCATCAAATCAAATATGCCCATCATAGATAACCAATCAGAGTAATAATTCACTGGGAGTACTTGCACTTTAGCACTGTTTAGCAGCCGTAAAGTGCACAAAGTACATAAACCAGCAAAACGAAGTCTGGCATGTCATCAAAAATACCGTAAGTAGAGGCAAAAATACAGGGGAAACCATGACAGGCACCCAAAATAAAAAGTGCATCTCTCATGCTGTATGCACTTTATAAAGAGTATTTATATTCATTTAAAGGTGGCACATTTTTAATAAGAACCATTATCACTGGCATTTTAAAGGTTTTACATCTTTCGAAGGAGCTGTATTACAGCTTCTCTGAAATTCGTTCACATGTTTAATGTGATTTTGGCTAGTTAGAATCAAATGGTATGAATGAAAATGGTTTAAAAATGTCCTTTATTATCAAAAAGCACATTGTTTCTAATATATTAGGGCCTCATATACTATTAATCCTATTGCAAAAAATGGTAGAAAATTGCACACTGACTTATTGCAAATGGAATAGGATTTAGCAAACAGATCTGTTAGCCCTGGAATTGGTTTCCCCAATTTTTTGCCTCTACCTCCTATATCTTTTACTGTATGCTGGACTTTATTTATGCTGTTTTTTTTTTAACTCTGGGCACTTTACCACCGCTGTTCAGTGCTAAAGTGCAAGTGCTCCCTGCGTGAATTGTGATTATGTTTGCTTATCCATGATTGCCATATTTGATTTACTGGTAAATTCCTACTAAAGGACATCATGTGTGCCCAGGGCCTGTAAATCAAATGCTACTAGTGGACATGCAGTACTAATATTGCCACCCACAGGAGGAGCCCTGTAAACATGTCTCAGGCCTGCCACTGCAGAGTTTGCAAGTGCAGTTTCAAACTGCCATGTCGAACCGGCAAGTGCACCCATTTGCCAGGCCCAAACCTTCTCTTACACGTAAGATAGGCCAACGGTTACCTTATGGTCAGTGTACAGTGTATGTGAAAGGTAGGACATGTACAGGTGTGTTTTACATGTCCTGATAGTGAAATACTGCTAATTTAGTTTTTCAACATTGCAAGGACAATTTCTCCCACAGGTTATCATTGAAGCTGCCATGTCACATTTACAAGTGTAACTTTCAACTGGGAAGTGCAAGAGATTTGGAGTTCGGGTTCCCTTAGCTTAGAATTTAAAACCACATCTTTCTGTGGAAGTGGTTTTTAAATTGTGTGTTTGAAAATGGCACTGTTAGAAAGTGCTTTAACATCCTGTGCTTCTTCCTGCCTGTGGATTCCAAGTCTGGTTTAGACTGGCATTTGGGCTGTTTTTGCATTCATACTAGATCATCACACAAAGGGAGCTGAGGTGTGCCCTGCATATCCAGATTGCCCATCACCCAGCTGTTGGGCCTTTCTAGATAGAAGGGTGGGAGGAGTGGTCACTGACACCTGATGGGGCTGTGCCTGTCTTCTTACAATGCTGTCACTACCCTCTGTAGTGTGTCAGGAGCCGGGACAGAACAAGGCAGAATCTGTGCACTACAAAGACTATCCTTAAAAGTATGCCTACTTCAAAGGCAAAATGGGGTATAAGTATTGGACCTGTAACCCCACTTTTTTTTAAATATATCTGGATCTAGAGGCGCTACTGACAAGAATAAGAGGTGCAGTATCTGTAGGAGAACTGCCACTCTGCTGTTGCTCTGTTGTGCTGACCTGCTGCTTGCTACTACCGTCTTGGGCAGAGGAAGGGCTGCACTGTACTTTCTTATCCTGACTATCATGGTTCTCCAAAGGATTGTGTGTGCTTCCCTCCTGTTGAAAGTCTCAGGGCTATCACAGACCTAATTTGCAGCTTCCCTGAACACCGCTGCTGGGAGTTATGACCAGCCAAGTGGTGCCAACTCTAGTTCTGGATACTTCAAGGTGTTTTTGCTATTTCAAGAGCTGAAAATCCACACATCGCCCTTCAATGCCATTTTTCCTGCTGTAGGCCCGCCATGCATTTGAAAAACCAATGCATTATCACGGTGCGGCCAAAAGCTTGACGGCAGGGTATACTCAGACATGAGTCCCTTTCTCACTGCTCCATCAGGATTCAAGCAAGCCGGGCCGAAGAGGCTGAAATGCCAGAAACCGGTCCCCGGTAGCTTGTCTCCTTTCTGGTAAAGAATTGGCTTTGTAGTTTAGTCTGCCCTGTTCCCATGATGCACTGGGCCAGGGACAGACTGATTTGCATATAGCCAGGTTCTGAGCTGGGATGGGGCAGTGAGATAAATAACGGTGATGGATCAAGCCCTGATCTTTGGACTGGGTGAGAGTGGTCTGCTCAATTCAGACACTCTGTTCATCACCACCCCCTTTTGTAAATCAAAAACTTGACGCAGCACCTGTTCGCAGCTGGAAGAACTGCCGCAGCCCGAGTCCAGAGCACTGTCTCTCCGATGTCCGAGACCCTCACTCCGACGCAGGCCTCGCTGTGCAACTGAAGAAATTGACCCATCAGCTGCCCGTGGCTGGAAGAATTGACGCAGCGCCTGTTTCGCCACCACTGCATCGATCCCCAGTTTGTCCGGATTCTACGCATCTCACCTGTGCGCCAAGTTTCCAATGCATCGCCCCACAAAAAGAACCCGCTTTCGGAAATCAATGCATCGCTTCTCCTCGCAATAAGGAATCGAACCAATACTTCTCCTGCATGCATCAGAACTGACTCCTCCATTACCTTGGGACTTAAGAATCGACTCATCGTTTGGGGTGTCTGATGCTTCCCTCCTTGCTGGGTGTTTTTCGCCTTGGATTTCCATACATCTAAGTTACTTTATGCTAAAATTAGCGCATCCATAGATGTCAATGGACTAACTTGCTTAAACCTTGAAAAAGTTATATCTTTGCTTACGTATGTTGGATTTTTGTTGTTTTGGTCTGGTTTGGTTAAGATAAAGTTTGCTTATTTTTCTAACTGGTTTGGTGTCCATTTGTAGTGTTTTCACTGTGGTACTGTGTGTTTTATGTACAAATGCTTTACACATTGCCTCTGAGATAGGCTCAACTGCTCGTGCCAAGCTACCAAGTGGGTGAGCAGGGGTTATGTTTTGTGTGTATTTCTCTTACCCTGACTAGAAGGAAGGATCCCTTACTTAGACAGGGGCATATTACTTCAAACTAGAGACTCCTATTTCTAACAAGTTCTAATTGGTTAGTTTACATTACTGCAAATTGCGTAACAAACGGCCTAATTAATATTCCTTAAGCAGGTTACAATTTTTGAGACCATGTGATTGGCTATAATCACTTGCATTGTGGCCTGCATGAGACTGAAGATGACGACTCCTATGACTGTACACCAAAATGGAGCCCAAGCACTTTAAAGGAACCAATCCCCCTTTTAAATGAAATAAAATGTTTCAGCTTTGAAAAGCGTGAGGGGGAGCAGGCAATTGTCCAATGGATCACTGCCTGCCCACAACACTGCCAGCATGATTACAAAAGGGCAAGGAGTTTTAAGGGGACCCCTCCCCCTTTGTGAATCACTTACCACCAAATCTCAGGGGTTTCTAACTCATCAATGATTTGCAACCCCAAGTGGACTAGTAACCCATGAATACTATCCTTTCTGAATTAGAAAGAGGAGTGGGACACCTCTTTCACTCCACCGATTACTTGAAATTCTAAACAGATCACAAAAGTCCTTTTATAAGTTAGAATTTGTTTTTTTAACTCAGAAAAGTCGTTTTGTACTTGAAGAAGAGGCTTTTTATGATTGAAAACACAGTTATCTTGAGAATAGCAGGGTTTCAATTGCGAAAGGATTTTGTACATGAGGCCCAAAGATCTGAACAAAAGGGAATGATTTGTAGATGTGGACAGTGGCATAATAGAATCCTTAGCTATTGATTGCCAGAATGTATAACTTTTATTAGCACCCATTTTTCTGTGATTTTCGGAAGAATAAAGGGGTGTATGCTACTGTCCTTGTCTTACCCGAAATGTTTTAAGTACAGACCATTTTTGCTAACATTTACCTGCACTATACGACGGTGCAGACAAACGTTTTCTCACACTGTAGAAAAATGGCTGGCTGGATAAGTATAGAATGGGAGGCCTTGCCCTTATAGGATGTGTTCAAGCAAAATGCTGAGGGTCAGCCACGGCTGGTAGTGGGAGTACCGGCCGGGCGGTGATGTAAGGAGGGGGAGGGGCAGGATGAGGAGTAGTAATCTATGGATTACAGACTTTAACAGCTAAGTAAACATAAAAATAAATAAAACAAATTTCGTTGCGTGCACTGCATTGCATTTGGTGATGCAGTGCAAGCAACGAAATTCGTTTTATTTATTTTCATGTTTACTTACCTGTTAAAGTCCGTAATCCATACATTACTATCCCCCACCCTGCTCCTCCCCCTCCCCAAGTCACCGCCCGGCCGGTACTCAAACTACCGTCCGCGGCTGCTGAGGGTAAGTCACTGGCCACTTGTAGAACATTCCCTGCTTTCATGAAAGTGGAACACACACATTGATGTGCAGAAACAAATAGGCCCCTATTTCAAAGTGTTAAATCATAGTCTATCAGGAGTTGAATTTGTCACATGAATGGCAAAGGTAGATAGACATAGAATAAAGTAAAACCTCACTTGTTTGCCTCTGCAGTAAAAAATATTCTACCTATGAACAATGCCTATATTTATACTAGCTAAAGACGGTTTGAAACATTTGTCGTACATTAAGGATGATATTAATGACAAAAGATGGATCATGCATTTGACGGGTTGGTGCCTGTACATATGCAGCGGATATTATTTGCATTTATATTTTGTGAGCTATAAGAATTGAAATGTTACTATGGATACATGTGGTGTATGGCAAATATTTTAGTATGCGTATAATGATCACTTAAAATGTGAAATCCGTAACAAGAATGTTTTGGTTTAGGGTTTTTGTGACTTGATGTTAATTTAGTATGAGATGGCCATTCTGATTATGTCACAAACAGTAAGCTACATCAGAAAGAATGTCAATTTATAGAAAATAGTCAGTTCCATTTATGAATTTACATATGTAAAAGCGGTAGTACTTGTTGAAGCTCTGTTTCCTTTATCAGTATTATCACTGGCATTAAGGAAATGTTGATTTTAATCTGCATATATACATTGTTTTTAATTGTATAAATATACTAAATGTTCACCTATGAATGTTTTAGTAGCCCTGAAGAAGTCCAGAGTGGATGAAATGTGTGGCTTTGGCTATAATTGAACCTGACATTTTTAAAAAGAAGATTGAAAAATAAAAAATGGATTATATTTCACATTTTGGACTACATTGTATCTTTTTCATTTAAGGATAAATGTCGGACTCTACTCATTATGTGATTTATGTTGTACTCAGATTATTTCTTCAGATTTTGGAAACTCCTTGATTGATTTGAGTGCTGAGTAATATTGTATTGTTACTTTTTTTTTACAGTGCATTCCTAAACTCTTGCAACTCAGTCAGAAGGCTGTTGTTTGCTTATTTTTCCAATGAGCTCAACCCTCCTCGAGGCATCACAATGACTGTCTGCAAGATAAAAGTCATATTTACAGCACTTTGTATGGTACTTATTGTCATCAATGACAATGCTCTCAAATTTCTGAAGAGAATGCTATTGGTGTTGCAGGGACTCTGTTTGGAAACAGAACAATGCCTAGGATCAAAAGACATCAGAATGTAGGGACTAAGTCACCATACTACATGAGTACCTATGGGCCCAATTCCCACTAGCTCACAGCACTTTCCTGCTTCCATAACCGTCCCATATCTACAGTTAAATAGGCACACCAGAACACAACACTCGAGTCCATAGGGGACCTATGTAAACAGATCATCACCTTTTGTTTTCTCACTCATGCATACCTATAATAAACAAAAGAAAGACAAGAGGAAAGTTTACAATATTTATTGAAA
This sequence comes from Lissotriton vulgaris, assembly GCF_964263255.1. Lineage (NCBI taxonomy): Eukaryota > Metazoa > Chordata > Amphibia > Caudata > Salamandridae > Lissotriton > Lissotriton vulgaris. The sequence goes on from NC_141699.1 coordinate 446,364,352, forward strand.
CTATCATGCTCTATCATGATGCAACTATGCTGCAAATAGGAAACATATATAGCTGAGCAAAGTAATTAGCATTAGGAGAAAACTATATAGAATGAAAAGATCTACTATGGTGAATGACATGTCTACTTAAGCCTATCCTCACTACGTGAGCACAGTGATATTTAAGAGATCTCTGGAATTAGACCCGGCCCCCAAACCTGCCATTTGTAGTTAGGTGGTCTGCATCTCAGGTTGCGCAATGCTAGTGCATCTGTCCCGGGACCTTTTCCTTCTGCAAGAATCCACCTCTCTCTTTTTTAAAGGGCATGTCCCAGGATATATGATAAGAAGTGTTGTTTAGGAAAACAGCAGCTGTACTTTTGTTGTGTCTGTAATACGAAATGTTCAAAATAAATCCCGGCAGAAGAGCTGAATTTCAATAATAACATATGCAGCCTATTTCTAAAATAATATCATGCCACAAAAATAGTTTTATGTGTGAGTGTACAAAGCAAATGTGGACTACAACATGCAGTTTGGCTAAAATAAAGGGAAAACTACAGTGGGCCTAAGTAGGAACTCACTATATTGGAAAATGAGCTCTTACGGGTCCTCTATTCTTGCACTCTTTGCTAGTGGCGGGTTGCTCAAATCCACAAAGTACAAGTGGGAAGTTTGCCTTTGCCTCCATTGTGTTCAACGCTGCTCCCCTCCTCTGCTAGTATTTCAGCAATCTTCCTCAACATTTACAAGAAGCTTAAAGCCTGAATGTTTACCAGGACAGAGTAGCTATCTTCACCTAATCTGTATCTGATACCAGCAGTGGAGATTTGTCATTTCATTAGGGCCAAGTTAATCTGATGATTATTTGGGCATTTTGAATAGCTCCCAGATAACATAATGTTGTTTCCAGCTACTATAAATTGTATTTGCAATGACAAAGCAGAAAACAGATTCACTGCTGACTCATGTCAGCTAGATTTCATAAAAGCACATGTTATCACCTATGACTTAGCATGTGCACATTAAATATGAAGTTAATAGGAAGGGACAGAAGGTGGCTTATTTTACACAGTCATCATATGCAAGTCCCTGCTTTTATTCAGCATACTCATGACAGCATCTTGTTGGCTATGGTTCCTCTGGTACAGAAATATTCAGACTTACATCGAAAATATACAATCCCCAATATATCACCAAAGCTGCTGGCCAGCACAGTTAAAAAAAAGTCACACTAGCTAAAACAACAACCACAATGTGCTGGACTCTCTTGGTCAGGTGGTGTGCATGAACTACGTCTTCTGCTCCACTCACCTGAAAACCAGGTAATGCTGGAACGAAGAATGTTGCACCACTCGCCCTGTGCCATAACCATTCATGCCCAAGATTTAAACAGACATTAGTGGAAACACACTGGGGGAAGGCAGGTAAACAAGGGAACAAGGAAAAGGTAAGAGTTAGATCGTAATATCACTCTCCCGGGTATCTTGGGAGCCAGGCAACAACCACAAGCATCTTAAAAAAGAGAAAAAAGAATAAAGATTAGTAACAGAATTGATATAGTTAAGGAAATCTCTCAACCTAAATCATAGAAACTGTTATTGACATCATTACACACACACATGTATAGCAAGGTCCCATAAGAAATCCAGAGGAGTATTCCACATTGTCTGCATCCCAGGAGTGATAGGAATTAGTGTTTTTCCAATAGGGAAGACGTGCGCAGGACTACAGGTGAAATAGAAGGGCGGAGCGAGAATAAACCACAAAAGCAAAAAACCTGCAATGTATTCAAAACATCTGAAATATAGATTAGTCTTTGGTGTAGATTATCTAAAATGTATTCAGTGCACTTAAAAAAAGAAGAGCAAAACACAAAGCAAAAAGAATCCAATAAATTGGGTGTTCACCGACACTCGCTCTTTTTAGTAAAAATCCATGGAAGAAAAAAAATCTCAAACACCAGCACACAAAGGGAATGGAAGAGCTGCCCCCAAATGAAAGAACAAGAAATCCAAGGAGGTGCTGGCAAGAAACAACGTAGTATCTGCGGAAATGCTGACGGCGAGAGCCTTTTTGGGGCTGGAGCCGGAAACGAAACCAAGCAGGTAGGCAGCTCCTAAATACTCGCTACCCACAGATGAGGAACATCACTGCGTCTGCTTCCAAAACGTCCCCACAAGCAAAACCAGGAATCAAAAGAGGCGTCAGTCACCAGGAAGGAAGGAAACAGGAAAAGAGACCCAAAAGTAAGGTAAATGGACAGGATGAAAAAATAGCCCAAAAAGGTACATTGAAAATTGAACCTAAGGCGGAAGTGAACCATGGGTCATGACACTACGTGTCTTGCCACCAATGTGAACTTTAAGGCAGATGCCGATGTAGAGAAATCGTAATGGGAGCCTATGGTCAGCAAACACTATAGGAGCCAGAAACCAACTGCGAAATGCTTTCTTTAAGCATAATCAAAGACACTGGCATTATGCTGCAGGGGAGGGCCAAACTATGCATGAGGGCTGATTAAATTATTTGACAAGTAAAGGCTAAATATGTGGCTTAATGCAGCACCTTTTGACATTGTGTTACTTTGAGTATTTAGTCATTTTTATGCTTGTTAACACTATCTGTGTGGTGTTTACACCTCATTAGTACCAGCTTAACACCCAAATATAGCAATAAGCAACAGAAAGGTGCCAGTCAATCTCTGCAAAGGCCCGTCCACTGCACAGCAAATTTTAGTAACTTTTGAACAGTTTGAGCTAGAAACATTTTAGTTTGTTAAAATCTGCAGATTATGTGTGAAATGCAGCAAATCTATAAATATATATATAAATATGGGGAAAACATTAGAGACACACAATCACATAATTCCAGTGACCCAGAGCATAATGTACTTGCATGAAGGAATTAGGTCTGAATATTTGCTACTATTGCACTCTGATTACCTAACAACATTAGTAAGATGGTGAGAAAAATAAAAATCCACCCACTGGAATGTGACATAGGAAACGTACATTCCCCAGGTAAAGATAAACACCATTTTGGACGCTATCTCTCACAGATAAACAGCAGCGGTCGTAGTGGGAGTACCTACAGGGCGGTGACGTGGGGAGGGGGAGGGGCAGGGTGGGGGGGCAGTAATGTATGGATAACGGAGCTTTACAAGTAAGTAAACATATAAATAAATAAAACAAATTTCGATGCGTGCCTTGCATTGCATTCGGGGATGCAGTGCATGCAACAAAATTAGTTTTATTTATTTATATGTTTACTTACCTGTAAAGCTCCGTAATCCGTACATTACTGCCCCCCACCCTGCCCCTCCCCCTCCCCACATCACCGCCCTGCAGGTACTCCCACTACCGACCGCAGCTGCAGATAATCTAATATGGGACAAATGTATCGCCCATTTGTGGGGTCATGTTGTCCTGAAGACTAGATGAGGTAATGTGTCCCTAAGATAAGATTCAGAACAGTATTTCAAAATACAGTCAACAAATAATGACTGACTAAGAAAGGCTAGCGATCAGTAAATTAGGAAACTATAAAGGTTTAATAAAATATTAAAGTACAATACAGAAACCAAAAATTGTTTCAGTCAATTCAGTAATTCAATCATGAGGCTTAGAAATCAGCTGCCGCGAGGGCTCCTAGCATTTAGAAATAGATGCAGCTATGAATACAATTAAAAAAACTATATAAAATCCTTAGTGTGCAGCAAATTGATAGACGATTGCACTGGATGCCTAGTATCACCCCCAAATCCAAGGGCTTTAATGAGAAATGTCACCCTAGAACTCAGTGGAAATCACAGAGTCAGCGTAGGGTGAGAAAATGTAGACATTAGCAAATCAGCATTATAAAACTTTCTCTATTACCACCATCCTAGCACTATCCCCCTGAATGAATATCTCTCTGACCTAATGCCCTTAAAAATGTCAGTACAAATTTGTTAGATCAACAATGAAAGCCTCATAACTAACTAGCATACAGTGTGCAAGCAGGAAGAGCCTTGGAAAGTAGCAAAAGGCTGCCTCTGGAGTTCTTCCAGACAGCATATCTTTACAAAACAAACAATGCACATTTTGCAATGTGCAGTATCTATGAGAAATATAAACACATGATTAATATGGAAGCTAAGAAGACAAAAATGAAGTTGGGGCCTACTTTGGTACAAGCCAGGAACACACAGTTCTATACATCACATCATTATCATTTTAATTGCAAATGACTCATGTTAATACTCAAAATGATTCTAATCAGATAAAAGCTTCAACGTATTACATCTATGTAATGGAAATGTCATTTTAAGATTAAGGGATTAGTAGCAAATGCAAATAGGAACCTTTTCACCTCACAACACCCATATTTCTATTTCAATTTTCAGATGGTTGCCTTTGGCTGAAAAATCAACAATTAAAGTTACAGTTCTTTTAGGCTCATAGGTTTTGCAATGAGTCATTAAAATTAACCTTGTGTGATTATTGTAAAATATATAGTTCCACACTTAATGCCGATGTTTTGACCCTATGCTAAAATTTCTTAGCTCAAAGGGATGTATGACGTTACAACGCATACTTTTACAACGCATACCACTACAAAGCATTTTCTTACAATGCAACATCCATTACAACGCATTCCATTACAACGCATGCCATTACAACGAATTTTTAAAAACTACCTGTACAACGCATTCCATTACAATGCATACTACCTCTACAATGCATACCATTACAACGCATACCATTACATTGCATGTATGGTAAGTATTAGATAGTGTAGGGGTAAAGATTACTATTTTAACTCCATGGGGGTGCAACAGTAGGGTAAGTGTTGGATAGTGTAAGGGTAAAAATTACTATTCTAACTCCAGGGGTGCAACAGTAGGGTAAGTGTTGGATAGTGTATGGGCACTATGCATTGTAATGGTATGCGTTGTAATGGTATGCGTTGTAATGACTGCGTTGTAATGACATGGGTTGTAGTGGTATGCGTTGTAGTGTCATGCATTGTAATAGTTGCGTTGTAATGGCATGCGTTGTAATGGATGTTGTGTTGTAAAAGTTTCGTTGTAATGGTAGTGCGTTGTAAAAGTTGCATTGTAAAGGTTGCTTCCCGCTCAGGGTAACAAGGGAGCAAACGAGTGTCTATTTTATTGTGCAAATAGTACCCCCAGGCTATTTCAAAGAGCTAAAGATAAGAAGAATAGTAGGACTTAGAGAAAAAGGGAAGTAAAAAGCAATATATATATATATATATACATAAATATATTTAATATTATATTTTTCTTATCTTGTTTGATAGCATTTGGTGTAGCATGAGCACTGCTTGACAGAGGCAATAAAAAAAAAGGAAGGCCGATAGAGGAAGAGAGAGGTGTGCACAATGAAAATTAAATTCAATTAAGGGAGATCTAGGTCATTTGCCTTGCCGAGGAGTTGGGTGTTCACCTCAAGGAGGAAGAAAGTCAAAAAGTAGACCCTAAAGAACAACAAATACGTACAACAAAACATATGCACCTGTGGCAAGATGGTCTGATGATCTGAGTGACTTTCCTTGGACATCTAGTCCGTGGTCATGGAGTTAATACTTTAGAAAGACAGTATAGTGCACAGACGTCCATATACAGCTTTATGTACACGATACAAGACTTGAACTTCCCACTCAGCTAAATGGAAACCGGGCCTAGTCACATGGAAAACGTGATTTCATCTGTTCATTTGAAGCCCAGCGTTTGTCAGTCGCCACAGTTCTGCACCTCGTGAAAGCTGTCTGAGGTTCAACAAAGACGACTATAAGTGGAGAAATGTGGCTCAATGGTAAGAATGGCAGACCCTGATGCAGCGGTCTGGTCCGGGACCTGGGTTCAACTCCCGCCTCTGCGGGTCTTGGGCTCAATTTTCTTGGACCTGATAATTCTCGCCTCGTGCCTATTCTAATCATGGTTCCCACTTTGTAACTCTGGGCAATAGCTTGCTTAATCTCCACAACGGCCCCAACAGCACTGGGATGCCTGGCTTCACCTTGAGGGTGCCCAGGAGTGGCCATTTCACAGAGAAAAGCCAGGAAGGGTTCCATAACGGTATGCGTACAGCGCCAAGACGCCTCAGGGTATAAGTGCGCTATACAAGTACGAATTCATTTCATAAAGTGTGGCATGTTTTATGCCCCTTTTCATGAAAGTGCTTGCACATTTAGCTGAAATGACTCTCTTTGTGTGCATTGGGGTTTACTTGTATCTTGCATAGTTTGACAGGAGGATAGTCCGAGCAGATGTCTCTTGGCAAGATATTTTCTGCACAAACCTGTTTTCTGTGGTAACCTGGAAATACGTGACACAAACTTTCGTGATTTTTTTTTGTATAACACAAACTACAACAATGTTGTTAATTTTACTAGCATCATTAAAATTACACTCAGGCTTCATGACGAGACCATTGTGATAGACACGTACGTGAACCAGGCCAATCTGATAACGTAAAAGCGGAAGGGGCATGGTCTCCAGGAGAGTACACAGGAAGTGAAATGTTACTTTAGGCATTGTCTTTATAAACAGAAAAATATAGATGTGTGCCAAAAGCCGAATCAAATGTCCTTTTAGGTTATTATTAATGAAGATGCCCCTTTAGACACCTTTGAAAAAACTTGGAGATGCTCAGAGACTCCCAGAATTGCGACTGAGAACTTTTAGAACAACATTTTCAAATAATGTGTCTGAAATATTAATACGTGCAACCCAGGAGGCATTGTCTAATTTAGTGAAGCACTGGGCAACTCAAAACCCTGTCCTGGCATCCCTTAGGATATATGTGGCCAGACCTCATTCTGTATTTAACTGAGCCATTTTCATTTCAAGTTATTGATTCCCAGGCATTTGTCCAGGTGCACTTCTTCTCCTTTTGGAATTAACCCTGCTGCTGGCAAAGCGCAGCCGATGGAGACGGATTGACCTGAAGGATCCGATCGATGGAAGCGGGCTGCCTGACCGCTCCGCTCGCGAGTACGTGAAGTGCAAGGAACTGTGCATGCTGTGTGAGCATCAACTCATCTCTGAAATGGACTGCACAAGGATATCTGGCCGATCTGTGTGCAGACCCACAATATGAATCTCAAATTTTCCTTGGTCCAGGCTTCTGCAGCCATAGTAATGGCTCCAGACTTGATAGAGTGGCACAAAGCCCAGGTTTCCATTAGCTAACTTCCCCACAACATCCCACGTGCTGCACACATGACTATCATATTGCATCCTCTACATTGATATAAATACCACATCATAAGGTAAGTATAGGAAGCAAGATGTTGAAAAAAGAATAGGAATTATATACTTCTCAAGTAGATTCAATGGTAAGCAATGTAATGGATTCAACATTGATGGCTGTCAATAGTATGAATCTCCATATACTTCCAGATGTCATCTGGTTCTGATTCATAGCTCATATCGCCTTGATAAAGTCATAGGGATACTCCCCGAAACGACGGAACACGTTTCGGCTAAAGTTTAAGGGAGGTCATAAAAGAAAAGGTCAAAAGTTTCGAGAAATAAACCCACAAGTCAAGAAAAGAAGTCTTCTTTGTTTCTTAAACAGTACATTGTAACTAATTATTTTGATACATATTGCGTGTGCCTCCTGATGTAAAGTATTGTTGCTCAATCCTAGGATTGAAATCGGGGAGTTGGGTGTATCGCCTCTTTTTGAGAGCACTGCGAGTGAGAACACTGTTAATTAAAATTGGACGTGATTGTCATATGAGCGCCCCAAGCCTATCAAACACCAATTCAAACAAATATACACTGCCAAAGGCAATAGGTCCGACTTGGCAAACCTGAGCTTCTTTTAATCTTTTATGTATTAACAAACATTTGCAATAGACATTTAACGTTTATAATTAATAAAAAGTAAACATGATGATGTCTATTGTTGGTGAGCATGTATTTTCAATAAAAAGTCAATAATAATAACCCATTACAAAAAAATAAACAAAAATGTTGGGATAACATTTTGGGTAAATTTTCACAAGTAATATGCAAAGTACCATCATAGTGATATGAAGAAATGTCTGAATTTGGGTGAATTATTGTAAAATAGTGTATGCTGTAGTGGGCAATGTAAAATGCTACCAACACTTGATTAGGCCAGTGGATGAAGATGGTTGACCAAAAGTCCAGTATTTAAACATATAGCAAGTGTATTTTTTATGGATGTGTGTAAAACAGTAGTCCGACAAGAGAACCAGCGCTCTCTCTAAGCGAGATCTAAAAACCTAGGATGTGGGTTCACACTTCGCTCTTTGTGTTGAAGTTGTGGGAGTTTGGGAGAAATTATCGTTTTAACATGAGAGAGGTGATGAGATAAGGCATTGTCAGCAAAAAAAAAAAAATGTGGCCCTATCAGCCGAGCCAGCAATGTCCTCTCCTTGTCGCCTGACGTGTTTGACTTTGTATCCTATTGTACACTACTAGCTTTAGAGCACCAATCAACCCTATGGTTTATGAAGCGTACTTTGTAAAATGTATAACATTACATGATATGTTTGTGAATCATGCACTTTATGCATGAGCCCAAGGCAACATAAGTGCAAACTCAAAAAAAGGGAGAGCTATGTCCGTACAGGCCGGCAACGAAGTCAGGAGAGTACTAAAAGGCTCTTTCTTATGAGACGCTGATAGTGAAGATGCATAGTGTGTCACATGAGCCTCTTCTGTCACTGAACCTTGTCCAGCCCACTTGGCCTTTACAGTCGCAGCCCGTGCAGGTAAGAGCAGTGGGGCGGCGGGGCTGGGTGAGGGCGGGCGGGAACGGGGTTATTGACAAACGACAGACTAGTGAAAATAAATAAACGAATAAAACCACTTACATTGCACTCGCGGCATCGCCGAGTCGGTGATGCCACGAGCGCACTCGTAAGTGTTATTATTTATTTATTTTCCCTATTCTGTCATTTGTCACTTCCCCTGCCCGCTTACCTGTAGGGGCGGTGACTGAGGGTTACTGATGCAGTGTGAATTTCGATGTTCCGTGAACACAGATTTCATTAATTGGATGGTGCAAAATGTGAACAGGCTGGTAGAAAATATTGCCAGGCTTAAAAGGCTCATCTAATTACCTACAGTACTCTTTGTATTCCATGCTCTTGCTGCCCGAAGCAACCACTGCATTAAAAAGAAAATTATAGCAGAACAGCCAGAAACTGTCGTGGGAATTTTCGCCTCATGTGTTAACATGTGCTAGGAATTTTCTGCTTTCCTATTGACTCCAGGTCACTATTTCAAAAGCATAATGGTTTGAAAGCTAAAGGGATTCCTACAAACAATTAAAGTAGGCCTAATATACAAAACGTTGGGGCTTATTTACAAGCCTCTTCCGCCACCAATGCGTCACTTTTTCCCAAAGTGACGCACCGCCGCTTCAAGGGGCTTGTAAATGAACCCCTCTATTGTTTCGAGGGAAATTGGCATGTTTTACACGTATGTATTTAGGCAACATTTTTTGTGTCCAGTAAATGCTCAGTGTAGAAATTGGGTTGTGCATATGCGCTTCCTCCATGCGCATTCCATGCTGGCGTGCGCTACAGGGGACTGGCAGGCAACCTTTGCAATCTGCTTATGGAGATGCAGGGAGGGCCTAGTTTAAACAGGGGCAGTGAGGTACCTCACCTTCACCACTCATAAGATACAGTAAAGAATTGCGGGGCATGTTATCAAGCAGGGCGTTAAAATTATCGCTGTTTTAGCGGCAGAAAACTTCCACCAAAGATCTGTCAAATCATTTTGTGTAATTTCGTGAGAAATCTATACTTTTTTATATATATAAATTAATCAAATAAATAAACAGGTTCAAATGTTAGAAATGTTAAATATAAAAGTATAATCAACATTTAACACAGACATATGTTGACAGTAAGACACAATGGGGCTTATTTACAAGGGAATGGCAAACTGTGGCGTTGAGCAAAACATGCTAATGCCACGCTCTGCCATTCTGAAAATGCAGGAATGCACATTATTTACAATAGTACGGTGCATCCCTGTGTTTTCCCTAGCACTGGCACCAAACTCAGCTGCCTAGCGCCAACGCAGGCACCCCTGCACCATAGTGCAGGGGGGCCTGCGCTGAGGCTGTGAGGATTTATGTGTAGGAAGGGATTCATGGTGACTTGCTGTTTCTATGTGTGCTGCAGAATACAGCACACATAGAAACAGCAAAAATGAGGAGAAATTAATAATTTTTCATTGTTTCACCATGTTAAGATCAGGTTTTTCCTGGTCTTAATTTTGGTGATGCCTCGTATTTACGCCACCCTTGTAAATAGGGGGGGCAGCATTAAACACACATTGCAAAACCCATTGCCCACCCCTTTCATGCTAAGTGTAGAGTAAAAGAGGGACTTATTTACAAGGTGGTGTTAAGTCACATTACGTGGCATAATGCAGCCTTGTAAATAAGGCAAAGGTCATAGTTCCTGTGGCGTTCAGCCCTTGTAAATATGCCCCTATGTGTCATCTGTTTCCACTTTCAAAGTTACATTTGTATGGACAGTTTCCAAAGAAAGAGGCCTGGATTTTATTAATACAATTTTGTAGTAGACTGAGTAAAGTGCTTCTAATAGAACCTATTTAACATTAAAGTAAACAATAATTGAAACACCCTCCACACTTGGATTTTCACTCTTTCTTTTCCCTGGCATCACTAGTAAAATATATTTTTCTTAATTAAGCCTCCTAGATCAAAAAATGCCTGGCCTTTTTATCATGGGCAGACTAATCTTTCAAGATAGATCTTTGTAATAATACATGTAAATTGCCTTTATTTTATAGTAAACTCTCCACCCAGCTCTACAATGCATCCCCACAATTATTGTGGATCCCTTCATTAGATGTAATCAGTACACTGCAATGTATTAGCAACTGTCCCATTTCATGTTTTGGAGTTTTAAAAAGTGCTAATTAGACACACTAGTGTATCACTGGTTTAGTCAGAAGTGGAAGCCATGCCGTGTACCTTGTGATGGGAAGTGCTGGATGCAGATAATGAATGATGGATAATGGAGGAAAATATAGTGGGTATAGGACTTAACAGCCATTGTCCATCATCGACATGGAATGTCTACTGATATTCTCAGTTTGGTGTACTGTGGACAGGGCATAGTACACAAGGATGGTGCTCAGTGCCTACTGCAAAAGCAGCAGTGAATGTTCTGTCTATACTCAAATACTACATTTAATTAGCACTTGCTAGTTCTTTCTGCTATGACCTTTAACATTGTCAATGCAAGTACCTGTTGTATTGAACGATTTGCTAATGGTTCTCACTGGTGTGTCCTCATATAGGTCTTATAATGGGATACATTACATTTAAGTGACATTTTCGTGGATTTCCAAATACTGGTTACTACTAGTTTCACTTAGCCTAGTGATTCCTATTTGTGTTTTCCTCATACAGGTTCTGTTTTGGTTCACACTCATCTCACTGGTCCTTAATGATATCTACTAGCACTGACTTTTATCCTGACGGTACTTTAGATATTATATTTTGAGGAGAGTGCAAGGCTGAATGCTATGACCTGTAGTCGGGCCATGTTCTGCAAACAAAGTTGACATGGCTTGTTTGTTAATATAGGTCACAGGGCTATGCCACAGGTCATGCCATATGCCAGAGAAACCATGAGAAATGGTCATATTTCATTAACTCCGGATACTGTGGATGTGAATTGTGTAAAGTGGACATCAGACTCTAGGAATAGGGTACGCCTGAAAACCTGGACGTTTCCTGATTTCTTTGTGGCTGCAGGGTATAATCAAAAACTGTTCCCTATCAGAATTGTGCCCAGTGTCTTGAGTCTAGGGATATCTGCTCCTGTTGCAGTGTGGTGCTATCACGGCTAACTTGTATTCCACACTGCCTAGCTTTAAATAATTACATGGCCTTATAGGTTTCATATACAGTTTCATACTGGACTTAAAAAGTGTTGTAGTCCCTAATTCAGTGGCTTTATACTGGGGCAAAGTGATTTAAATATTGATCCTTTAGTGTTTTCTATTTATTCCTACTTCTTGACTGACTTGATTTGCTTTCTAACTCTTATTAGTATGTGTATGTGTGCATGTAAGCACGTATATGGTCTTATTTACAATTGACACTTTTTTAAGTAGCCTTGGACTGCTATATAGCATGACAAAGGAAAGATATGTGTAACTATGTTGGTCCATACTGTTTTTGTCTAGTTCTCCCTGGTACTGGATCGTTTGCATTGCAGGAACTGTGAGCACAAACTTGTTGTGTTCAATCATATTTTATTTTCTGAAAACTTGTATGAAACTTGTATTCAGTTGTGTGAAATTACAAAAATGGATTGAAATGGGGTTTGCAAATTTCACATTAAATGTTCACACTAGTGTATACCCCAGATAAACAATTTTAGTAGTAGGCAGGCTTGAAAAATGCTTCGTAAAGACAAATATTTTGATTGAACAAGTCTCCACTGATGAAAAAATGACCCAAAATGAGTTAATATGTAATTTAGTGAATTATACATAATGAGGAATTTGTCATTTTTGTGAGCAGAATTCTGCAAAGACCTAGAAGTGAGAATGAGAAATTTCTCAAAGTCTTGTCATGTAGCTATTCTATGCACTGAATGGCTTTAGGCATTGCCCTCTACATACTGGGTGCATGAGAACTAGGCACTAGGCATGGGGGCAGGCCAGGTGCTGCATGTTGTTTGTCATTGTTAATGGACAGAGGGCATGGCCAACCCCATGACCAGAGCCTAATGAAAATGGGGCCTGTAATGTGCCCATGCTCTGCAGAAAATGCCATACTGGTAGTATACTGGCTAATAATGGTGGTAAACTGGCGTATTCTGTTTTAACTGGTTCTCACAATGTCTTACATTTGTGCATTTTACTGTTCCTATGGATCTTCTTATTGTTTTTCACTCTTGGTCACTGGTTCTTGTTGTTGTTAGCTCTTATCCTGCAAGGACTGTGTGAATGGGTTTTGAGTACACAACCTCCCCACAGCCCAGGCTCAGTGCTCAGTAGCACTAGAGTACTGACTCAGTTCATTCATAGGTAATTAACTCAGAGCATTTAAAAAGTCAATGCCCTGTGCTTAGAACTCACATGTCATTGAAACATATCACGTTCTGTGGGCACAGTAGGCAGCGGACAAAGTACAAATTTGCATACTCAAACAAAATACATAAAAAAATTGCAAAATGGCCATTATTTGTCCATACTATTAGAAATTGGGTCTGTAGTTGCATTGGTATGCACACTGTCCAATTTGGGCACACAGTCCAAGTCAGGGTAAGTCAAGCACACAACCTAAGTTAACCTGTGCTCGTCCTCTGAAAGCTTGGCACAGAACAGTCATGCTAAATTTAAAATGCATTGTGTAAAGTTTTGTACAACACTTGATCTATAATAACACAATGAAAACACCACAAAAAGATTCTGCACCAGTTTAGAAACATTGAGACTATTTATCCAAGTAAAACAAGATGAAAACAAAAAATATCGAATTAGTAGAACTTGAGATATGTATTTTTAAAGAATAAATCCAAAAGCAGTGCTTAAAAGTCAATAGCACTGAAAGGGTACTTGAGGATGCACAACAGGGTAAATCGACAAATTGCTACCTTGTCGGTGTTGGAGGTCAATGTGTCAGATCCGATCAGCGCAATGGGTTCATTGCATTGATTTTTGAAGAAAATATCTGCAGAACCCGCTTCTGAAGCCCAGGACTGGAGGGGGCACCTCAGGCAATGATAGGACTCACAAAAGAGTCCAGCAGCACCAGAATAGTTAAAATAAATCTTTTTTGACCCTGGGTCTTTAGTGAACAGGAGACAAACCTACAAGCCCTTGGGGAAACTTGAGTTCATTGATGTAGAGAACAGGTCCGGTCCCTCTGACTCCCAGGTAAGAAGCAGCAGGCAGCAGGCCAACAAGGCAGAGCAGATAGCAAAGTGGCAGTTCCTCCTACAGCACAACAATCGGCTGGCCAACACAGCAAAGCTGTTAGCAAAATGGCAGTGTCTCCTGCAACACGTCAGCTCTTCTTCCAGGCAGAATGTCATTGGTTTTTAGCCAAGATTTGATTTGGTGGTGTCAGTGGTCCAGTACTGCTACCCAAATGTGCATTTGAAGTGGAGGAGACATCAAAGAGGCCTTTGAAGATCACAAGGTCCCTGAATTTCTTGCCCTGGCTCCAAACTGAGGGTATGCAGCTCTTTCTGTGGGAACAGACACAGCCCATTCTGGTCTAAGTGTCAGCACTTCGATCTCAATTTACCTCAGAAAGGCCTATCAGGCTGGTGATGGGAACTCAGGATGTGAATGTCACACCCCAGCTCCCTTTGTGTGACTGTCCAGAGGTAATGTACCAGGCCTGGATGTCACTCAACCCAGATTTACATTCAGAGACAGGCAGAGGCAGAGACTTATAATTTAAAATCCAACGTCACCATAAGTTGAGATTTTAAATTGTTAGTCCAAAGACACCAAACTACAATTTTCGATTTGCTCCCATTTGGAAATTACACTTAAAACAGCTTTAAGGTAAACCCAATGTTAACCTTTCAGAGAGATAGGCCTTGGAGTAGTGGAAACCGAATACAAGAGTATTTCACTTACAGGACATGTAAAACATAATGGCGCATGGCCTATTTTTTAAATACACTGCACTCTGCACATGGAATGCTTAGGGCCTGCCTTAGGGGTGAATCACATGTAATAAAAAGGAAGGTTTGAGTCTGGTAAGTAGGTCAATTTGCCCGGCTGAAATGGCAGTATAAAAATGCCAACACAGGCTCTGCAATGGCAGACCTGAGTCACGTTTAAAGGGCACTGAGTGGGTGGCACAATCCGTGCTGAAGGCCCATTAGTAGCATTTAATATACATGACCTGTGCACACATAGTGCACTTTTGCTAGGCACCTATGAGTATATTAAATATGCCCATTGTGGATAAGCCAATGTCACCATGTTTTGAGTACAGAGCATATGTACTTTAGCACTGATTAGCAGTGGTAAAGTGCCCAAAATATTAAAGCCAGCAAAAATGAAATCCAAAAAACAGGAGATCAGATGCCAAAATGTTAGGGGAAAGCATGCAAAGGATGTCAGGTGTCTAACATATGTCCCCCCTCCAGTGAGCATTAGGAGAGCTATCCAGTCCCTTGGGAGTTCTCTTCACTAAGGTAAAAGAACCTGGAGAGACCATCAGCAATGACGTATCTGGTGCCAGTATGGTGTTCACCCATAAAGTCCATTGCCTGTAGGGAGATGGACCACCAAATCTAATTAGGATTCCCATCCCTCATCTGTATTAACCATCTGAGGGGCCTGTGGTCTGTATGAACCTACAAGTGAGTTCCAAACTGGTATGGCCTTAGCTTTGTCAGAACCCAAACAACAGCAAAGGCTTCCCTATCAATCGTGCTCCACCTCTGTTCCTTGGTAAGTAGCCTGTTACTGATGAAGACTGCAGGCTGATCTGGGCCCTCTTCATTTAGCTATGAGAGCACAGCCCCTATGCCATGCTGCGAGGAGTCCGTCTGAGCAACAATCTTTGGGAGAAATTGGGGGCTTGATAACAGGTGCTGGACACTGGCTTTAGTCAGGGCTTCAAATGCTTTCTGGTCTAGTTCATCTGACATGGCTTCTGCTTGAAAGTCAGTTCTGTCAAGGGGGCAACAATGGTGCCATATCCCTTGATGAATCTCCTGAAATATCTGGTGATGCCTAAAAAGGCTCTAACTTCTGTCTGGGTCTTGGGGTGGTTACCAACCCAGAATGGTGTACATTTTTGGGCTGCAAGGGTCGCTCCTTGCTGCCTCCTACACGGGCCCCAAAGTAGACCACCGATCCCTGACCTATGCTGGCACTTATCGGCTTTGATAGTCAGTCCTCCGCTCTGCAAAGCCCAAAGCACTTCCTTGAGGTGGTTTAAAGGGTCCGCCCAGTGGTCAAGGAAGCAAAACCAAAGGGGATGATGGATGGAGTGTTGAACATTGCAAACACTCACCCCCAGTCAACTGATCTGGGTTTAATCCATCAACCTTCTTCAGCTCACTCCGCCACACCAGTTCAGACATGGCCATATGAAAATCAGTCTGCACCTGTGCCTCATGGGAACAGTCCAGCCCAAACTGACAAGGTAGGCAACACTGAGGTATCCAAACCATCCATGACCTGATTGACCAGTCTCTGGAAGGTGGCAGGGGAGTTCTTCAAATCAAAAAGCATTACTGTGAACTGGAAGAGCCCTTCTGATGTTATGAATGCTGGTCTCATTTTAGACCTTTTCGTCAAGGCAATCTGCTAGACCCTGGATGTTAAGTCAAACAGATAAGTAACCTAGCAGCTCCAAGCCGATCTGTGAGCTCATCAGCTCTGGGAATGGAGTATGCGTCAGTCCAGTTGCCTACATTGAGCCCACAGTAGTCCACACAGAACCAGAGTTCAGATATGACACCCAGAGAGGCAGCTTTGGGAGTCAACACCACTGGGCCGGTATGTGTGCTGTTTTAGGGCTCAATTACCCTCAACACCAGCATCTTGGAGACCTCCTTCTTGATGCTAGCCCTCATCTTATCAGACAGTCTGTAAATGATGATCTTTTCAGGTGTGTTGTCCCTAGTATCAACCTCATGGTTACACCATGTAGTGAGTCCTCGGGTAAAGGAGAACAAAATGCCAAACTGGTCCAGCAACTGGCGTCAGTCCTTCTGTTGATCTAGAGCCAGTGTAAAGGGAAAGGATGACACCCTCCACTCACCCATTTTGCGCCTTGTAAGATAGGAGATCAGTGAGAGTCTCACTTTCCTCTTGCACCCCATCAGTAGCCAGAAGCATGGTTATCACAGACCTTTCAAAGTGGTGAATAATGTGGTTCACATGCAGGACTCTCAATGGGTTCCTAGCAGTCTTTAGGTCCACCAAGTAGGTGGTGTCATTCTTGCGCTCCTTTACCTCATAAAACCCAGACCAATGTTCTAATAGGTCTTGGACTTAACTGACTCCATTATCTACACTTTTTGATCAGGCTGAAACTCAACCAGAGTGGTGTTCTGGTCATGCCATTGTTAAATGTCCTCCTGGCCAGCTTTAGCCTCCTCTGTGCAAGCTTACAGAAGTAAGCTGTCTGGTTGCGGAAAACTAGCATGTAGCTACCGACTTCCTGGGGTGGCTTATTGGGAGCTTGCTTCCATGCTTATTTAACCAAACTGAGAGGTCCTTGCACAAGGTATACATATACAAGTTCAAAAGGGCTGAGGTCAACCCCCTTCTGTGGAACCTTCCTGTAGGCGAACAAAAGGCATGACAGGAGGACATACCACTTATACCTCATGGGTTCAGGTACACCCATAGTCACACCTTTGATGGTACGGTTATACCTTTTGACAACCCATTGCTTTGAGGGTGGTAAGGAATGGTGAACTTATAAGTCACACCACACTTCTTCAAGATGGCCTTCATGCAGTCTGACATGAATGTTTGTACCCGAGACAGATACCACCTCTTTGGGAAATACCACATGGGTAAACATCCCTATCAGTGCCCTGACAATGACCGTCAAAGTCACTGTCCTCAGTGGGGTAGCTTTGAGGTACTGAGTGGCATGGTCCACCAAGACCAGAATTATTATGTTGCCCATGTCTTTCTTGGCATCCAGAGACCCCAATATGCCAATGCTAACCCACTCAAGAGGGGTGCTAATGATATGTAAAGGTTGAAGGGGAGCCTGACTTTCTACTTACATAGCAGGTAGGACAGGATATGCAGAACTAACTGAGACCTTCTTCATTTGAGGAAAATAGAAGTGGGTAACAAGACCGTCATATGGCTTGTACTGCTTCAAATGACCTGGCAGTGGCACATCATGGCCCAGACCCTCAGGAAGGTCCTGAAGAGCTGAGGTGCCACCAGGCTCAGGAACCATAGGCTCACTATACAAGAGATCATTCTCACAGTAGATCAGGAGCCACACAGAGGCGTCACCAGCTGCCTGGTCCTCAGCCTGCCCCCAAAAGACCCACATGAGTAGGGCACTCTTTCTGCTCCTTGAAGAGCTCTTCCCTGGAGGAACCCCATTCCTGCTGCCAGTTGGTCAACTCATGCAATTTCCCCTGTTCAGTCTCTTCTTCTCCTGTAAGTACTGGGGCATTTTGTCCAGGTTCTGCCTTCTCCCGGACTGTGGGACTTTCATTAGCAAGTTTACTAACACACATGCCCTCCCTTTTTTTGGCAGGCACCTGGGCCATTCTTCCAGGCCTCAGGTCCTTCTGATCATCCTCATGAGCTGCAATGGATGTTGTGGTCAGGTACACCCTTTCAGGCAACCCCATCATCTTCAAGTGTGACCTGAGATCCATCTCCTTCCATGTGGTGTGCTCCAGGTTGTTGCACAGAAGACAATCAACAGGCATGGATGGACTCACAGGTACCATCAGCAGACCTGAGACTCCCCCCATGCCAACTCAAAGGGAACCAGGGACACAGAGTAGTGACTCTCACCGTTGTCAGCAGCAACAACTTGGTGGAATGTGTTAAGAGCTACCTGCTCTGAAGACATCAGATGGCATTTGATGGTTCTCATGCTTTGTCCTGTGTCTCTCAGAGCTTCTACTCTCTGCCCATTGGTGGATACCCACTGACTGTACGTCCTAGTATTGTCAGACATGTGTATTTTCTGTACCATTTCTCCATTGCCCAGGGATACTAAAGTCAATTTTATACTCCTTGCAAAACTATCTGGGGTAATCTCCTACCCAAGCACCATTCTAGCCAACCCCAGTAACTGCCGACTGGTAGTGGGGCTATGCCAGCTTGGGACACTTGGCATCACCTTGGTAGTGCCTTCCTGCTGGCACTCATAGTATTTCACAGGAGCCTTCCATGCAGGCTTACCAACATGGATCCATTTCTTCTTATCAGTAGGGAGTGGGAACCCTGACCCCAGAACTAGTTTGAGGGCCCTTTAGAGAACACCTTAATCTTTCAAGATACTCACCCATGCCTACAAATGCCTCAACAAGACAGGACCCCAAAATCTCAAAGAAACAATCTCCTTCCACGTGCCCTAAGCAAAAACCTCCGATCTGCCGACCTAGCCTTCGTCGAGGCCCTGTGCATCCACAGAGCAAGAACGGATGGAAGAGCCTTCTCCTAATTTGCGGTTAAGACCTGGAACATGCTCCCACTTGACATTAGAAGTGCCCCCACTCTGCACATTATCAGGAAGATAATCAAGACCTGGCTCTTCAACTGACCTGAGCTGCCCCCCCCCCTCCATAGTGTCTTGAGACCCTCATTGGTTAGTAGCACATTTCACAATTCCCTGATTGATTGATAATCTTTCTGTCCACCCTCCTTCTTGTGAAGAGGGCCCTGTCCACCCGTTTAGTGACTCCCCTCCCCCAGATATCTTTCTGTGGCCCTTGGTGCAGAACCAGCGGTCCACCTCCTTAGCAAGCTCTCTGGGATAAGTGAGCTTACTATTAACAAGGTGTTGTCACAGGTATAGAAAGCAAAGACTGTTCATATGCTCTGTTGCAAACAAATTGTACAGCCCCTGATATCTTCTACCTCACCGTCCTTCACCCAACCATCAAATGCCTTGCAAAAGGCATCCACACAATCCACCCAGGTCTGTTGAGAAATCTTCTCACTATCCCTGAATTTCAGTCTATATTTCTCTAGGGTCAAACTTTCTGATTAATGGGGGCTACCTCATCCTCTCACTCCCTATTAGGGCCAGTCCCTCCCCTTACTGGGGATATCTCTTCAAAGACTAGCCTCCAATCTGCCTCGGGGACCTTGTGCATTTGAAGTGGAATTTTTAGGCCTCAAATTTTACCACCACAAAATAAGATACCAGACCCTTGGATGCATGAACAGTTATGTCGGAGGGCAAGGGAGAAATGCTGCCAGCATCATTGCTGGACTCCACCTGCCTGATGTTGATGTTCAGCTCTCTCAGGCTCAATTCCTGAGCCAACATCCTCTTTTTCCCCTCAAAAGCAATCTCTTTTAGCTCTTCTCCATCTCCATTGAAATCTTTTAGCTTTCCTTGATTCCCAGACTAGCCCTTTCTCTTCTAAGACATCCTCCTTCTCCCCTTAGGTCCTCCAGCTCCTCTGTCAGAATTCCTTTGTATGAGGCACTGTCCCTTGCCCGGGAAGGACCCCAATTCCTGCAAGTAAGTTGACCTCCTCCTGCAGAGATAACAGTCCGAGACCTCCTCTTAGACCCCGGTCCAAATCATCTTCCTCCTCCAGCTCTTCCTCAGCCTTACAGCCTCTGGGGTTCAATCTAACACAGCTTAGGCTTCATACCAGGCTCTCAGTACCTTTTGCATCTCCACCTTCCTGGTGGTGCTCTTTATAGGAATCTCTACATTGTTGCAGAAATCCTGAAGCTGATTCACTGTACAACCCTCTATTCTGGCCAGCTCAAACTATATTCTTGCAGGTAAAGATGCAGGGCCACCAATGACAAGACGTGATTCAGAGTGAAAAGCAAAACTGCTAATCAGGAAGAATTGAGAAATTAAAAATACCAATTGAAGAGTGTAGGAAAATAATGTCAATAGGGATCAGAGAAAACTGATTCAAATTGGTCTAGGTGTGGCTAGTATTGTACACCAAATTACTATAAGGTACTGCTCATACATAAGACCTATCCTCACAACTGATCACCAATTTTAGAAATGGGTCTCTAGTTGGCATAGGGTTGCACCCTTTACAAAGCAGGGAACATAATTCTAGTCAGGGAAAGTCAGATACACAACCTAAGTGAGCCTTTCCTTACCCTCTGGTAGATTGGCAGACAGCAGTCAAGCTTAACCTAAAAGGCAATGTGTAAACCCGTTGGTAAAGTATCTTTTACAGTACAAGCGTCATCATTGAGGAGTCCCTTTGTCATTACTGATTTATGCAGTTAGGTCGAGGTATTGGAGTCAAGCCTCGGAGGTGATGTTAAAGGATTGGCACTGTGTCAAAGCACAATCTCACATTTGGTGTTGAGGGATGAGCGCTGCATCAAATTTGAACTGTGCAGTCAGTGTCATGGGATCAGAAATATGTTGGAGACAAACCTTGCAGCAGTGTCATTGACAGTGCATCAGAGGGCACTGCATGTGTTCTGATTGCTGCAAATGGGTCTCTGCCTTGATTGTTGCTGAACAGCTGTAGAACCCACTTCTGACGCCCAGGTCTGGAGGGGACAACTCAGGCATGGTTGGGAATAAGAGATTGCAGAGTCAAGCAGTACTAGAAGAGGTGCAAGAAGTATTTTGTAACCCTGAGAATTCAGAGAATAGGAGGCAAGCCCACAAGCCCCTGGAGAAACTGGTTCAAGGATGTAGAGAGCAGGTGAAGTCACTCCCAGGCAAGAAGCAGTATGCAGCAGGGCAAAACAACAGAGCAGGTACCAAAGTGGCAGTCCCTCCTACAACACAGAAAACAGTAGAGCAGGTACCAGAGTGGCAGTTCCTTCTACAAAACAGGAATCAGTCGGTCAACACAGCAAAGCATTTAGGAAAGTGGCAGCCCCTCCTGCTGCACAGAAGCTCTTCTTCCATGCAGAATGGCGTTGGTTCCAGTAAAGTTCTGATTTGTTGGTATCAAGAGTCCAGTACTTATACCCAAATATGCCTTTTAAGTGGGGGAGACAATAAAGAGGCCTTTAAAGATCACACGGTCTCTGCCTTTCCTGTCCTGGCTCCAGACTCACTAGAGGAGGGTATGTAACTCTTTGTTGTGTGGGAACAGGAAGAACCATATTCAGACCCAAGTGTCAGCTCTTCTCTCCCAATCTCCCCCCCATCATGATGCAACTGTCATGCCCCAGATCCCTTTGTGTGACTGTCTAGAGGGAATGCACTAAGCCCAGCTGTCACCCAACTCAGACACATATTTAGAGAAAGGCAGAGGCACAGAATGCTTAAAGTAAAAAAATGCCAACTTGATAAAAGTGGCATTCTCAGACATACATATTTAAAATATGACTTCATCTGTGATTTTAAATTGGGAGGCCAGAGACACCAAATTCCAAATCTCTATCTCTATCTTTTCCCAATTCGAAATTATTCTTGAAAGAGGTTTTGAGGCAATCAATTTTAACCTACGGGAGATATAGGCCTTGCAGTAGTGAAAAACAAATTTAGCAGTTTTTTACTACCAGGACTTGTAAAACTCAAAAGTAGATGTCCTACCTTTGACATAATCTGTACTCTACCCATAGGACTGCCTAGGGCCCACATCAGGGGCGCCTCCTCCACTAGGGTGAAGGAGCTTCACCCTACTGCTTTCTTGCAGTGCTAGAAGCAGAAACGTTAAATGGTAATAACTTTCGGTTATTACCATTTTATGTTTGGTTGCGAGCAGTTGGGTGGGCGGGGCTGCTCTACGAGCAGGGCTGGGGAGGAGTGGTTTGCCCACTCCTGAGTGTGCAAAGACTGTTTGGTCGGCCCTCTGGGCCCGCCCAAACCAGTTAATGCGCACTCTGTTCTTCTCCATGCAGACTGCTTTGCAGCCTGCATGACAAACATGGCCTCCCCATAGGCCTCTAGATTGGCAGCATCCCAAACAATCATAACACTTCTTGCAGCATTGTGATTGGCTTAAGAGAGGGAGCCTGGCTGCATGCTTCCTGTTCCTGCCGGAGGCAGGAGAGCAGGTGAGCAGGAGCCAAGACGACGCAGGTCTGGCCGGCGGAAAGGTACATTAATTTTTTTAAAAAGATGATTATTAAATATTGAATTAACCCCCCCAGCACGACCTCCCAATGTCATCCCCCTCCCCACACAACCCCCGGTCCCCCACCCGCGAGACATGCTGCCCGTGACTGTCCAACCTTAGGGGTGAATTACATTTAATAATAGGGAAGGTTTGGGCCTGGCAAATAGGTTAACTGGCCAGGTTGGAATGGCAGTTTAAAGCTGCACATATAGGCTCTGCAGTGGCAGGACTGAGCCATGTTTAAAAGACTTTTGGGTGGGTGGCACATTAAGTGCTGCAGGCCTACCAGAGCATTTAATTTGCAGGCCCTGGGCACATATTGTGCACTTTACTAGGAATTTATAAGTAAATTAAATATGCTGGTTGTGGATAAGCCAATGTTAACCTGTTTAGGGTATAGAGCATATGCACTTTAGCACTGGTTAGCAATGGTAAAGTGCCAAGAATCCTAAAGCCAACAAAAATGAACTCTGCAAAACAGGAGGTCAAAAGGCAAAAAGTCTGGGGAAACCACGCTAAGGAGGCCAGGTCTAACACTTACTACAAACTCACACCAAACTACATCATATAAAAATTGCACAAGTTATTTAAAAAAGTTAAAATGGCAAGATGTTATGATGACGATCCAAAACATTTGCCTACTGAAATATGTCAATAACAACTCTATACAGTGCTCGTGATCAAACATATTACATAATAGATTACTTCAGTAATTACATTATTGATAACTAATGATGACAACTACGATTTCACCAATAATACCATCATTAACATGACTGCTCACACAACCTCGGGGTTGTGACACTTGGGAATACAATACATTTCATTAGACACCATAGAACACATTTTAGAAATACCAACCAATGTTGGGGCATATAGGGGCAGTTTTAGGCAAATCAATGTTGCTTCTTAATCATTTGACAGACACTTCCGAGTATATGATAGGCCATTCTCTATGCAATCTTTCTGAGCACATATGCTCGCTACTTTAGGGACTGCAGCCTGTCGCCACCACATATTCGTTTTTGTACATCTTACTTTCACTGGAACAACAGCCTTTTATCTCCGTGTAATCTTTATGATGATATCTCCTGGTTGTCACTCAAAGTGCAAATTTTCTTGGAACTGTAACCTCTCTAAGGATAGCTGAATATTATCAATAGACTTGCAGGTTGTCACCTAAACATAAACCCTGCAAATATAGCTGTTGGCTTTTAGTGCGACTCCAACCTTCAATCTTGATATAATATCATATGTCATGTCACATCAGGAATATTATTAATGAAACAGAAGGCACTACGGATATTGAGATTGATGCAAAGCTAAGATAAAATATTGTATTTTAATTCAGTACAAATATAAAATATAAGTATAGGTTCTAGCGCACTCATGTTTCATTTATTTCCTCTAACTGGAATTGAACTACTTTTTATATCAATTGTATTATGATGCTATGTTTCTTCTTTAATTAGACAATTTGTTTGTTCTGATGCTCATTATAAACATTCGCGCATCTCTCTCTATCCTCACATATTGGCTACACCGCAGGTTGCCATGTGCACCACTCTCAGGCCCTTAAGGAATAGTTCACACTTTATAAAAACTCAAAATAAAATAAGTTATATTATAAAATAAGTTATATTAAAATGTCGTTTAGAATGCGGTCTTGGTAACAAAATAAAAATCATAATGCAGTGTTAACAACGTTTTATTAGAGAATATATAAGATCAATATGTTTCTTAAAGAACAAACGGCATGCTTCTGAATCCAAAAATAATCTGAATGTCTTTGTGCACACAAACCAATTTGATAAATTAGTATGCTAAGGATGATATGTATATTGGTAAATAAAGTTATTGTCATATTAAATTAATCTGTGGAATTGTTGGACACCTAAAAGCATTGACAAGTTCATTGTGCACCTTGAAGGGTCTATGTTGTAATTGTGTACCAGGTAACAAGGGGCCATATTCACAAGGAGCTATCGCTGAATTAATGGCACTTTATCGCAGCAACAGTCGTGATAAATGTACTGCCCCTTTCACAAGCTGCTGCTAACAGCCCACAGCACCAGTTTACCCGCGATAGCAACCGCAAAAAATATCGCCACAGAGGATCTCTGCAACTATCGCAAATGAGATGCAGAGTAGGCGTTCCCATGCAAAAAGCGGAAAAAACATGACACCTCAACATTCACAACGACCAGCCAGATCTACGATAAGAACACAAAACACGCGATAAGGAGTGTTAGCAGCAGGAAATTAACACCTGCTCTGACCTGGTGTAAAGTCGGACGGCAGCCTGAACCACAAAAGGGAGCCCAGCCCAGGGCGTCATCCGAAGGGCCACAGATGCCATGGAGCAACTCATCATGCAGCTCAGACACCCAAGAGGGCCACAACACCCACCTGGCACCCACCCGGACCACCACAGAGGCAGCACAGACAAAGACAACAGCCCCCCAGGAAATGCACCTGCCTCACATGCCTGACATCTGACAATGTCACTGTCCACTGCAGGCTGAAAGGGACAACCATCCTACGCATCCGGGCCATCATCGCCTAATAGGCCTATGGCACCAGCACAACCGACAACCAACATACCACCCCACACCAAGCTGCTGGCTGTGCTGCACCTATGGCCCCTGGAACACCTCAACCAACACCCGCCACAGTTGGAGGAGTCTCACATCCCAGCCACATCCAAGTCCCCCACACTCGTCCTGGACATCACCATCACCCTGGCACCCCAGTCCCCATATGTCCAACACAATGTGCATAAACCCCTGGAGACCAAGCAAGGACCAAACTCCATAGCTGGATGCACGCAGATGTTGAAGGCAATCTACTGCATACATGTCCCACCTGTGCCCCTTGGTGACACAGCACACAATCAGCACAACAGGAAGCACACATCACACATCAATGTGCAGGCAACATCAGAACACCGTGGGACCATCATCAATGTCGCCTCCAATTACACAGCCAGTGTGCATGATCCCTTCACCCTCCGACATTCCATCAGCAACCAACGTTCCCAGGATGGCACTGAGGGAAATGCACAGCCCCTTGGCAAGATCTAAATTAACACCCCACTCACCTCAACTCCACAACCATTCAATCCACAACTCTGGGAATGCACACATCACAAAATCACAACTAACTTACACAACAACATGCCCACCCACCAGACATGATAGAACAACTTACAATGGTAACCCAGGCAAGCCGTGAACATGACCAATTAACGGCATGGCACCTCAGCCACACAATAGCCAAATGTGGGGAGAGGTGGCAACCAGGCTTGTGTGAAGGATGCAGTAGAACAATGATTGGGAAAGTACACAATGCCAAGAGTGGCGGCGATGAGCTGGACAGACCGCAGTATGCAGAACACACCCATATCCATGGCGACATACACCTCTGGTGTATGGAGTGTAGTGGACAGTGGACGCAACCATGTCACCCCAGCCAGTGGGGATCCTCATGGAAATGTTGCCTGTTACGCCCCACGTAAGCATGAGCAGAGTGTGATGGCCCGGCGTACTCCAGGCCACCATTAGGGTGTGAATAAAAAGCACGTAGCCCTAGGCGTGGTCCTCTTCCGGAAAGCCCAACATCTCTACCAAGGCGGCACCTCCCACCTCACCATGAGGCCAATGCCGTCCTTGTTTGCGGCGTTGCCTGTGTGCCTGCCTAACCCCGGCCCGCTGGACCATGAACACGTCAGGTCCGACCCTGTGCAGCCAGGCCAAAGTGATCAGTAGCCGACACCAGAATGTGTCAATGAGGGCCCACCACATGCCTGTATAAGCCCGAGACCCGAAATCCCTACCAGCCTCCCAGACCATTGCTGGCCCCCCTACGCTGGCCCACATTATTCCTTCCACATTTACATATTCTATCGGCATCCTCGACGGCCCCATAGGACCCATATGTGAAACTGTGTCCTGGCTCCTGAATGGCAGTGACCCCAAATCCGGGCCAGCGACCATAGCACCAGACCCACCCCGATCAGTGAGGCATAGTTCCCTATGGGCATCTTGCGACACATGGTGCCACTAACCTGTTCAACTCCAGCCAGCGACACATGCTGCCACAAACCCTGTTCAATGCCAGCCGGCGACACGTGCTGCCACAAACCCTGTTCAACGCCAGCCGGCGACACATGGATGAGGGACCAGGACTACTCTGTGGACCAGTAGGTCTCATATCCAGCAGCTAGTCGTGATTCATGAATGGCAGAGTCCACACCAGTGGTAGCAAGGAGAGGAGGAAGATGCGGCTCAGTCCAAATGAAAGCTGGGTGACAGTAACCGAGGTGACTGAACACATGGTTCCACTGAACCTGACCTACGTAGGCTGGTGGGGCCACCAACATATGCCGGCGACACTCGGTGAATGGCCCATGTTGACTGCTGCTTCCGGCCTCCACTGCCATCGGCCTAAGCTGCGTTCGAGTAGGTCACAGATTTGGGACTGAAGATCGAGTATGCAAAGGCAGATTACATATCACTGCACGCAAGGAGAGGCTCAAGAGGATGACACCTTGCATCTTGGTGAAGAGAAAAGGATCATCGTTACGGAGCTGTTGTACACTACCGACAACTGCCCTGGTGTCACTAGTGCTGTGCATCGCGAGCCAATGACACATGGCTGTGGGCCATTGCTGACCTCTGCCTCCGGCCTACACTATGGTCCAGTAGGTCACAGAGTCAAGATTTAGCAATGGCTGAGTTCATATCAGTGTACCTGCATCATCGCAGACTGCATCAACTCTCAACCCCGGGGCCACTAATTCTGTTCCCCGACATTCATGGACACTCTCTGGTCGAACTTTGGTAGCCTCTGAGTCTATGGACTAGGGGGCTGCTTTCATCTTAATATAGCTGATACCGAATTGGTGGTGGCAACGAGGCTGTCGCATTCCACTCCTCCATTTACTGCTTCCGGATAAAATCAAACCTTCCGGGGTCATGGCCTGGAGGACACCTTCCACTGTCCCACCCAACCCTCTGCAACATACACCTCAGACATTGATGGTGACCCACTCAGGTCAGATGGCCCATCTGACTGCACCGCAAGTCACCGTCCCGTGGCTGGGTGCCTGTGCCGGCTGTAGTGCATCCAGGGCCACTAACTCTGTGCTGGTCAGGTCCGGGACCCCTTCTCCGGAGACATTGGATGGACCCTGAAGTGAAGGCCTTTGCGGTCATCAATGCCATTTCTCTGTGTCCTTGCACTATACACAGCCTCCGGGCCCAAAGGCTTCCCACCAGGGCTCACACACCAAAGCGAGTCTAGACCGGCCCAGACGTCGCATCAACGCAGGGCGCACACGCCACCACCACAAGGACCACCAACAACCGCCATCTTCCAGAGTTCAAACGGTGGTCATGACAGACTTACAGAGTGGTTCAGGCCTGTCGTGGATGCCATCATCTGGAGTCCTGATACCCTGCTCAGGACTCCAAGTGCCAGTGACTTAGTGCACCGCAGGCCATTGTCCATTGCTTCTGCATCTGTGACATTTCTGCACATTTTTGTGTTTCCATCTGATGGATAATTTGCTGACTTTAACAAAAATATCTTATTTCTAGCTCTTGTGGAATAAAGGTTAAAAAAAATAAAGGACCCTGTGTAGTTTTAGGAAGTGAAAGTCCCTGGGCAAAAAGTACCTGGTCACCTATTATGGTGCTGATTGTTGTAATTAGTTGTGAATTGGTAGGAATAATGAGGTGAAACGTTGGCCGCGAGAGTGTTTATGTGCTAAAATAACAAACTATTGAAATAATCTAGTCATGGACTGCACCAAATGTATTTTTACCACATGATTTAGTGAACACTCCTGCATAACTTACCCTGTACTGCTGCAGAATCTGTGACAGAAAACATACATTACATTGGTGGAATTATAAGGCTCCTCGGTGTACTGTAGAGTTTGCCCTCATTTCTATTTGAAAAACAAAGTGCAACATGACTTGCCAGTCTTTGTCTTTTTATAACCCATCTGTGAATATAACACCTGGTTCTGCTGAACGCTGTAATTACGGTTTTGTTACACTTGAAAAGACTAAAGCTGCTTGCTGGGTTTATGTGGATTTACTTTTAATCAGATGTGAGATATTCGGCCATTTATTTGATGGCACCCAAACAGCTTCTCAGCACTCTCTGTTTGCATTTCAGAATTTAAATAAGCGATAAAGTGATCTGCTCAAGATCACCAGCTGTGTATGTAGTTGAGCCAGAACTAAGACCTGCTCAGCCTAAAACATCCATCATTTCCACGCACCAGTCAATAGACCACACCAGGGGTACCTTAGTGAACTTGTTATTACCAGCTTCGACACCCTTGTTCATCCAAAAACGTCAATATTATGTTTGAAAACCCGACCCCGGTGCAGCTTGATCACAGTTGGCTAAAATAATTATCTCTGTGTTGTTCGCTTCCCTTCTACTAAAGAAGCCTTTGAAGAATGCCAATTGCAAGGGACCTCTCATTCTTCTCGAGGTGGCCAGATCTAATCTGGCTAAATGTGAACAGTGTTCGTTAATTTTCAGTGAATTTAATTGGTCCTAGTGTAATGCATTGGAGACTAAGAGACAGTACCCAATGGTAGAGTGCGTAAGTTGGTGAAGAATACCTTAGCGGGAATCCTTATACACGGTCTCAGCAGAGAGGCCAGCTATTAAATGAACACCAACACGCTGAACTTCTGTCTCAGCCTCCTAAGTGGATCTGAATCAGGCCGACAGAGGTAGTGTCACTAACACAGAACAGTGAGCTTTAATGGTACAAGCCACTATCAGACTGTAAGTATATTTTACTAGCCACCACGTAGAGGGAAGGCACTTCCCGGTCATGAGCGAATATTTTTTTGTGGGATAGCACGCACACTTCTCAGTTGGAATATAAATGCAAACATTATGGATAACATTCAGTGCTGACGTTTAGCCTTTCAAAAGTGTTTTTTGCTTGAAAAAAGGAGTAATGTAGAGAGAGCTTTAAGTGAGCCGGGTCCTGCCGCAGCTCAGCATCAGCCATTCTAAAAAAGCAGGTGCTGAGGTGGGTCCGTATCAGGCTCATTTTTACCCTCACCCTCAGGGTGAAATGTTTTTATGTTTGTCTGTAACTGCAGCAGTACCACCCTTCCCTGCCTTAAGACTCAATTCAAATAAACTCCTTATAGTTCTTTCATAGTCTCATTTCAGAACTGAAGCATTTTCAAAATTATATACAACAAAGTCATAGCTTTTGCTTACTTATCTTCTGCAACTAACAACCACTGACAAAGTCAATAGTCCTGGCTTGTGGTAGGTGTAATGTTACTTGTTGTGTTATATATCTGGGGACACTGTCCTATGCACGGATTTTTAGATTACTTGTTTTCAAGTCACACCCTTAATTACATCTGTCATGCCCCTTTGAGAGACACCCCAGTTTTTTATCCCATTTTTTTCAGAGTTTTAAATATGGCGAACTAGGCCTGAATGTATCCTAGAGCTTTACATGAGCACCAGTTGCATTATAGAGGGATACATTCATATTTTGCCAGGCATGGGGAGATTAAGGGGG
The DNA here is from genome assembly GCF_964263255.1 of Lissotriton vulgaris. Classification (NCBI taxonomy): domain Eukaryota; kingdom Metazoa; phylum Chordata; class Amphibia; order Caudata; family Salamandridae; genus Lissotriton; species Lissotriton vulgaris. The sequence goes on from NC_141699.1 coordinate 446,394,656, forward strand.
AGATTTACTAACATTTTGTGCAGTGTTTACATCACAAAAGTGACACAAACCAGCGCAAAATCTCTTTTTCCTAATTAACTTTCCAGCGCTAAACTTGTTTAGTGTTGGAAATAACGTAAAAGTAATGCGAGGCGGAGCATTGCGCTGCTTCTTATTTCTTTGCGCTGTGGGGACGTGCCAAGGGTGGTGCATGGGAGTTCCCATGCAACCACCCAAGGTTTCTCGTACTAAACCCAATTTACTATGAACAGTAGATTGAGTTTAGCGTGAGAAAACTGCTCCCTTTTCAACTAGGCGCATTTCTCCTTCCTTTTCTGACTTTGCATGCGTGCTACACTGTGCAGCTCATATGCAAAGTGGAAAAAGCTTTGCATTGTGCCTAGCATAGTATTTTGTACAGGAAGGGTATGCTTCCTGTAGAAAACCTATGCTACACTTATGCACACACGCTAGGGCTGCATCGCTAAGGTGTGTGCATGGCGCACTGGAAAGGGGAGGAGAGAACCATATCTTTAAAAATATGGTGCTCTCCTGCTCCGTTCCTGTTGCGCAACGCAGCGCAACCTCGCGGGGTACTGCGCTGCGTTGCACGACTCTTTTGCAAATCGACCCCCAAGTGTTTGGCCCAGAATCACTGTATGTTGAGCATCCCTGCTGAAATTTGAACCTAGCTCCCCAGCTCCTAGGTCGACTGCCCTAGCCGTTAGACCACATCGTCTCCCCTTTGAATCCCTGGCTGTAGAGAGAACAAAACGGATCTGCCCAGGATCACACAGTGACGTTCAGTGAGGTGGATGAGATAGAAGTGCAGGTCTCCTTGCTGCTCAACCATACCACAACGCTGGGTTGAGGAACAACGATGCACTCAGTACCTGTACCACACAGACCGAAGCAGGCAGCGTGGGACAGCAAGGCCTGCATTTTAATGTGTTTATTATTACGCATTCGCGCTCTTTGCGCAGGCACCTTCGGGGTGGCTGGCTTCACACAGGAGCCTGGCTACATGCGCCTCCACCCACAGTGTGCGCTACACAAAAATACACTCACTCATTCACTCTGAGTTGCCATGGCAACCGCTGCCATTTTGAGCAACAGCCTGCTGGCAACAGCAGTGAGACACCCGATGCATTTCAAAGAGGGCAATCACTGATTGCACTGGTATTTATAGCTATGCTGTAATCATTCTAATTGCATCTTTTTTCTGCCAAAACATATGCGAAAGTATCTGCTTGGTTTAAGATTAGGGCGGATGTATTTTCTTACTCTGGGAGCGCGTGGAAGGCCCCGCATTCACTTAGAGCAAGACTGGCCGATAGGAGAATCTTCGACCGAATCGTAAATGCAGAAGTGGTGTTTCTGTGACCATCTCCCATCTCTCTCGGCAGACCTGCTGCCGCTCCTCCTTACGATGTGGCTTAGTGGCTAGAGCGGCGGTTTTAAAGCTGGGGAAGCAGGTTCGAGTCTGGCAGGAGGCTCAAGCATCCTGTGATTACGGGAAAATCACTTCATTTCCAGGGGCCTCATTTATGAGAAATGACGCATCGCTGCTTGAAAGCAGCAATGCGTCACTTCTCAGTTCGCACTCCTTGTGACATTCCTGATGCGTCATATTTAATGTATGACGCATTATGTCGCAAGGAGTTACAGATACGTTAGTATTTCTGATGTATCTGTAAGCGCAAGAGTGACGCATTGCTGGGAGGTGTCACAAGAGTGACGCAACTCCCGCAATGCGTCCTTTCACATGGGGCAAGCCCCATGTGAAAGGGCCTACATCAGTCTTACGCCTGCTGTGAGGCAGCGCAAGATTTTGACGCAACGGCGTCCTTAAAGTGACGCAGTGAAATCTCATAGATTTCACTGCGTCACTTCTACAACCCTTACGCCCCCCCTTGCATACATTATACCTGGCGCAGGTATAATGTAGCGCAGGGGTTTACAAAGTGACGCATCTACCTAGATGCATCACTTTGTAAATATGGCGTAACAAGGTGCATTTTTACGCCACTGGTGCGTCACAGAAAGTTACGCACCCGCAGCGTAAAAGTGACGCACAGCTTCATATATGAGGCCCCTAGTGCCTAAAATAAATGTGTCCGTCTGTAATGCAACTGGTGCTCATGTAAAGAGCTCCGATACCTTCGGGCCGAGTTTGCGCTGAATAAAACTGCAAGAAGAACAACAAAATGCCCTGGCAGTACTGACATCTATCCTGTCTCCCCGCGTAAAATGCTGTCTCGCCTTAACAATATCCTATGCTCCTCCTCGGTTGCCCCTCTGTCTTTAAGTGTCGTGTCAGCCTCTCTTTTCCTAATTTCTCCGTGTCTCTTCTCAGGGTCCTCCAATCTCTCCTCAGACTTCCCCTTACCTTTCCTCAGTTGGTCCCCTGTCTCCTATACACCTAGCTCTCCTCGACACCCTCTTTCTCCTCTCAAGTGCCCGTTTCTTCTCATTCTTGTGTCTCTTCGGTGTCTCCTTAGACTCCTCGTTTCTCATCTGACCCTACTCTCTGCTTGTCTTCACTCCTTCCAATCCGTCTCTTCTGCATCGCACGACGGTCTCTATTGAGACACACTGTCTCTCCTTACATCATCTCTACGTCTCCTCAGTCCCATTTCTGTCTCTACTCAGTTCTTCCTCATCATCCCACAGCGCCCTCTCTCTATCTTTGCTCACGGCCCTATCTCTCTTGAGACATCCCCTGTGTCCTTAAATCCACCTGTCTCTTCTCACTCGCACTCTGTTGTTCCTTCCACCCACATCTCACTTTTCTCACCCCTTTGCCTCTGTCTCTATGCAATCCACCGCTGTCACTCCTCAGGATTGTTCCATCTCTTCTCTTCCATCCCACAAACTCTTTCTCTCCTGAGCCCCATTCTGTCTCAAGACAGTAATCTCTATTTAGACGTCCCTGTTTCTCCTCAGCCACCTTTCTGCCTCTCCTCAGCTGCACTCCGTTTCACCTCAGACACCATTTTTTTTCTCCAAGTATTACTCTTACATTTGTATAATTGATACATTGCAGGGTTCCTAATCCTAACGTTTTCTTAGGATCCCGAAACAGGCGCTGTCAAATGCCAGAGAAGTTAAACACAAATTCCCTCTCATACCTCTTACTTCCACCACCCTACACTTCCTGTATATTATTCTCACTCTTGCAGGCTTTTGTCATAATTGCTTTCTCCACTTGTCACTGTCTTCCTATCATCCCCTTCCATCTTCTTTTCTCTTTTACAGCAGTTTCTCTGTGTCAAATTAGGCCCAGTCCCAAAAAATAGTGCCAGTGCCCACCTCTTACTACCACCGGCACAAAGAAAGCTCTGCCTCAGGCCCTATCCACCCACCTCATCCCACCTCCAAGTCCCTGTCACATACATCACCTTCTCTCATGCTTCCACCCTCCTGCTTTGCCTCCCCTTAGACCTCAGATGACCTCTGTCCCTGCCTCTGACTCTCTCTCCATCAAATTTCTTCTTGGATTCCCCCCACGCCGGGTTTTTCTCAGCATTATGGGATCTCAGCACACCGTGTGCCCCACACAAAGCACAGACTGATCTTGCACATTTAATATTGTGAGATCTTGGCGCACTCATCTCCTAGGGTGATGCTCTGCTGAAATAATGTTGCTGCCTGCGTCCGTTTGCAGTGCGGCAAATGTTTTTTTAATTAACTTGCTTGTATTCTGCAAAGACAAAAATAAAATATAGCATTGAATCCCTTGCAATTCCTGATCTTTGAGTGGGTTTAAACGAAGCATAATAAGTGGTTCTACATATGGTTCTTGCTCCTTCTGTTTTGCAACTGTGAGAATAGTAGTTGCTAAATATGATAATTTTTTTTAATCAACCTTGAAAGGGTGAAGGTCGTAATCGATCCGGTCTGGGATTCGAACCTTGGGCGAAGAGTTCAGATAGGATTGCCAATAATGAAGCTTAACTATTTGAAATCTCGTTTTGCTTATCAGATGTTTTTCTTTTTTTTAATTATTGTGTTTTGGAGTCCCTCGATGGAACTGCTTGGTTCTAGTTGTGGGTGCATCACCTTGATATTGAATTTTATTGGCAGTTCTAATTACATTGCAGTTTTTTCAGTATGTCAGCAGAAGTTTCTCTGCTGATCCCAGCCTGGTGTGCTGAAGAGCGTCCACACGTGCGCCTGCTGTCCAGTCACTGGGAGGGGAATCAAGGGGGAGGGGAGTTGTAGTCTAACAACCGGAGCTGATGAATATGGAACTGGGGAATCACGCCCCATTCCCAGCATCGGCTCAACACCTTGTGATACTGGGCAAATCACGTATTCTCCTTGTACCTAAAAAACAAAAAATAATTTGGCCTTGTGCAATAAAAATTGGTGGTCATGTAAAAAACTCAAATGCCCACAGGTCTATATATATAAACCGTTTAAAATATAATAATAAAAAATAAAACGTTGGCAGATTGAGGAAGACCGGTTATGATCCCCAACATAGACCAGATATAAAGCCTATTGTCTGCAGTGGTCCCTACCAGAGAGTTTGACGTGAAAAACAAATTAATGAAGAAAACATTGGAGACAGTATTTTTGAGAAAAAAAAAAGCTATGATAAAATGTACCATTACGTTGTAATACTTTTGCTGATTCTAAGTTTTTATCCATATTGTATGTTCTGTTGGTAACTGGTAGAACACTTTACTCAACTCTTGTGTCGAGGAGAGAGAAGAGGAAGGGAAAAGATATGAGAAATAGAACTCATCACCTGTTACCACAAAATAAAATTTTGATCAATTATTCAGAAGGTTGTTTAATGAGCCATCTACTGACATAAGTATATGCCATCTTTCATGGTGGTTGCTGACACCCACTGTCCAATGTCAATTGCGATGTTAGGGGTTTTATAAGGGATGTTGAATTGATTTTCCACTGCCACTTTAAGGTGAGAATGATAGCCTGGACTAGCATGGGAAGTTTGCTTTGCTCATGGCTACACTAGGGCGTTTATTGGAGCTGAAGCATATTTTTGAAATAAGGGTGAGATCTCCTTGGCTATAGATATTTTTTGAAGGCCTCTGTAGAGTGCACAGTTTGTAGATCATTCTGGATTTGTTGGAAAGACTGGTTGGTTGATAAGTGGCTAAGACAATACGTTCATGCACGCCTTGCAACATTATCCTCACTTCCACATCTTCCCCACTTTCCAGTGGTGAATCTGAGCCGGAGCAGTAGCTCCCTCCGGAATGTAAGACGCGTAGGGACAATCCTAAATAACAGGTTGAACCTTTGGATATAAGGCCTCTGCGGTTTGTACACCTCAACCTGTAAGAACATCATTGAGATCTTTTTCAAAATAGCACGGCCACTAAAAGCTAGTCGGCCTCTCATCCGTTGCAGCCGTATCACCCTGATGGAGGAACTGGCCTTTTGAATAATCTCCAATTTCCTTACATGAAAGCTCTCCTCCGGCGTTACTAGGAGCAAGGGTACTAGAGAAGAACATTTTGAGGGAACAGGTTGGAAAATTGAATTAAGCATGCACCATTTCACTCGTCTAGCTGTTTCTGAATCCAGCAATTAAAAAGGATAAGTGGTTCCAGGCAGAGCTCAAGAAGGAGACCTAATCAGCAGTGAAGTTATTAATTGTTATTAATTGGCCTTGTCTTGGTTCTGCTAAACTTCTCTTGAACAAGAGATGAATGAACAAATGTTAGGGCAGAGTCCGCTCGGAGGGAGGGTCAGACGACAAAAACAGGATCGGTCAATCGCACGCGCGAGGCTTAGAGCTTTAGCTGGATTTTCGAAGCAGATTTGTCCATTAAAATTAACCCACCACTGTTTTTATGCAGGATTCTGTTTTGTGGATTATGAAAAACAAAACTGTACCCTTGATGCATACCCGGATTTTCTTGTCCACCATGTTGGTTTATTGTTTCCAGTTGGATTTTGCAACCTTACTTATGCTGGTGGGGTTGAACTCTACCGCTGGAGACTGTAACAGCAAATAGGAGAGAATATTTTCTTTTCATTTTTTGTAATGAAAACTAATATTAAACAAAATGTAAAACTCTGAACAGTGCAGAGTGGTGATCGTCTTGTTTAATGGGCTGTGGCCTCGCTACAAGCAGGAGAGCAAATCTTCCAATGAGGAAGCTTCTGAGCTGAAATTTTGTCAGCGGTTTGGTAATGCCACATTTAAGTGCACAGGATTTACAAGGGCATTGTGAATCATCGCAGTGAAATATTATCGTTAGACCACCGCTCCTGTAGATTGTGGACACGATTCATTAAGCAAACTTGACAGAGAGACACCGCTGGGGAATTTGGAAGAGAGGCAGCAGAGAAGGAGACTGATGTGTGCATCTGCAGCATAAAACAGAGCCCATATGCAGTCAATTTGAGGGATTGCAGCTTTTTCATTGGGTTGTCAGGAAAGCCCCCACCAGTGAGAGAAATAATGCTCTGATTCTGGGATTCAATGTAACACTTAAAGCATGCTGGAAGTCTAGGATGACTATCATTGCAGCAGATTGAATAAAGTGCTGTCTTAAATATTTTAAAGGGAAGTCCATGACTTGATAAAAGAGTGTTCAGTTTTAGTTTATTTCATTTTAGGTTTTCGTAAAGTGGTCCAAACCACCTCGCGTGGCGCCTCAGGGCGCTGAAGTATTATGCAGTACTCAAACAGAAATAACGTGAAACTATAGCATTAAAAAATCTCAAATCATTTCATAAAAATATAGAATATTTTCATAAAATGACACTAAGGAACTGATTATGACTTTGGCGGCGCAGATCTGCTTCGCCACCACACCGCCAAACCCGTGGTCGGGCTGCCCGCCAGATACAGAGTTTCCTACTGTGTGCCAGGCTTTTGTTTTGTTGTGCCCATGGCTCTGCCCTGAAAATGGGAACGCCTAAAACAGTTCCTGCACATCCTGGACTGTTAATCCTACGCTGTGCAGGAACTGAGGTGCATGCACACAATGTGCAACTCCATGTGGAGAAGGCACAAAGGGTCCTGCAGGGGGCCCTCTGTTTCCTCTCTGACACAGTATTCACATAGTAGCAATATCCAGACACCGCCAGTGGAGAGGAAACTTGTAATATGCTTGGTGGGACCTCAGCGTTCCCACCAAGCATATTGCGGCCTCCTGACCGGTGCAACACTGCCAGGAAATGACGGTTCCCTGGCAGCTTCTGCAGAGCTATGGTGGTTCGACTGCTCTAATCATAATAGAGCAGAAGGGGAGTCGTCGCGTTCTTGGGGCCCTAAAATGCCAAAATCAGACTGGTGGAACTGGAAATATGAATTTTTGAATTTTGAATTTAAAATAGCACCAAAAAGCACACAGTGCCAATTGAAGGATCTGGTTGCGCTAGATCAGGTCAAAGTCAAAAGTTAAGGCCGACTGCAATGGATCACCAGTCAAATATAAGAATGAGGTTCATCTCAGTGGTAAGTTTACCCTCAGAGTTAGAAAGATTTATGGAGAAAAAGTGTCGTCGAGGAGTAGTGGGGTTCGACAATGGCAGTTTGCTGAAGAGCAAGGACCCAATACAGTTGTTGACTAAGACTAAGGCGGGAAACTCTGATTGTGTAAAGTTAAAATCTGTGCCCAGGAAGGCCTCGAAGTCATTGGGATGCTTCTCGGCATTGGTCCTGATGAAGCCCTCTACATGAAAATCTAGAAACGTTTCTGGAAGTCTCCTGCAGCGGGGCAAACCAGCAAGCTGAGGCCGACCAATGATTTGACAACTTCCGTTTCATCATTGGCCAGTCTCCAATGGTTCCCCTGGCACAAAGTTGGCAAAAGGTTTTGAAGTTCCATATCTTGCAGTTTGGGGGAAAGGAGGAGTACACCTTAACCTATGGTACAGGACCTTGAGGAAACCACTTGGGGTTCCAGCTTAGAACAACAGCAGGGACCAGAGCAGGTCTAATGGGAACTGGTCAGCTGGGTAATTGAAGGGAGAGAGGCCTTCGGAACATTTTTGTGTAGCTGTAGCTCAATTAGGAGGTCAGCCACTTGACACTTAGAGTCACTTCTGAGGTCCTTGGTACAAGGTAAGCAGGTCCATCCTTTCTTCAGGTCCCTTGGGCAGCAGGACAGTCATTCTTCTGATTCTTCATAGTCCAGGAGTGTTTTGAGAGGAGGTCTGTGGGGGCTATTTTTATACCCAGTGCCAGCCTATGGGTGTCAGGCTATCCTTTGTCTACTTCCTAAAGCAGGTCTAGTCAGCTCCTCTACCACTACTGTAGATGGTGCTAGTCTAACTAGGGAGAGAAAGGGGAGACAGGCCTAAGTGTCTGCCAGTGACAAGGTAGGTGTTCTTTGAAGTTCAAGAAGGGGCTTGACACGGACCTACAGGCTCTCCTGTTAAGGGAAGAGTCCTCCTACCCACTCATAGGGCCCTTTGGTATTGCCTGGTAGCAATACACTTCTAACTACAGGGAAAGACATCGGGGGTTAGGTGACGCTGGCAGTAAAGTCTTTCAGGTCGAGGCAGGAAAATGCGAACTTTCTATAAGTGTAATTCACAAAATTGAAATTGGAAATTCGACTCTATCATTAAGTTGGATTTTACTTTATTATTAAAATGAGTCCTAGAATAATTTTTCTAGCTGTCCCCAAGCTAAAATTTAGCATTATACTGTATGGGTGTGCCACCCTGGCCACAGGGGACATCAACTTTGGAGGTTTTTCACTGCCAAAGCATGTAACACTTTAAATATACATTTCCTAGCTTTTAAAGACCACATACACTGCCCTATGGGCATTTAGGACTCATTGAAGTGTGAAATATAAGGTTTAGGCCCGGCATTAGGTTTTGTTTGCAGGTAAAAATTGCAGTTTTAAAACTGCCTACCCATACTGCAAGGGCAGGCCTGGAACCATGTTTTGCAGTGCTACTGTAGAGGGTGCCACAATGAGTACTGCAGCCCACTAACTGCATTTCATTTACATTGCCTGGGACCATGTAATATAATATACAAGGGGCAGTAAAGTAAATTAACATGGCAATTAGGTATAAGCAACTCTTAGTATGTTTGAAAGGGAGAGTACAAGCACTTTACAGCCAATTAGCAGGAAGTGTTCAGAGTCCTATGGCTAACAAAAGGGTTCAGCTAAACAGCTAAAGAAAGCAAATATCTAGGGGAATACCATGCACAAGATGGTCATTTCCCACACTAAAGTTTTATTTACCTAGGTTTAATCACATTTTTTAGGGGAAATGCACTTTTTATTTTGGGAACTAGCAAGCAAAATCAATTTCAAAACCGGATTGCTGGACGAGTACCTCAGTCATTTTTTGACTTAAAATAAGTGTAAGGAAACTTCTGTATTTTCAATGAAAATGTAAATCAGATGTTTGTTTTTAATATGCTGGATCCGTAAACTACTGACTGGATATAAGCCTGGAGAGGGAAAAATGCTTATATTTCAATACTAGATGTCTCATGTGGAAGTGGGCGTTGGTGGGAAATCTGTAAAAAACTGACTGATGTCCTGTCCATCCAACTTGTGGGTCCCCACGTCATTTAGAGGTGGAAGGACAAATGTGCTTCCAAAGGCAGTCCCATTTCCGGGAACAAACAGTCACTCAGTATGTGATTTAAGGGTCCATCTGATTGAGGGTGGAATCTTTCATGTCATCCCTGTTACTTTTTCTTTTAATTTTTTCGAGAACAAACCTATGCTTAGGGCATTGCTTTTTTTCCAAAAATAAATGTGGACTGATTTACCTTGTTGCCACGCCATGACAGGCCATTTGTTATTGTGAGTGTCAACAAAAGAACTCTACCCATATCAGCAGAAGCACTTTATGCATACATTTACCACCAACCAGATGTGGAATTCCACCATCCCTGCTACTTGGCATCCAGCCCGCTCATCACAATAACAGGAACTAGTTTGAAAGGCTTTAGGTTGCTACGTGGCATTTCCCTTTTTATTAACAATATTTTCGTGGTCCAGTCCAGTATACAAGTCTTAGAGGAAGAGCATTGCTTCTTCTGACAATGTATTTTCCATTGTTTTTCAGGCTGCCAGAAAATTGCATTAGAAACTGTTGGCAGGAAACATCACTTGAGAAAGTGGTTTGTGATCCTGAAAGGAATGATGTATGACTAAAAATCATCTATGCACATGCTATGCAGTATTCTTTTGGTGGGGTTTACTGTTTTCTTAAACTTTTCCTTATATTTCAAAGAACCAAGGAATGGCTTAATATGATGAAGACAGACAAATCTATGTTGAGGATTTAGAGGATGGCCATGGCATTCCCAGTAGGCATTCCCAGCCAGCAGGGGGCCTAAGCATCACCTCCAATAGAGATTTTCAGGCAGAGAGTGACAATGTGGATTACCTTCATGCACAATAGAATCATGGGAGGAGCACAGTTTCAACAGGTGTGTCCCCAAGCATTCAATTATTTGACTTGGCATAAACAATTTACAACAACAAAGATAGCAGATATTATGCCAGGAAAATCACCTAGAATGGAGGAACAGCAGCTAAGTATGATGGGCATGATATCAGTCACTAGAATTGAAATCTTCTTAGCAGCAAAAGTTAGAAGGAGCAAACATAATCCATGCTTTTATGTGTTAATTTCACCCAGCCTTATTGTAACTTGTTAGATTTTTCCACACCCAACATTTCTGTGTGGGAGAACATAATTCGATTATTCTGGGCAGTAAAAGCAGCCAGAAACATGTCCTGAGACTTTAGTTGGATTGCATTTTGTTTTCTGAAGAGGAGCATACAATACTCTCCACTTTTCAGAAAATACCTTGTTTTACAAGCTTCCTTTCGTTAACAACTAACACATATATTTTAAAACAATGCCATCTTCAGGAATGTAATGAAGTTATCTCATTTTTTTAAAAGTGTGTCAACATCTCTGGGAAAAATATTTTTTGCGAAAAAAAATCATAAACCCTACTTTTGCCAGAAAAGTCTCCCACAAAGAAACATGTTTTAAGTAAAAATCTCCAAAATATTTTTGCTAGAAAATGTACTTGCGTACTGGTTGTGTAAAGTTGACAAGCAGTGCTTCCTTACAAAATTGCAGCAACTGCGTTGGCAGACCTCTAAATCTGCATACTTGTGTATATTGAGGACATATTACAGAAAGAAGAAGATAGGAAGAGAGCTAACGGTTTAGAAAAAGAAGGAAAAGGGAAGAAAGTCTTCTGGCATTAGATAAAATAAGGCTGAAGAGGAAAGGAGAGGTGCGATGGGGGGTGTCTTGGAGAGATGAAGTGTGTAAAAGGCTCATCAATCAGTAAATTATGAGGTAACCATAAACTAACAAAAGAACAAGAAAAGGTTAAACAGGTAAAGTGGAATTGGGGGCGAGATAAGGAGAGAAAAAATAGAATGTAACTATGTTTTAGCAGCATCTTAGATGTATAGTATGTAATCGCCACTGTAAAATGCTGTAATCTGGGATGAGCTGCGAGTATTTAAACCTGAGTGACAGTGATTTGGCGGGAAGTTTTGCCCTTATCTCTCCGACACCCAAAACTTGATATAGATCGAGCCACGTGAAGAATAGTGCACCGAGACACCTGGGGTGGTGTCGTGGACGTGTTCCTTGACGGAGAAATAAAGCTGTGCCTTTGGACGAGGGGGTTAGGCAGGAGTGCGACTGCCAGATAAAATAAATCCCTTGACCCGGTGATTCATCGGCACAGCAAAGAGGAATTTGCTATAAGCGGCTTCACTGCATGCACACTTGGAAGTGGAAAAGGACGGCAGGTTCCAGTCGTCCATCTGAACTGGATTTCTTGAAATTAGCTGACCCTACAAAAGGAAGGGAAGATTAGAATGGTGTCTATCTGAATCTGACTATTCACGATTATCTACAAAGGTTAAATATTGGGTTTCAGGATGCCTGGTGCTGAAATAAAATAAAGTTACCAAAATAATACGTTCCACATAGCTATAAACTCTGACACACAGTAACAGAGACCCGTTATGGAAATTAAGGGGCATATTATCTAGAAGTGCGTTAAAAAACGTACATAGCACATCTTCATATCGCCGGCTATCGCCGGATTATTTCGCCGTGATAGCGCGTAATTATCAATGCGCATCACATAGGCGAAATTAAATCCAGCGATAGTCGGCGATATGGAACATTAGCGCATGAAAACAAACGTTGTTTTCACGCGCTAATGTGTGCCTTGATAATATGGGAGGGTGGATTCAGCGTTAGGATCCACACCCCCATGTTATCAATGCCGTAACACCTGGTCAGAGGACGCGTTGGGAGAGCTCCGATAAACGAGTTTATCGCAGGTTTTTGTCTCCCAACGCCTGTCTTGGTAATAGGGTGTTCCCACCTTCAACCACATTTTACATGTGGTTGGACGTGGGAACGCCCACTTTGCATGTCATTAGCGATATTTCGCGCTGACATGCAAAGTGGGCTTGTGGCAGGCGTTAACATGCCCTTGTGGATAGGGCTCTAGAAGTATCGCCGCTTTCTCGGCACAATTTGCCGAAAAAGCGGCAATACTTCGCCTTGTTAATATGACCCTAAGTGACCTATTGCCCAGAGTCACATGGTGCTGAGCTGAGCTGCCGCCGGAGCCGGTGATCAAACCGCGAACCCTGTGCTCTGAAGTCAGCTGCCCTGGCTGCTGCACCACACCTCTCCATGTAAAGTATGGCAGGTGGGCCGCTGGGCCAGCTTAGGCCCTACCTCTGCTCCACTTGTGACAACTCACCCACTGTACGTAAAGTTCTCAACCCCTCAGGTGGGGAATATGAGTACACTCCCACCGAGTCGATGAGATCACTGTCATCCAATAAGTAATTACGAAAGGGCCTTCACCTATGGCAGTCTGCTCTGCATTCTTTTAAGTTCTATTAACAATCCCCCAGCGTGTAAGTTTCCTTCTGCGGATCAAAATATCAATGTCCCTCATGTGCTTTTTTTTAAGTGTGCTTGGAACTGTGGAAGATTTTACCTATCACATTTTGTGGTAACCGCCCTCCTTCAAATGTTTTACTTAAGTGAAAACAGCAGTAGATTACCAGTTGTTTTACAATGGACGTTTAGCTATCCTAGTATCCCATATGAAATTGGGCTTAAGTTGAAATAATAAATAACAACAATTTTAATTTTCTTAAGTTTAACTCCAAACAGCATGAAGCATCTAAGCACATCTATGCTGAAGTTAGTATACAAAAAATGTATTTAAGGATGTTTACATTTTCCTTTCGCATTGCAGATATTAAATTACCGTGAAGCTAGTATTACTCCCATGCTTGCAGATAATTCAAAATACTCGCACACTGCGGTACCTTTTTTTTCTACTGACTCTTTACTCCTGTAAACTCAGACAGACTCCTCAAAATCACCTGATTACACATTGCATCTAAACATCAAATCCCTCCATTTTTTTCTGCCATATATGCTCAATCTCCGCCTAACAAACAAAAACTCATCACACCCAGGGAGGAACATCGAAAGTTCCCCACATAACACCATCACTTGTATTACTCAGTATTTCGGCACATCCATGTGCCTATTTAGAAGGTGACATACACATATTTCAATCATACAACCAAGAGTGAATAACACCCTTGTTCACTATCTACCATCTTCAATACAGATTCATATTTCACAGTTACCCTCCAACATTACTTATCCATGTTTAACCAAACCCTCCATCACCCTCTACCACACATCCAACATTCAACACCTACATTTGCTTGACAGTAGGGACATATGACATGCATTTTACACATTCAATTCTTGACGGAATTACAGGTTTTATAAGTATTATCTGTGGGGGGTGTCAGCATAAGAACTCTATGGGCCTGTTTATGATATCAGTCGGATGTCGGTCCGTTTGAAACCAGTGGCTGCGGTCTGACCGACACATAATGATGCAGACAGTCGAAGTACAGCAAAACCGACTGATGCCTCTGACAGGCTCAAGTAGCCTGTCGGATCGTTGGTGGGAGCATAATCTCTATAATGGGGGCGGTGCCTGCAGAGGCACTGCCGTAGGGTTTACAATGTCCTTTTTCCTTCTGCCTTTACATGGTGATCCGACCACCATGTAAAGGCAGATGGAATGGAACTTTGGGGGCCCCCAGCAATGCCACCTGGGCCTCCGCTATGGAGCTCAGGGGGCACATCTTGTGCCCTTCAAACGTTCAAGTACTGTGTGTCAGGCAGCACATGGATGTTTAAAAACATGTCTTTTTCAATTGTGGCATGTGCTGCGACCCATTTCCGGGCCCCAGCACAAGCCGCAATTGAAAAAGGCATGTTTACGACCACCTTCACAGTGGTCGCACATAATAAGGTGGATGGAGCCTCCGACTACGTGTCGGGCGATCTTCATCCTGATACGTAGTTGGTCGGACGCTCGTCTGACCACCATCATAATGAGGCCCAATGTGTTGAATGTTCTCATGTACAAAATCAATGTACCAGTGATAGAGCGCGCAGGTCACCCGGGTCACTGAGTTTACCAAATTTCCACGCACTGGGCCCTGGCGTGACTTATGATGACAAACGACTTGCATGAACCGGGTGAAATCCTTGACACGCTACTATGAGTAATTCGGGGGGTGACTCTTACACCACTTACTGTTCATGTACCTGACTTACCACAGGCACATTACTCCTGACGGATCAGGAGCTAGCAGTGGATAGGTGACAAGATTCCTAAAAAGGAGTAGAACTCTTATATACCAAGTACATTTATCCACGCTTTATACTGTAAAATGACCACAGACACCTGATGAGTTTTAAAGATTTATCAAGAAATTTCAGAATGAATATGCCAAGATAATGAGGCAAATACGAATCAACACATCAATTATTAAAACTAATGCCACAATGTAACTATGGATTAGGGCAAGTACCATTAGAGTGATGGAGAACACTATAGGGTAAGAATTTTAAGAAGCGAACTATTCATCACAGGTTTAAACTAGGGCATGGGACATGAACAGGACCTAAAATGTGTACTTAAACTAGGCTACTTATGCTATTCTTACTAAATTCACTGCAACCATACTAAAGGAGAGGGAAAAAATGGAACACACTAATGTAAAATGACAATTTAATAATATCCTATAGGAAGGGGAGAGATGTGGAACATCACTAATAACCAATTGCATATAAATTGCTTTCAGAGGTGATAGAGCAATGTCACAGGCAAGAGAGCTTTATTAAGAAGAGGAAAAAGAGTATAGTCAGATAGACACCCACAGAGGATATTTACCTAGAACGAGAATGATGACTAACCCTGGCCACGGGTCAGTTGGGACAAGACGGGGACAAGGACCCTCAAGGATTGGAATACCAGAATGCGAGCAGGTACAGCTCACGGACAGTCAGGACAGGATACCCCTCAGGTTTGGATCAGGACTGGGCTCACCAAGGTACGACCAACACCCACAGCTTCGGATGCAACGCCTGCTTTACCCCCTCTCTGCAAGTAATCCGCCAGTAACCCCGATTGGGTTGTCGAATTTCCCAGCAAAGTGCTCCGCCAGCACTTAAGAATATTTCCACTCCTTCTAGTTTGTGGAAAGTACGGGCAGAGTGCTCCGCAGCACTCTGTATCAATCACCTATAGAGTTCGTAGGGTCAGTGACAGGTCTGCTACTCGGACAAGTCGGACAATTTCTCTAAGCTACACTAGGCCAGTTATACGATTTTGGGGACCCCTAGACCACCCACTAATGTTGCAAGTGACAGATTCCCACATCATGATTGGTCAGGAGAGGTGACTTTGTCATTGTCACCTCCTATAATTCAGTGTTCCCATCATTATTATGAATTTCTCATACCCGCCCCTTAGAGTTCACGTTCCCAGGCATAGGAATATAGAAAACAATGCATGTGCACAGTATATAGCAACATTGTAGCGCGGTCAAGGTAGACTGCAGCATCTTCGAGGTGGGTTCCCAGGCGCATCGTGCTTCAGGAGCCAGCTGGCTTGTTTTAGCTTCTGCGCAGTGGGGTTTCTCTCCATGTCACGTGACAGGGTTCAGAAGAGCTTCAAGTATGGCGCAGCTCCCCATCCCCGGGCCCATAGATACGTGGTACACGAAAAGTAAGCGAAAACAAATTAGAATCATACGAAAAAATGATTACACTGTATACCGTTATAGACTTCACTGCACCCCTTACTTTATAATATCTATAGCATTAAAGTTTAGTGCAAAAAAACAGATATGCAGAAGCAGCGGTGGCAAGCAGAGAGCGTGGTGAGAGACAAGCGGCCATGTTGGCAATAATGCGCATGAGCAACAAAATCCCTCCAGAATGCGAGTGCGTCACATCACGTGAGTATGACCGACGCATGCGCAGACTGGATTTCTGCAAAGCAGCCATTTCCGTAGTGCAAGCATTGTTAGGATGAAAAGACACACAGGCAAGCCTCCTGGGGACACCCGCGTGTTGGGGAAAATGCTAAATAAATGACGGACAGGTTGAATTAATATGATTACAAGTTAGGCGAGGTTCTTGAATCAGAGCAAGTCGCTTCACGTGCGAATCCTTGCTCCATCACCCTGTGGACCCTGTCTGAACTGTGAAATACAGCAATAATCAGGTTTCTGTGGACCCCTCAGTCCATTGAGCACCAGTGCCACTGTACCAGCTGCACCAATGGAAAATACGCCCCAAGCATCCCCGCAAAGTAGATCATACTCCTCACATTTTACTTCAATAGATTATATTTGCAGGTTTGTACCTTGAAATTGATCCAAAGTCATTTAGATTGCTCTACAAAATAACCAGATTGCGGTACATTTTTCCCCTTAGACATGGAGGTTAGGTGATTTGACCAGAATCACAGGATGTTTATTCAGCGCTGTGATTTGATCCCATTTCAGCACATTCGAATGCTGGCAGTGCTAGCCAAGAGGCCACATCTTTAGCATACTGTCCATGATCACTGACTAAAATGTATATTCCTTTGTAACAAAGTTACTTATAACATACATTCCCCCCGAAATGTCCACACATTATCCTGCAGCCAAGAATGAGATTTTCTTCTTCTACCAGCTATTACTAGAAATTTACATCCCACATCATCTAACAAACACCTGAAAATGTATAATACATCATCCTCTTTGCTAGATAGTCACAAAACCTTTTGCTATCCATCCTAAATGCCTCACTCTCATATATTTAGAAATAAAGTTGTCAGCCGACGTCCAGGAGTCTGCCCAGCTTTTAATATATGCACTAAGTCTCTGGTTGATCTTCCTTATTTTTCCTGTATAAATGCCCTGGCACAGAATCATCCCCCCATAGTCCCCCGTCAGCGCTAAATGACGCCGTAAATTGCCAATTTATCTTGTGTTGACTTGAAATCTGTATTTAAAAACTCGATGTATGCTGGCAACATTTTTGTTCTCTAAACAACATAAAAGGAGTGTGTAAATCCTGATATTAACAGGAAAACCAATAAGC
Organism: Lissotriton vulgaris; assembly: GCF_964263255.1. Taxonomy (NCBI): domain Eukaryota; kingdom Metazoa; phylum Chordata; class Amphibia; order Caudata; family Salamandridae; genus Lissotriton; species Lissotriton vulgaris. The sequence continues at coordinate 446,412,092 of NC_141699.1, forward strand.
AGAAAGCTTTTCGAACCTATAGTCACTGTGGCATTTGCAATACTTTCAGGACGCTTGAGGGAGAAAAAGATTGCAACTTCGCACAACCCTGAGTCCCCACAAAAACCCGCAAATCACAAAACAGCCGTCCATCTACCCTTTCATTCATAAATTCCTGCACGCTGTGCCATACAGTGCACAATCTCTTTGTGTGTGTGTGCATCATAACTGTGATGT